>NW_011967216.1:1930857-1990508 GCF_000949405.1 Vollenhovia emeryi | reverse complement strand
GAGAGAGAGAGAGAGAGAGAGAGAGGGGGGGGGGGCGGTATGATCGGGGACATAAATTTCCGGGCTGAAAAAGATGTCTCTTGGGGGTAAGGGGGGTCCGGCGGGTGCGGTCAAGGTGCCTAATTCTGTCCGGAGCTGTCCGGAGAAGAGGGATGGCGGGAACCCTGAGGGGGGGGGGTGGTGACGCGAATTATAGTGATGGGGGGACTCACTGTTTCGTACGTTGTCGGACAGTGGGCATCTGACCTATCAACCCTTGCAGGCTGAAGCAAACGGGGAGGCTGTTGCATGCGAGGTACGAGACGGGAGTCGCGAGTTGTGATGGCTGCAACTCGCGGCGGAGGAAAGTAGTTGGGACGGGGGAGACCAATGGGCAGGGAAAGGGCGCGGAATACTGCGATTTGCGAGGGGGATGCGAAGAAGAATGCCTAGTGCCGCATCTCCCACATCGTAGGGGAGGCCATCGTAGTGGTTTTAGCGGGTTAACTTGGCACCGGCTCTTCCCCCGAAGAGTCGGGTATCCGAAGAGATTTCCACTACGTAATAAAAAAAAAGAGGTTAAGAAAGTGTAAAGTGCGAAGATGTAAAGTTTGTAACCCTAAAGGGACCCAGTAAAGTTTGTACGTACATACAGTGAATACTCATTGTTTCACTGCTGCAAGTATACCACTGAGACTTTCACCGTGAATTAGAGACTATTCACCGAGGGGTAAACCGCTGATTTGGAGGACGATCCGGCCTCGGGTGGCCCTCGGTAGGCGGCAGGAGTTTTTGATTGACTTTCAGAGAGTACGAGTATATTTTATTTCTTACTCCTACATTTATATGCTTACTTTCGGCGAATCAGAGCGCGATCGGCCGGTGCTACGGTTTTAGTCACGACAGAAATCACGACTGTATCTTAGCTTTCTTGCACCAAAAAGTAAAGATTTTGGTTCACTCCTACTCCCTACTCCATGTACCGCGGATCAGGCCTAAGCGCGCGATGATTTGTCTCGCTGCTGGTGAATACGTGCTAGGCGAATTGAAATAATTTACCGTATTTCGCGCGTAATTTACACGGAGTGTGCGGATGCGCGTGACACGCGTGTAGACATCTTTCCGGTACATCGCGCGGCAGATGCGCGCGATAGAGGGTTATTCGTCACGGCGAAATAGACGCGGGGATGCTAATAATCTGACGCCGCTAACTGATGGAGTTTAGCGTTTGCGAGCGGAGCGAGCGCAGGGCGGATCTGACGTTCCCTATCTTCCGGGACGACCCCCGCGCTGCAGTAGACCGCGCGGACGATCGCATGGCGGATCGCAGTTAATAATGATATCGCGGGGGGAGGGCGGGAGTACGGCAGATAAAGCCGTCCGACCGGAAAGCTACGTGCCTTCTTGCAGAAGGAAAGCAGATAACACTGACGAGGCTGCGGGGGGGTTCAAAACACGCGACGGCTGCCAACGGAATATCCGCTCGATAGCGGTGCAACGTTTCGAGAAATCCAGGGCGGAAACGTATTTATCGAAGAAAACGTATCTCGAGAGCATCAGCGTGAAACTCCTCAAGGATAAACAACGGGCGCGGGGGGTTAAGTAGGTTCCGTCGCTTCGCGGAATAGTGTCAAATTTTACAGACGTAACTGTGCTAATAAACGCCAAAGATACTCGGGGTTTATAGGCGTAGAACTGAGAAGAGCGTAGCGCGGCGCGTCTTTAGATATTATACTTCACTGTCGCACGTAAAAGTCGCGTATGTAAATTGTAAAGTCAGCTATCAGCTGTTAAGTTTGTAGCGGCCCGCGAGTCATTTATACGTTGTTACTTCTAACTACCGCGCGTGGTAAAATTGACTTTAACACAAGTTGTAGTTAAGCAGAATAACTGCGTCTTTTATTCATTCCGTTTTAAGGTTTCTTTAAACTCCATTGTTTAATTAAATTAACGATGCTGAGTGGGTGTAGCGGCGACTCTCCACTCATTGAGTTAAATTTAACATTACAGATTTAACAGCGTAAGCGTCGTGCTATATTTACGAAAACGCTACCCTCGTTCTAAATAAAAGCGGGGCATTTAGAAAGGTGGACATTTTCTACAATTTCCAGTCCTTTTTATATTTATACAATTTCCAGTCCTTTTTATATACTTATTAGCCGCCCACGAGCACTTTAGAATTGCTGCTTTACACGCTGTCAGCTAAGTCTGCCAGAAACTCGTCAAATGCGCGTCGCTTGCCTCGCGTTCCCTGTTCCTCCGTGCCGCCGCGCGGAGGAAAATCATAATACGTATTCCCTTTGCGAAGGTGACGTCGCGTAGCGAAAGTGCTCTCGAAAACAAAGACGCCTTCGATGCGTTTCGCGTGCAAGTGCCACTCACGATCCGCGAGAAGTTCTCTCGTTTCGTATTCCTACGAAATAGCCTTTTCCCGACGACGAAAATCATTTTCTTGCGCGCGAAATAGCCTGCTCCAACGGGCGTGCTTCCGTGTTTCGCGCCGGAAGAAAGCTCGTAGAAAGAAAGAGAGGGAGAGGGCGAGATGGAGAGACAGGTGGTGAGGATACTAAGGATACAGTTTGAAGTAAACAACAATGGAACGGGGTTGCTGGTCCGGTCGACTTCGTGGATGAAGCTTTCGTCTCGCTGATTGTCTTTTATCGCTGTTCCCTCGTTGCAAACTTTAGCAATCTTTTCGCGGTCACGGTACTTTCTCCGCATTTTCGACGGGAGTTAAGGGGCGGGAGGGGGGCGGTAAAGGACGAGCGGGGCGGCTGAGCGGGCTCCCGTCCCTGTGCGCGCGCCCCAACGAACTGAGAAGAAATGGAATTTCGTCGCGCTCTCCCGCTGCGGGGAATTTGTTCGTAAACAGGATTGCCGTTGTTAAGGATATCTACCTACCCTACGTACCGTGGAGTCCGCATCGCGCACGAACGCCAAGTTTGAGTGGCTCGGCCCGGAGGAACCGGTTTACTGCCGCAACGAATGTGCGCCCCGATACACTCGCCCTCGCGAATTACACGCCGCTTCCCCCCGATTCGTTATGTCGTTTTTACCGCTATACTTTCTGCACGATAGCTCGAGGGGTGGAGAGAGAGAAAGAGAGATGGAGAGAGATAGAGAGAGAGAGAGAGACGGAAAACTGGCGTACGGTCTTCTTCCTCTTTTTTTCGTCGTTACGGTCTTTACTTGTATTTTTCTAGAGCTAAATGGAGTGAATTTTCCACGGCGGTCGCAATTTTTGCTCTCGAAAAGCTAAAACACTTCGTTCCGCTGTCATTTTCATACGGAAATACGGCGATGCTAATAACGCTCCGCATATTGTACATTCATGCGGAATTTATTAGTAATGTATTGTGCGGTTGAACTTGAATTAAAATTCTATGAAAATAAAATTACATTCCCGCCGTCACAAATTGAGCAAATATATCGCGAAGGTAATAATAATGTCGTCATGATCAATACGCTATTTATTGCGTTACCTCGTTTTACTGTTATTTTCAGATTATTGTACGACTGTAACCGTAGAATGTTAAACATCATATCGGTAATTTCAAGCGCAGGACACAGTTTATCCGTCAAGTACCGATGCTCTTTACGTCTACCGCGAGTGAAATTTACATAAATAAATAATTAATTAATTAAAGACTCTCGATAAAATTAACGAGTAACCAGGAAAAGTGGTCTTTGAGAGTCAAACGCGGTTAGTTGTGCGTGAATTAACGCTACATAACATTTAATTAATAATTTTACACAAACTACGAATCGCGTACGATTGTGTTGTAATTTAATACAAACTACAAATCGTACGATTGTATTTAATTATTAATTAAATATTACATAACGTTAACTCGCACACAACTAATTGCATCTGACTCTCAAAGTTTATCTTTATTACTCGTCAATTTTTACATTTAAAAACATTAACGACGAGCGCTATATCGTATCTCGTTTTCAAATTTATGTACAGTCTTTCGATAATACAGCGTTGGCGGTAGATTAGGTATTCTTGAGCCAGAATATAATTGATTAATTTCTATTAATTAACTGATGTGAGAGAGCATTTATTGGCGGATTAGCGAATTATGCTGAATTCAAAATACCTCATCAGTTCACGAATCGAAATTAATCGGCTAATCATTAATAACGTGTACATTATTAACACTATAAGCCATATTACGTGTATATTTAATCAACAATTGCAATAGAATCTGGAAGACTCGTCCAGGTTATTATATCAATTAAAAGTCATATGTTAATGCCCGAGGGCTAATCTTCAATTTGTATTGTGACATTATTGTAGAAGATACATCTCTCTCTCTCTCTCTTTACTACATCCGCGCATTATAACAAGTTTCTTAAAACAAATATTCCGGAGAAATTGCATAAATGCTCGAATAACTTCTCATTTCTATCGTAAGTTTTTTTATGTTTGTTGTTATAAACTAATTCCGATTCTCCGCCGCGTCCAGTTTCAGTACAGTTTCGAACAAAAATTGCTGATTTGTTAACTATGGTGGGTTGCGGAATCCCCCGTATGTCCTTTGTAAGCGCGGATCTATCAAAAGGCAGTTAGTAAAATTGTCGTTGCTTGCGAAAACTTTTCCGTCAACTACCTCGCGATTCCCGCGGTCGCCTTTCACGCGCCGCTGCCGGTCCGTCGCGCTTTTTCGTCGCGCTTTCTTCCCGGCTCGCCACAGAAAACGCGCGCGAGAACCATTTCGCCACGAAACTCCGGTCCGCCATTCCGCCGGCGTGCTTTTATCTATGCATAAGTACTCCCCTAGAGCCTTGAACTTTGCCGTTGCAGATTTCCGCCGCGCGTTAATGCACCTTCGATTCGTTCCCGGCTTGTTTCGTTGTAAGCCCGAAATGGGAGCGAACACCCGTGGCGTGATAAATTGGTTTTGCAAAGTAAAAAGGTTTGCGCTGCCGTCTCGAGAAAATTTGATGTACGGCTCTTCGACGCCTCGAGGATAACGCAATATTGTAGAGATTATCGCGATAAGGAACGCTACGTACCAGAATTCTCGTCAAAAATATATCGTAGCGACGATCGAATGCAAGGCGCGAGATTCCTAATTCGTTTTTCTCGTAGCGATGAATGTCGCGGAGATCTATTTTAGATTTAGCGTAAAGAGTTTATTATATTTTTAAGTTTTGTATAACGATGTTCATTTATACCTCGAAAATATCTATCGAACATCATTTTGCATTTGTAGAAAATGTTTCCTCAGTGCTCTTGGAAACGGACGTCTTAAATTAGTACGTTAATTTCAACTACACTCTAAAAAATAGTGGCGTCAACTTTCACCACATTCACGTAGTTAAATAACTCGGTGTGAATTTTAACACCGATATTGTAGAAAATCTTTCACACCGATAAACGCGGTGTCAACTTTAATGTTATATTGTTTTGCCATGACGACGCCACACGTAGCTATAACAGTTATTCGTAGCACTGTGCTTGTCTCACACCGCAGCAATGTGAATTTTCCACACTAACCAAGCAGTGTTAATTTCACATCGATAAGATGAGAATTGTACAAACACCTGAATGGCTTTTCATTTCACACCGTTGGTGAGAATTCACGTCCATATTTCTTAGAGTGTAGGGATATAATTGCACAGTAGAAAATAAAATGTTAACATTTTTCACATGTCCCAAAAAAGTCCACTTAAAATTTTAAGTTAAAGTAACATTCATCGCGTGCGTTGCTTTTTGACAAATTATAAATGTTAATTAATTATCACTATATGTTCTTTTAACGTTAAGTGCGCTAAGAGCACACAGAATAAGTGAGTAAAGAAAAGTGTACGAATAGTTGCAAATTAAGAAATGTCGGTACTACATGTTTCGGCTGATTTTGTGAAATAGTTGTGTTAAAAGAACTCAAGATAATATTCAATTTTTAAATGACATACATAAAGTGTCAAGTTATTACGTTAACATAAATGTAACACGTGAAAGTGCTACGAAAATACTATCATATCGGTTTTATGTTAATTTCATGTTGAAATAATAATCAAATCTTGGTAACAAAAAAAAATTTTTAACATTTGAACACACGACTTTTTACCGTGTAACAAGTTTACTGTCGATAGTCGCCTGAAGAGGCAAAATTCTAAGACTTGTACTTACGTTTCGCCCAACGAAGTTAAATGAAACCAACGTCTCGATGCTTCATTGCGACAGTTTAACAGTTCTTGAGAATTCACTTGATGTTCCTATCACCGACGTAGATATTATCGCGCACATACCGCGAATATTTATCGCACGCAATCACATGGCGACACGCTGAGCTCGCAAAACGCACGGCGTTAGATGTAGCGGCGATAATCCTGTTCCACAATTGGATCTTGAAAGCGAATCTGATATTCGTAATGTTACAGGTATTACGTACGAATATTTGCCGCATTTATAATTACGCGGCGGCCTCTAATGAGATCGCGAAACGCGTGGCATTAGGTGCGCGATAATCCGTTCGCCGAGATACGCGGAAGCACACTGATCCGAGATACGGGAGCGCGGGCGCCCGAAAGAACCGCACACGCCCAGAATGTTCGGAATTTACCCTCACCTCCTAATGTTTATGATTTTAAACATCTCGGAATGTTAACGAGCCCGTCCGCGCGCGCGACTGCTATTATCCTAACAAGGTCAACGCGCTACCAGTCGCTCGCCGGCGCCCCGTGCCGGCGGAGCTTTCGCGTCTCGTGTCGTCGTAATATTTCATTTCACCGATTACCGCGGACAATTAGCGATTGCCATGCCATTGTGAACGTATCGAGACGACGGCTGATCCGTCGAGGCGGATATTCCGCGCGGCTCGGAATCAACATTGACAACGGGGTGCGCGAAGCTCGCAAATCACTTGGTTAGGTTAGGTTTCGTTTCGTCGCGGTGTGCTTACGGTGCGCGACGATTGTCCTTTTTCGACAAAACTCGGATTAGATCTCGCCGCCGATGCCGATGCAATTTGCTCGGCAATTCCGCGTTCAAATCATATCGCGTATATTATGTTGCGGCGTTGTGTGTTTTCAAACGATTTATCGCGGTTTGTTGAGCCGCTAACTCGATTCGCGCTGTCTCGCGGTGTACCCGGGATAAAATTGCCAATTCCATTTGTGAATTTTTTCGGCCATTAACAGAGCCGAAACGGATCGATCTCGAGTCGCGATACGCTAACCCCCTGCCGTTTGCGCGTCGCGAGTACCCGGCAAACAAATCGCCGTTTCGTGTAATTACATACGTGTTTTTCGCGAGTGAGTGCCGTGCTACGAAAAATCAGCAGTGGAGAAACGCGAGAGGAGGAGGAAGCATCTGGCGACGGCGGAGCAACCAAGGGGTGAGTGTAATTTATTATTTACTTGTTACATATCATACGCTGCAAAATTAATTGTTCAGCGGACATTCGGATATTAATGTTTCGCTGCTGCTTCGCGGCAATAGGATGTATATCAAGTAATTTTTCTTTTGAGTGCTAATACTTTCTCGGTTGAAATACAACATTTGCATTTGACTCCTGACGTGTATAATTCTTTGGATTATTTGCACGAGAGAAATCGATACTTTCTCCCCCCCCCCCCCTTAAAGTTTTTAGAAAAGAGAGTTTGCGTTGCGTAGGAAAAACATTTTCTCGAATCTTCCGAATCTCCGTCGAATGTCTTCTTGAATAATAAATTCAACGCAAGTGACAGCCGTCTTTGAAATAATTGTAATGGCATATTTAAAATGTACATACATAATACATTGGACGCTGTTGTAACCTGGATTTATTTGCACCTTATAGATTAACGTGCGCTACAACTCCGCCGCTGCGTAACGTACTGGTGAGTGATATATTTTATTTAAATTTTGGAGTAATGGATCTAAATTGAAAAAAAATATTACCGATTTAACGGATATAATACTTCGCAGATCCATTGCCTCAAGAATATTTGATTGTGCTTTTTAGAATTATTTAAAGAATATGCAACTCATATATCAGCGTCCTCGCTGAGAGGACGGTTTAAAGTGGGACCGAAATATACGAATTGTATTTCACTATGTTAATCGAGTACCGGATAAAATTAATTCGCGCAAAAATAACCGCATTTTGACTCGCGAAACTTTTTATTACCCGTCGATCTATAAATTTGATCGGCGAACCAATTGGGATGCGCGCGTCTCGTGACACGACACTTGATTTCCTTTATCTCAATTGATACGTTTAAGACGAGATTTAACTGACGATTGCAAGTCTCGAGAAAGGTATTGGCGAAAAAAGAAAAATCAATGACATAGAACAACCGCCAACTTGGCCGAGTGTTTGTTATCGCACTCGCGGATCGTGCGACACTATCAAGATCGTAGGTTTTATTATTGAAAGTTATCTCTCGGAGGGTGAAACCCTCAAGCGAACATCCATCGAAAATCATTCTCGACGAATAAAACTGTCGAGTGTGTTTTACTATCCGGCGGTGTGGCTCTTGCGGGGCTCTCTCGCACGAACAATCACCGAGAGTCGCACTTAAAGTCTACATCCACCGCTACACCTTCGCTACAAAGAACCGTTCTCGAGCGGACACGCGTTGCTAGCGCTTACATTAGTAATATTGATTTACAACGGGAAGGATGGAATTCGAGTCTTTCCGTAGTTACAGCTTCTCCGCGTTTTCGTCGAGTTTTGGAGTGGAGGCGAGATGGAGGGAAACGATTCCGTATTCAGTTTCCGAGTTCTCTCCCTTCCTCCCCCTCTCTCTCTCTCTCTCTCTCCTTCTCTCTCTTCCTCCATTTTCTGAGCAAGCTTTTATCCGCGGACGAGCACTCAGGGGCAACGAAGTTCGTCCGTATGGACGTGCTTATCGCCGTGCTTGGACTCGCCATTAAAAGCGAGCTCCGGCTTAACCCTCGATGGATTTGTCGTAGGGCTTACGCGACTGTAGTGCGTTATTTATATTGTTGGCAGTCGTAAAATTGCTAAATAAATCGCGCGGCCGTGGATATCGCAGTAAATCATAGCTGACGGGCCCCCGGCGCGACGGAGTCGTCCTGTAACGCGAACGGTTGTGCGTAAAATTTATATTGCGTAACGTCAACGCGTATATCTGGAAGGGACTCGACGGCGCGGATCGATACGCTCTAGATGGCGCATTGTTGTTTGATAAATATTAATGGTTCAAAAGCGTGTGTCACTTTTTATATGGAAAAAAAAACGGCGCTCCTGAAATTGATACGCAAATGGCGCCTGTTCTTTTTACACCGCCGCGTTTTGTTCCATCTTGGAAAATAATGGCGCCCGGAACTCGCAACATTTCCCTGCCGCCCTCGTCGTTGTGTTCTACATTTTCATCCACCACTAGCTCCTTTTGTGCGAACGCACCTTTTCTTATAAATTAATGGCGAAATTGCTTGTTTACTTTTTTAATTTACTTTCACAGGAACGTTACAAACCTTATTCCCTTCTTCCTGTTTTTGTTTTTCATCTTTGATCACTCCTACGCAGTATCAAAGAATTATTAGATCTACGAGATGTAACGTTGAAAAAAAATGAGTGTGAGAGAGAGATCCTTTTTCTCTTCCATTATAATCGTAAATCCAATTATCGTTTTCACTCGCGTGATTATCTCATTTTCGTTCTCGTGCTCGTACGCCGGAGTTACGAGTATACCGGTAAAGAATGTAAAGAGGAGGTTGTCACATTTAGAATGAACGTTTAAACTTTTAAAATAACCGTTCTTATATCCGGCAAGACGATAGCGAGTCGATCGACCGTAATTATAATGTTAATTTTAACGCGGTACACAATTTAACGATGAAACATGGGCATCCGTCGCATCACATTAAGTACTCAATCTTTCCCTCGGATCAATAAGGCTCGGGTAACAGTTAGCGCTGAGCGCGTTGCTAAATAAAGGGGAAGAGAATACCGGCCAATTTCTCTTGTTACGTTGCACTCGGACCATTTTTAGTTAGCCCTTTTGTCGCGAGGTTTCACTTAGTCGTTTTCAGTCCGATTTACAAACGAGGTCGGAGAGCGCAACGCGGACGGAGTTTCCTTTAGCCGGATCTTAATATTTATCCGAGTCCAGACGAGAGCGAAAGGACAAGAGAGCGGGGCCTCTGGAAAAGTAAAAAATTGAATTTCACGGGCGCGCCCGCTTCTCGTCGGCGACAATGGTCGCGCCTTTCATCGGGATTGTTTCGATAATTGAATTAGAAGCCGCCGGTATCTCCGGCGGAGTTTACCAGAAAGAGAGATAGAAGCTTTCGCAACCGTTTCATAACGCGCCCGGAATTTCAAATCTGATTGCTCGGCTTTCTTTGGTCCTCCTTTGTTGTGGCCTTCGACCGCCACCGCATCGCGCGGTGTACACTACAATTTTTTTTATGATCCGCGGCAACTATTTAAATTAATTCTGTTAGATACATGACATCTTTATTCGTATTAAGTAATCGAAACAAATATCCGTATTAATTAATTGGGCTTTAACTGAGCGCGGAAAGCAAGTGAAAAATATCCTTATCATGTCACTGTCGGGAAAATAATATAAAAACGGGTTTGCAGTCAATTAGAGGTACACTGTAGAAGGGTTAATTAGGCTGTGCATTGGAATCATGTGTGGAATGAAGATTGATTACATGCGTCGATTATGCGTGTTAGTCCACTCTGCAGTATGTTAACATAGTAGACATGTCGCGCACAATATAGTGATCCATGTAATTTGCAATAGCTTTGTCGGCGCGCCCTATCACTGGAGGATTAATATCTCAAACTTTAAAATGCACTTCGAAAGCTCTCTCTGGTGACTTACCTCTCTATGCATGTTAATCAAGTTCGGTTCATCCAGTTGCATTTAATCGTAACTGTTTGCTCGACGTCGAGAGTGACAGACATTTTTATAACATTTAAATATCATGCAGCGCACTCAGAGTTCCCCGCTTTTCTTTTTTATTATTGTTTAAGATGCCAAATGTCAAATTCTACATTTCTTCGCGTGCGCGGTTAAAGCTGCCTTTAAAAAATAATATTGTATTTTAATGCAATTTTGAAAAGTTGTTAAGAACAGCACGCGAATTTTACGTTTTAAAGTAATTGTAAAATGTAATAAATTTGTTAATTAATAAAAGCGGGCGAGATAACGTAAATGTGTGATATATTGCTGGAAAATTTTATATGAAATTTGTTTATCTTAGCGTTCAACACGCATTTATTTCTCTGAAAAATGCAAAGAGTTTCTACATCCGAAGTTTTATGATATTTCTTATTTCTGCGCTACCGAAACTAAGCGCAACACTCGAGATTCATCCTTCTCCTCGCGTGCACGCATTTCTAGCATAAATTTTCCCATCCTTGCAGATTCTCTCTGCCTTGGATACATTCTTCTTTCAAGCTGTCTACATTTATTCGCTTCGTACTATCTGATTCCGAGGGGGGAAAAAAAATTCAAAGCATACTCTCGGTCCCATCGTCGTCGATAAAATCCACCGTCAATTTGTTAGAATAGCGCGAGTTGAACGTTGATAGGGAAATGAAACGCAAAACCGTGTCGCGCGCGCGTGGGATGAAAGAAGGACGACGATGGGGGATTGAAAAGGTGGTAGGCGGGAGGGGTCAAATGATACGCCGCTGCAAACGAATCTGATTATGGCGCAACCGCGTTTCATTCGACGTTACTGCCGTACGACGAATCGCGATGAGCGCTATTACCTTTTGTCTCTTTCATCTCGCCGAGCACTCGAAGGAATCGACTTTCCCGTATTTCTTCCATTGGCTTTGTACGTACCTCTGTTAGACGTTATTTGGTATTGGGAGGGAAAAAGAAAGCCGTTCTGTTATTACGTCGAATCAGAAACTTTGTGATTGATAAACGCTTAATGTTTTCTGTAAACCGGCGGATTGGTTGGAATTCGCGCGTCGGCTCGTGAAAAACGCATTGCGGTGAAATTGTTTTTATTTTAGCAATTGGTTACCGAGGCTCTCGTTGAAATTTAGCTTGATATTGTTCTATCGAGGTCACAACATTTTTCAGACCATTTTTCAGAAAATGCAAAGAGTCGCGCGTGGATTTTACGATCGCGCTTTTATGTCTTTACGTCGCGGCATTGACTCTTGCGGAATAGCTTCCCTGCGCTGCATAATCGCGTAAAACGCAGGACCTCTCGCTGAAGCGAACGGGCGATTATTATCGTTGCAACGAGCTCTCGGCTTTATCTATTGCTCGCTCTTTCCCGCTCGTATAATTGAACGCGAATCATTCATATCGTATATCAAACGCTCCTCCTTTCTTCCAGCGTCGCTCGACAGCCAGATCGTGCTATCGCAGCGTTATAAAAATCACGATGCCCGGGCACAAGGTGGAGTGTACCGTAAAGTTATGAAATCGGTAGGTGACACCGCCTCCGTTAGTAATAATGCGAGGATGAGTGTTTTTTATATTTCATAAAGTCACGGCATACGTACATACGTGGTAAATATAACAAAAATTGAGCGAGAGGATATTGCTGGATTTTTCGTAAAATGAAGGAACTCTCGGAGAGACGGAATGAAAGTACGCGCGCCTCGGGTAATTCGTCGAATATTTTGTGCAATTGATGATGTAATAACAAGCAATACTTATTAGTCTGATTTCTTTCGATAGGATTCAAAGATTCGCGGGACATTTAATAAATAATATCACAAGAAGAATATTATTGTCGCCAGTAATTGATTAAAAACAGGAAGGAAAATTGCTTGACCACGCTAAACTGGCTAAAGTGGTTTAATTCAACAATTTATTCCAACGTTTCGACCATCCGGATTGTGGTCCTTTTCAAGGAAATATCTACAAAATATTGGAGAAACTTGTCCGTAAGCCGTTCGTATAACAATTGGCAGTATAGCCACCGAGACGAAATGAGATTCACAACTCGAAGCAAAATCCGGATGGTCGAAACGTTGGAATAAATTGTTAGATTAAACCACCTTAAAGCCAGTTTAACGTCGTCCAACATTTAATAAACTCTATTCGTATTCCGAGAGATACGACGATATCTTTTAACATATCTGTTTCTTTTCTATTTCTCCGCGCTCTACGATATCCTAATTTTGTATTCTAATATCGGAAACAGGCGCTTTGGACAAATACACGTAGTTTCTTGCTCTCTCCCATCGGGATTATTAAGGGGGTAACCACTAGTTAAAATGTAGCCCCACCGATTACATGACTTCATTTGATTTCACACCATTTCATCTGATTGCAAACAATTTTCTTATACGCACGCTTAAAGCTATGTGACGTTGTAAAAACTCAAAGAGCTGTTAGATTTCCTCGAAATATAATATTTTTTTGATTTTACTAGTAAGCATTTGCTTGTAGAGGTAATTTCAGTTAAGATTGTGGTATTCGGTTAGGTAGAAAACGTGTTTCCTTGCTTCCCACTTTTCCCACTACTCTGGACCGTGGTCTTAACAAGAAGTAATGTTGTATTTGTATCTACTGTTTATTGTTCTAAATTTGCGCACAACAGTGTATAAACGTTTCAACTCACTGTTGTTCTAACGGGAACTACTTCAACCTTATTATGAAACAAATAATACGCGCTTATAGGTATACACTATTATATTATATTTGGATATTCACTAAAAGTAGTAAATTTTTTGAGGAAATGTTCAAATTTAACGTTTATCAACGAAAGAATGGACGTGCCTTCGAACATAGTTCTCCGAGTGATGGATGTCAAACCTCCGTTTTTAATTTAATATCGACAACATAACATCTTGAAGTAGAAATAAAAGTATCGTTAGTGTCCTAGAATCGCCCCCAAGGGGGTAACCACTTAACGTAACTTGCGATATATATTTTATTTAATATAATAAAAAATTAATTATCGATAACGTAATATTTATTATCAAATTCCTCGAAAAGGACCACAACTCGTACGGTCGAAACGTTGGAATCAAATAAATAAACCATCTGCCAGCCTAATGTCGTCTAACAATTCTTTTCACTTTTAATGTTTTTATTGTCTAACAAGTGAAGAAACTTGAAAATTAAGACAAAACGATTACACGGAGATTTCGTAAGGGTTTCATAATGATTTCGGAGACACTGTCCTACGATTACATTAAGTGGTTACCCCCTTGGGGACGATTCTAGGATACTAACGATACCTTTATCTCCACTTGAAGACGCTAATGTTGTCGATGACATCTCCGTAATCGATGTTGATGATTTAAGGGCATTGCACATTCACAGTAAAATAACATTTTCTTTGCAATATTAACTGAAATCTTATAAATTTATATACCGTATCCTTCTACATCATCTCTCTATAGTAGCTCTCCTCTTGCATGTACAATACATTGTCTGTTGGATACATCTGTGCTTGATGCACTGACGAATCTGTCGTGCTTGATGCGCAATGCATTCGGACGAGCAGACATTGTAGTACGTTTTCCGACGCTGCAAGAAAGCGCAATTTTTCGATACCGGGAAGAAAGTGCAATATTACGATGCTGAAGAAAAAGCTGAATTTTTCGATATTGAAAGGAAAGTCCATTCAGCGCGCCGAAAGCGCCGCTTCTATAATATTAAATATACAATATTGTGAAATTTATAGTGCGATTTTACATAAAATAATTGTTGCATGTAGCATTCAGAAATAACTGAAATGATTATGTTAAATAGGCTTTGTAAATTCTCTAATTTGTTGATGCACAAATCAAGTAAACAGGATTGAAATATTTGACACGCGGATTATATGTAGGCGTCTAGTAGCGACTTCCAGTTTCGTATTTGGTCAATAGACGACCCGAGTGCGAACGAGCAATCGCGCGCGCGTGTTTCCGCATACGGTGATTCCGCTAATTTCGGATTTCCATCGCTGTGAGATCGCGCAAACACAGGGGTCGCTTAGTTCGTTTTGTGTAAAACGACAGTATACATACCGTCTTATAAATTGCGCTACGGAGATGGAGATGAATTATGAATTGGATATCCGAGAGGCGAACCAGAATTTAGATTGCAAACGTGAATTGTGCAACTGCGATGTTCCTTGGCGAGGTAAATTATTTAAATTTCAAAAACTGCATATGCAAAATAAAATTCATCATTCGCGTATTTTGCGCACGAAATAATTTAGATAGATTAGACGAGCTTCACACGCGTCATTTTAATCATGATTATCGCCGAATCGTTGATACAATAATCTCGAATTATGCAGCAGCTCCAAATTGAAAGTGACTAGTTTAAGAGATTGCTGTAGAAATGTGTATGTAAAAATATTTAGAAATTCACCCATCGCACAAGTGTTATATAATTACATGCTTGAATATAATTACGACAGTTTTACGAAGAGAAGAAAAAGTATTGATACCGGAAAAACGATTTCCATGATTAGTTTTTTTAGAAACGCAAAGGCAGATCTGTCCTCGAATTTTGTTTAGCATTGCATAAATAAAGCGTAATTTATAGAGAATCTCTCTTCTCCGTGTGCCGTGCGTGTATCGCGCTGCTTAGACTATTTCTATAAGTTCGGTCATTTATTAAGCGATGTCTTACCGGGTTGAAAAGCTAGTTTTCACCGCTGACACGAAGGTAGGGAGCTCTGGTATAAATAAATTTGCAGAGAGGCAGATGTCGGACATGAAAGCCGCGGTGGAAATTTCGGGGTAGCGGAAACTGTTATCTCTTTTTGCTAACCTACCCTTTCGACGATGTTTACTCGCTCCGAATTACCGTCCAAGAATTGAAACGTAGACCCCGTTCGTCTCGTATTGTCGAATTTCATGCGCATACCTGATTTTCCGTGAAAGTCTTGCACGATACATTGTCTACTACTTGAACGACGCTCGTACGAATAACAGTCCACTGCTGTAAGAAAGCAAACTGATTTTTCTTGCGAGAAAAGTTTTCGCTATTGAAACGCGTGTTTTTGCGATCCACTTTGAGCTATTTTGAAAGAGTTGGCTCGCAAAAATTACGAATGATCCGATGGACACGGGTCGTAATTCGAATTAAACGAGAGAAAAATAAATAAGTTTGGTATTTTCTGCAATTGTGTCGAGGGGACATATTTGTCTGCCTTTCCGCGAGATTCGGTCGGGTACTCTGAGATGAGAAGAGAATTAGAAATTCCGAGTCTCCATATTTCTCTCGTCTCGTCTAGGGCCTCGTTATATCTCCCGGCAGAAAGAATCGAAAATCGAATTGCACGCGGAATTTTATTTGCGATCTTAAAGCGGATGGCTACGGTGCCAAGTTACAGATCGGGGTAAACAACGATTTGGCTCGCTCCGGTTGCATAGGCGGGAGAAATAATAGCGAGGAAAAGACTCCTCTCTTTCGTTCGCTTACTCGTTTCTCGGCGTCGGGTGAAACGAGGGGAATTTTTTCGTCGCTGTTATTCCGCGCTTATGTAACGAGATCGGGCGTTCAAGGAATGTCCCGCGGGCTTTCGATCACGATATTTCGTACCCGATCGGGTCCGAAAACGATCGACGTAAGTCTTCTGCGTGATGCCGGGAATGAACCTTTTGGCAGAGAGCCCGGGTAATCAATAAAATTCTTTACGAACGGCACGCGATAAAACGCGTTCGTTAGTGGGTGCACCTTACGATCAGAAAACAGCAAGAACGACGGGAAAAATAACCGGTGGTTTCGATCAGTCGCCGATAAAACGGGAGAAGAAGGCCGTGCACTCTTCGTTAATTCGCTGATCACGACGCGCCTGAGTTCGAGACACTTGAAATAAAACAGTTTGTACGAGCATCGTTGTCTGCCTATTTATGGAACATTCGTGGACGGGGTAGTCTGTTCCTATGTTTGACGGTATTTTAAAATTGATTTTAAAATACCTTCAAAACAATTATTTGCTTATTAGAATCATGTTGATTGTCATGCGGCGGTCGTAGTATCTGATTAATCATCATAGCCAACAATTAATCGGAAACGTTGGCAAACTGCCGTGCTGTATTCCCTCGTCAAGATGAAGCCAAACAAATTGAAATATAATACACACGCGCAATGTCAATACGTCGGGCGTATGTAAAAAGATAGATTTTTCTACGTCGGGACGTGAAGCGCGACGAAGTGGCGTTCCGCCCGTCACGAAATTAAATATCGACCCTCTCCCCCGAGGAATTTAATTTCCCCTCTGTCCCGCTGTCTAATTACCCCATCGTCTATGCTATGAATGCAAATTAAGCCCGGGCGCGCGCGGCCTCCTCGATGATCAGGTATGCATCTTTTCGGGGATACGGGAGGTCTGTTCCCGCGGAATGGCCAGGTGCAGCGCTATTATCCAATATGACCTAATTATGATAGTGGTACACCGACGTAGCGCCCGTGCGTTCGCTATAAATGGACCCGCGTAAACCGGTCCTGCATGCATCAGCACCGCACGCCGATATAATACCCCTTCTCGTAATAACGACCAATTCGCGTTCTCCCTCGTCTATTCCCCATGCCCCGCGCGCTCGCGTTCCTCGCCGGCCGAGAACGTAGACGCGTATGCCGAATCCTATCGATCCGATCGAATTGATTGACGTATCGACACCTGTCGCCGCTCTACCCACTGACTTTCGTAAAACTTCGCATCGCAATCGGTTACGATTGCCCCCCCCCCTCCCCCTCCCTTCCCCCTGCCAACCCCCACCCCCTCGCAAATCGTGATAAACATGCGCGGTCGACGATTGACAACGAGCTGAAAGAAAGCTCGCAGCGTGAACTTTCGATCGCCATCAGCGACGGCTAGCATTTTTGACACTTGATGCTAGATATTAAATCGAGCCCTGGCAGTATAACGTACACCGCGGTGATGGGATATTGAGGATCCCTAAATAATTGATTTAGACTTTACAAGCTGAATCTCCCGAATTGTTCATTTCACTGTATTTTTTCACGCACGCATTAACGTGGAAAAAATTACAGTTACGTTGCAATTTAATGTAGAAGATATTTACAGTTATATTGCAAGTTAACGTAGAAGAAATTCAAATTCGTGTTTAGTCAAATTCGCGTTCATCACATTTGAGCCACACGAATTTAATTAATGTAGAAGATATTTGTTTAAATAATAAAAATTTTTTAACGTTTTCTATTAATGTTTGCGGGAATAAAGGATTTGCTAAGTAGATCATCAACGACGCTAGCGATTGCTGTCCGTAGTCATTTGTCAACAATTGCAATATCTTACAACCGTTGCATTTGATAATGAATGAAATATCGCTTGAAGACTATTGTTTGTCGAAAATAATCGATCTTCATAATGTTGAAGTGTCTTCTCGTAGAAACCGAAGGTGAATAAGGACGTAGACTAAATTCTGACGATTTTCAAAAGTGATTGACATATCGACATCTGCTATTCGGTTGATATCATCATTGTATTGTGCAACTTCGATGCTTGATCGATTTTTCCACTTTGAGCAAATAGATTTGTTACAAATGTCAGCGTGCAAAACGATTTTTAAATTTATTTTGGTTGCAATCGAATTACTGGAATTAATTACTAAATCTTAATGATCGCTACGTTTATCGTAGATCGTATGAAAAATTTGGTAAACAGATTACTCTCGTAGTAACGATCACGAGAATTTAATTTAACCGTAATTGCGAAATATAACAGAAGTCAAAGGAATAATAGAATATTTCGCATATCTAAAGTTTCAATAAATAGAATGCAATGTAGCAGCAACGTGCCGACAATAACGTGCGGGATGTAGCTGTAGATAGATCATACAAATTGAAATGAAAAACAGGTAACAAGAGCGACAAGTGACAGGTCGGTTGTCATTCTCGTTCCTGTAACCCGATATGTGATTGATGGCTCGACATCTTTGATCGAACCGTTTACTCTGATTAGTTTGCGCTAATTTGCTAATTTCAAGGGTAACGGTTTCGAGAGCTTAATTCAATTTTCGCACAGTTTGCCCTTAAATAATGACATCAATGTAAAAACGGAATGCCACGATTGGCGAAATGAATTTATATTTTTTTTCGCACGAACGAAGACTTTCACGAATTAGCATTTAAGTATGAAGCGTTTCATTGAGAGCGAATAGTTGTTATATGAGATTATAAACTTGCCTTAGAGCGAAGCATGATACTTGGCCGTTTAAGTGCGTTTAATCGTAAGGCAGCCTCTTTCTCCCGAACGATCGCATCGAACTTTTCGCCGACGTTTAAAATTCCATCCGGCAAAGGCGAATACCATCAATAATAAAATCGCAAAGTTTTTAATTAAGTCACTTACTAATTCGTCGTAAATTGGCAACAATGTTTCGGTAACGAGGCGCGAATGATTCGCGATTAATCCGCCACAAGTTGCGCGAACGAGGGAATTAATAGTAAAGTGAGTGTCGGCAATAATCAACAGTTTACCGGCGCTGCAACAGTCAGTTCTCAGAGGGTAGAATGCTCGCGTTATATTTTTACTGGCTGATCAAGGCGCGAAAGGATTAAGTCGAAAGGGGACAACTGTCGGCTGAGAACTGGGCTAGGCGATTTCAGCGATCGCAATGTGCCGAGAAGATATCTCTGAGTCCGAAACGTTTTAAATTTCGTACCTGTAATTTAACGTTACACTGTAAAGGTGTTTAAAAGTGTTTCAAGTACAGAAATCTTTTTTCATTTGTCAAATTTGGATTTGCAATCAATTTCTTTGCCTGATTCATTGTTTATGTCAATGCATGCTTTATTTCTGAATCTCACAGGTTAATTTAAACTAAACTATTATTGCATTCATCTATTATATAAAAAAGTAAAAAGATAATTCTAAATGATTGATACATCTCGTGAAGTATAGAACATTCTATCTTGATCGTACGCATAAATATATTAGCTCGTGTCGTTTTAATTATTTTTCACCGAAATCCGGAGTTATATATAATCGTGAAACTTTAAAGCTCGTAAAATACGTTCGTGCAAAAACGTACACGGTAATATAAAGAAAGCTAAATAGAGATGTTTGCGCAAATTGATTCTCGGGCTTTTTTCCTCGTGAAAATTGTACATGTTTTTCTAAATATATTAGACTACATTTACCGTTGACGCCGATTGGCGATGAGAAATTTTAATGTGACTTGAGCGCGACGCGAGGTACGCGCGAGTCGACGTAATTAGCGCCTTGATAATCGAAGCCTAAAGTTTCCCTTCGACCTTACCGGCCCATTGACACTGGCAGCCCCGTTACCAAGTCCGCCAAACTAACCCCCACCCTTCTTTCGACATTCAAATAGTGTCGGTGCAAACTTGTCCAAGTTCCGACTGCAGCACGAGCCAGGTAGAATACGTAATGAGTACGTGGGCTCTTGACTTCGGACTATTATACGAGCCGGCCCATTATGACTAATCGCTCGGTATGCCTCGCTACCGAGCCTCGGGCGAATATTCGCGTGGCGAATGAAACTTATACACATAGAAGAATCGCAACTCGTTATCGTGGATTTATGCTGGAGTGAAACGTGATCGAATTTTGTTCGGAGAACTGAGAGGGGCGTTTCCCTCAACGAGTATCTCCCGGTAGAACGTTAATAACGGAATCATGTAACAAAATCTTAATGAAAAGGCAAATTATTACACTTTCGCGTCTATATTTTGCTAACCGTCGTCGTGATTAACGGGATGCACCAAACAGAGAGAATCCTCGCCCGGACTATTTAACGTTCAGCTAAAGCGCGGCACGGATCAAGCTCTTACTTTACTACTCCACGTCGCTCATCGTGAAACGCCCTTCTCCGCGCGGGATCGAAAATTCCTAGATAATTTCTCGTCACGCGATCGTTCCTCGTCAAGTGGCCACTCGCTCGGGCACGATCTAATTTCAGGCTTAATCTCGAAGGTGCGGTCCGACGATGGGGCACGATGTGAATGCGAACGGTCATACGCGCAGTCAGGACGCGAGGAGACGCGAGAGTGAAGACAGAAAGCGGGAGGGGCGGAAGGGGGGGGGAGGGGCGAGAGGGAGTTTAGGTATTGGCGATTCTATAGCGACGTATTAGCGCCACGATTGCCGCCAGCAGCCTCGGCCTAAGTGAATGGCTCTGCCGAGGGCTTTGCTGATTATGGCGTCGCCATTGATCCAGATCGAAATTGGCTTGCCTCTGTCATGGAACGTGCCCAGAGGACCATTAATATCCTCCGCGGGCCAAGAGCGAACGGGCGCGACGCCCGTATCGATGACGGAGATGAGAGGAAGAGGCTAGAGCTAATCGCAAATATAGCCGCAGACCGAGGTGCGAAGCCCCTCTCGGTGTTGTCGGGATATATCAGCTCATTGAGCGATTAAATAATCGGCATCCGATCTCTTGTTGTATTTATCGAGAGTTTCTCTTTAAAATTCTAATTGCAATTGTGCGCGTAAAGCGATAAAGGTACTTGAATACCGCGAGCGCTTTGGCAGAATTTTGCTCGGAGAACTTTTTGTTTGGGGAAAGTACAAAGAGAATATTTTTCAGACGTGTTTTCTGTAAAAAAAAGAAGAAGAATATCCTCTCTCCGCGATATTTTAGAAGATAGCATCGGCAGTAATATATCTGATTTTTCACGCATGCTACTTTTTTTAAATGATGTGAAATTCGCGGCGTTTATCTTTTCAAGATCGCAAAAAATAAATATATTTCATTAATCATCGAGAATACGACGTTTCTGACTCGTCCATTAAAGTATAAAATATATATTTGTATAGAAAATACTTTCATTGCGGAAATTTCAGCAATTAAATTTCGATCTGCAGAAGAAATTAAACGATTTCCGACGCATTCTTATAGATTAAATGTAAAATACTGAGCTCCGACAGATAATCGCAAATAATCGGATAGCAGATAATCTTTAGCGTTAAGCAGTCGATTAATATTACAAGAGACCGGTAGATTTATAAATCCTTTTCTATCGAAAGGAGAATGACAATCCACCACTTGTCTGTCTATCGGCGCGATTAATAAATTGTCTGGATTAAAAGGATTCACGATCAGAGAGAGAGAGAGAGATAGAGTAATAAATGCAGCGTCCCAGGAGATTGGATTTGACGTAAATCGACGAAACTGGCACAAAATTCTCGCGCGATAGTCTCGATCGTGTTCGTTTACACGTCTACTTTATCCTCTTGTCGCCTGATTAATGAGGATTACAACGGACTAGAAAGAATAAGGATGCGCCTCGCATTTGATCGCGCGAATTATATCAGGGATATAAAATTTATGGACCGACACGCTGTAATGTGTTGCTTCGAAGCGAGTAACAGGTTATAAATATCGAATCGGGTACAAACGCCATTTCATTTATCCATGAAATTTTCCGATATAGATAAATTATGCAGCATCGGAAATACGCCAATAATAGCAACGGATTAATTTAGATCATTTACGAGCCTTTATGACTCGCTTTTACGTCGCTTATTGCTCTTTTCAATCCGTTGAATAACTTATTTGTGGAATAAATATCCTAGCGCTCGATCACAGCCAAACAGAAATATCTAATTTTTGTGTCGAAATGATTAAAACCAGCGAACCCTGCGCAATTATTCGACCAATCAAATTACCTATTGTCGACGACGAATAGTTTGCATTTGTTTTTATTATCGACTCGTTTCTAACATTAAAGTACCGTCGTGTAAATTTTAATATAGTTTTTAAAATTGAGTAGAAGTGACTGATGCTTGTATTTCTCGTTTACAAATGTTTTATATATAAGCTGGAAAACTTACTATAATAATAATAATGAGAACCTAATGAATTATTACACGCGATCTAATTTATTAAAAATACTGGCCATTCATACTGGTTTATCAAATGTAACATTGTTCTCGCAGTGCAGAATCTCGATTTTTTTATCGTACGACAGAATTAAATGGGAGACAATGTCTGACGCGACAAATTACGTGACAGGTGAAGGTAACATTGCTTTCGACAATCAATCTCTTCCCGCTCGAGGCTATAATATGACTTTATCAGCGGCTAATTGAAGTTTTCAAAGGTCGTCATTTGCCAGATTGGATTAAAAATTGAGTAGTTGCCGGGGATCAAAGGAATCTATTTTCTGCCTCTCGAGTACCGCAACGGATTCTATACATTGGCTATTATTGGCGTATACATATATCACTGCGCGTATATCCTGCTTTTTCAATCACGTATCACCAGATAAACTAGCAATCGATATTTCCCGCAGACAAGATACAAATGAGAAATCGTTAGCAAACGTTTTCAAATTAAATTTTCTAACAATTCAAAAATTACCAAGATTTATCGGAGTGGAGGGATGTTTCGGGCGGAACTTTTCGGGCAAGTGGCTCTAAAATGTGTTTCTCGATACCGAGAATCAATTTTCGTCGCCGGTATATATATATATATATATCTTTTTCGGGACACCTCGCGGACGCGGCGATGAAGGCTCCAAGTAGATGATGCTTCCTTCCGCCGTCTGTATCTGTCGATTGCCAATATCTCGGCAAGACTGGCGCGAGACGGGCGGGATCGAACAGGCAGGATTCTTGGTTCCGATAAGAGTTAGTGTTCACTTGTTGACCCGCTTCGACGATCGTAACTTATCGAGAGATACAAGACCGGCGATTGAGAGAAACGACGTGCGGCCGAGAGTCTCGGGATTTATCGAGAGGTCTTAATAACGTCGCGCGCACGACGATTTTATGGCGAGGTCGTCGTCGTGCGACAGATCGGCGACCGCGGTTTTAGCGACTTTCGGCTTGAGCCGCGGCTGATTCCCGGCTGGTTTCCGATCCGAGGGGTCGCGGTCGACCGCGGTTTGCATCTCGTCGACGCGATTGTTACATCGTTACAAGAACGGCACTCGATTCGTCGGGACTTATCACGGCAAATCGAGAGAGTCCGCGATCGACCGTGGGCGGTCCTCCACAGCGCGGTATAGTGCCATTAGTTAATCGCTGATCAGCGTTACGCCAAGTGGCATTTGTGCGGCAAGTAAATTTTCTCTTTTATCGCTCGCGTGCAAATCATCGTTAGGCATTTCGACTCATCGTTTGGCACGATCCGATTGGATTGTGCCCGCCCGTGTAGTCGAGTAGAATTACAGACGCGGTGTGCCGACCAATGCCGATCCGTTACAACGAATAGCTACAGATAGAACCGATAATGAATTGGAATTGTTTGCAAACTGCATGGGCGCTTTAGCAACAACGCCGGTACCGCCACTCGCTACAATTGCGCACATAGTTATTCCATTCGAATAATATGTTTCGATAATTGGAGGCTTTTACGTATCGGGTCCGATTGGGGAACTGCACGTTGCATTTCTGCGCCAATGACGGCTCCCTCCGCTATCGATAAGGTCGGCCCGTCATATTCGTAAACGCCGCGGCGAGCGTCTTTGTTTAAGTTTCGATTGCTTCCTTTGACACCTAATTGCCCGCAATTGAATATCATTCTTAGTGCGGTGACGGGCGTGAATTCGCTGCATCAAAGTAGTTTTGGCATGCCCGGACCTTCGTGTCAGCGCCGAATCGTCGTTAATCTTCATACCATTGGCGTCACGTAAGGGAATCGAGGCTTATTTAAACCGATTTTCAATTAATCTCTCGACAGGTCCGATTTGTCGTCAGCAAAATATCTACTCGGACATCATCCCGCGATAAATAAAAGACTCGATACATTTTATTTTCATTTAATTTCCGATAACTGACGTACAACGTTTCGTAACGTTCGTGCGATTCTCATTACCGATTTTTGACAAAATAATGTGGTTTTGATCCATGAATGCGTAACACGAATTAACATAGAAATTGCGAGACGATACTAAAATGTCGGGACAGATGGTGCACTTTTGCAAAAAAAAGGGGGGAAAACCCGGGACGGAAACAACGGTCGACGGAGAGAAAGGACGGAGAACCTAATGAATGCCATGTTGAATTTACCTGTGCACCGACGAGGCCAGCGCGTAATCTAGGGATGTCCGTGTGACTCCAGTCTGATCTGGCCCAAGGGTCGACCCTGCCGAGATCGCTGCTCAGGTTGACTTCGCCAAGTTGATTGTGTACGAACTTTCTGACGTTCCAGGGCAAATCGTTGTGCCTGCGAATTAGAAATACGAGTTTTGCAAGGACACCACGTGCAACGTGCGCGCGATATCTCGCGACACTCAACGGCGCGGGCGGACAATTATCGTTGATTATAGCTTGATTATAGCGAGATATTTTCTATTCGAATATCGTATTTTGTATAGAACATTATACTTGAATTGCGGAGTATGTTTGAACAGTAATTCGAAATGCATAATGATCTGTAGATTACAATGTGTTACTTGAGATAAATAAGCAAGATTAAATCGCAATGTACATTTGGTTTCGAGTATCCTGGAATTCTATCCATATCATTATGCGATACAACATATGATCTGTTGAAATAATTACTTGGTACATTAACGAGATTGTGTTCTCCGGAAACACGACCGCGTGGAAAATTTCGGAGCGTTTTGCATTTTTCAAACGTCTTCGTGATATCGAAGCTTTCCTTAATTTGGCCAGCGACACGCTCGCGAGGTTTTACGGTAACGAACGCTCACCCGTCGATCAGAGGCACTTCAGTGAGAATCCTCCTGATCACGTCCAGCCTCTGCTGGTGCGTGGCAGGCGCGGATTGTAATAGAAACGGCAGACAGAGGCCTCCGAGGAGCAGGACGGCCACTAGGAGCAGGACAGGCGCCAACAGCCGACACCTCCTGCGCGGACTCTCGTCTCTGCGATCCTTGCTGCTGCCGCTGCTAGGCGAGTCCTCGCACGGCGGCGGTAGTCGCAAGGTGCCGTTGCAAGGCGCCACGTCTGGCAGTTCTGTTAGGCACGTGGTCTGAAAGAAGAAATCCGAAATTTACGCTCGCGACATTTCCCTCGTTTTCCTCTGCCAGTCGTCCTCGCTGATTTATTAATCTTGTTGCGGGGAAATTGTTGCGAGGAATCGAGAAACGATTTTAACATTTCACCGATTTTCTGAGACTACGTATAGAGATTTCGTAAATAATTCGCCTTTAATTCCCAAATTTTAAAACACACTTTGATCGTACAACGAAACGCGCATTTTTAGACGACTTTTATTCATCTTTCGATATTAAATTTGCTGTTAAACTATTAGTTTATATGCTAAGATGCATTTGTCCGCAATTCTTTCGTCAATTCGGGTGATGCAATATGAGCGGCAACTAAATTTGCGAAACGGATCTCGTTCACGGAGCACAGAGAACATTTGGGTTGGTTTAGTACATCGCGCACACGTTCGAAATATTTGCTTGCGAATTAATTAATCTGGTTAATAGCTGCCGCGGAGATTACATGCTGCTATCCAGCGGACGCGTACGCTTGTGGAAATAAATAATTACTTGTCTGTAATTTCACGTGCGCAGTAAGCGACACTGGAAGATTAATACTTTCCTGACTAACTGAAGTCAAACACAATGTGTGACAAGGTAACGCGACCGGGCGCTGCAAGAGGTTTTAACGTAATGAAATGTTATAGCTGAAAAATTGTAACTTTTCGCATAATTGCGCTTTTCGTCGTGAAAACTGATAACACGCTATCATAACACACTGAAGACAGATGCGCCTCTTCCGATTAATATACATATAGAGGAAAGTCCCCTATTATGAGATAACCTCCTAATATGAGATAGCAGGGTTTTTGCTAAATTAATAAGCATCATCCATTGGTTTTATCGTGAATTTATTGCCTTTGGAGTGAAATATGTGTGCTGGAAAATTAATTGTTAGATCGTGTAATCGTTGCGAATAAAGACTTATGATTGGACGTTGAAAACCTGCTATCTCATATTAGAAGCCTATCTCATAATAGAGGACTTTCCTCTAATTAAAAGGGTTTGTTGAAAACTTGTTGCGTTAATTTACTACACATTGCGCGTACTGCAACGTTACATTTGCAACGGCATTCGCACAAATTGTCCAAAATCTTTCAAATATGGTCGATATATTGGAGGGGGGATACAAATCCTCTCGTCTCGCGACACGTGCGAGACTTTTCGACGCGGGCGAAGCGTATCCGGGCCGAAGTCAGACAATCGCGCGTGTTAACGACTATTTAAGTGTCTTTCGGAAAGTGCATTACGCTAGTGGCGCATGCAGCGGAAACGGACGGGCACGGCGGCTGTAACCTGTCCGCGGAAAAATACAACCGCCGCGGGTGGAAGCGCAGACCTCGAAGGAGGGCGCTGGACGAGAGGCGGGCTCCTTCGCGGCGTCACTGCGACGCTCTGCGGGTAACGCGCGGCAAACTTTTGTTCGCCCTCCTTTCGACCACCATAAAACACGTTAACGCCTGGGCTACGGATTTGCCGCGTCTATATAGCATATAATGTAGAACACAGTCGCGAAAGGGGCATTGAGATACTTGGCGAGCCTCTGGGAATTTTCTCAGTTTCCACAGTTGTCGTAAACAACTCACCAAGTCATAACTCTCGCGTGTACGCCCCGATTCGCGATACTCCGTGGTACTCATCGGATTTCGCGTCGCTGCAAATCAAATCAAATTCGCGAGTCTTCGTTGAGACGATTGACACCATCCGTGATAATGAAAACCGTTTCGCGGCTTGCGCCGTTGTTTCAGTAAAACGTAATTGGCGCGCGCCAACGTTTTCGTCGTCCATAATTTATTAATCAACAAAAAGTTCCATATTGGACATGTTCGCACAATTGCACCTGCGTTTGGCTTGCATTGGCCTTCTCCCCTCCCCCCCAGCAATAATTTATGAAGTATTTAGAGAGTTTAATTATTTCCGATTTAATTATTAGCTAGGAAAAGCATGTTACATTGTAAGCTTTCAATGAAAACTTCGACACACAGTTGGAAAATTTGTTTTCTTGTTAAAAAAATGCCGATTAAAAGTTTTATGTTAAATGTTTAACACATTCATGTGTTAATTTAACATATTGCTCTTGTGTTAATTAACCTCAAATGTAAAATTATTAAAATAAGTGAAGGGAAATGTTAAAACAGCCCAATATGTTTTTAATCTTACACAATACATATGTTCTATATCACGAGACACGGTAGTGTCTCGCGCCAAGTTATTAGTAACAAGATTTATCTGTTACTAAATTGTACATTAAATGTACTAAAATTTACAGAATAAAATGTTGATTTTATTCTATATAACATGAGCGAGAGTGATTTCGCATCGTCATTTGACTTATTACATCTGTAAAATGTAAAAATTACATTTTTAAAAATTCATTTTGTCATAAAAAATATGTTAATTTTACACAAAATTTATTTCAAATTATTTTGAGAATTGCAATCATTTTGTGTTAAAATATTAACAGAGTATTAGTGTGAATCATTTAACATATCCGTATTATGTTAAATTAACACAAAAATTTGTGTGGGCCGTTTGGGACATGTGATGTCCGTTAAATTTACAAATGTTTCAACTGTGTACAATTAAAGACGAAAGCGAACAATAATCAAAGACACTTTGGAAACCGGAGTTGAAGATAATCTCGTTATCACAGATAGAAAAATGTAAGAAACACTTGGAGAGGCATATACGGAGCGACATGGCGGATGTGCCGTTTTTCGACGCTCCTTTCGGCGAAACTCCTACCCCACGCATGTCCTTTCTTATAATAGAACAGCGCCAAGTTTTCCGTATTTATGGCACACAATAACGCGAGGGATACGAAGTTTCCCGAGATGCTCGTACGCGGGCGGGAGAAGCACGAACGAGAGCGACGAACGCCGGATGAAGCCGGCAGATTCAACGAGCTAAACCGCGAAAGTTATCGTCGGCATTACCCACGCAAAAGAAATGCGTTATCGTCGATGCGCGAAACAGCGAAGCGCGATTTCCATTTTTAGCCGTTTCTCCGTTTTCTTATTCACGACTCCGCTCGGTGAGGATCGATTATCGATACTGCAGGTAATTAATAGCTGCTTGAAGGTAATGAAAATGAAAGCGCTATGGACGCGCGTCGTTTCTGTGCATATAACTGACGGAGGGTGAGGGGGGGGGGAGGGGGAGGGAGGCGTTTCCTGATAGCACTTGTAATTCATTGTTTAAAATCAAGCCTGGTGATTGCAGGCGTCTTTTCTTCTTTCTTTCAATGAACGCATTTCATTTTATTCATTAAATACGAATGCAAGGGATAAAATTGAATGTAATCTCCAAAACCGAAGACAGTTTTCTCTCGCTGGAATTTATTTAATGGCGCAATAAAGAGAACAACTCCGAATTGTCGTTTTTTCTTCGCGCGAGCAATCGCCGACAAATTAATTCGTACTCCACGGTGGCTACGCAAAGACAATTATTGTCGCTCCGTGATAGTAATAATGGGCGACCGCCTTTTAGCGCTGCTCCTCCGGAATTTAACGAAAAAGCGAATTCAACGTACTTTTATAACCGTGCTAAAAGTTTTTACCGCGAGCGTAAACGTATTAATTAAGCGCGTTAATTGAGCGCGTTTAAAAATGAAACGACACATAAGGCGGTTATGTAGACGCGAAATACGGAAGATGCAATGTTTCAACTTGTGCTTTTCTTAGAATGAAATTGTTCTCATTAGCGCGAGAGGCCAATGTGTCTCTAAAAACATGACATTTTCCTGGCGCTTGAAAATATTTAAAGGTTCAATTATATATTTTTAGTTAAAAAATTATTAAATGTATTAATACCGTAAAAGTTCTTTGTGACTGATTACGAAAGGATATACCTTTTATTTTCGCGCTGCAGAGAATACGAGAACTAACAGGAAGATTAAAATAGGATTTTATTATAAGAACGATTCGCAAATATAGTTCGCACAGAAGATATCGATTTCCGCGTCAAAGTGTAATGCCATGTTTTGGTATTTCTCGGAATTTGACTTTTTAAATAGTATTTTTTTAACATTGATATGCGAGAAACCCGACAAAATAACAAAAGTGACATATAAATAAAAGATTTCGAAATTTCCATATTTGAAAAATAGTGCTCAGCTATACTCCCGTTTTGATTTGCAATTGTAAAATGTGGCGGTGTCACGTGTACCCACTTGTTACGATTAACACTATATCCCGTACAGCCGTGCCGTTTTACTCCGTATAGCTGTGTAGTATTCTGTAACTATAATGGAGGTCCTTCCGCGTCTGACGTGTTCTTACGCGATTAAGTCCGGGCCCCGACTCCTCGAGGAGACGCGAAGTGCGAGATTCGTAGTTGGCTCTTTAGGTACACGCCGTGAAACCCGGAGGCGGACGCCATCGCTGATTCCTTCTTGTGTCTGGTTAATGGAACTAAGAAGCTCGTAAACGTATTAACTGCTGCAAAGGACATCGGCTTTGATCCGCCTGTGACGAGTGCCCGCCTTCGTCTTCGCTCTTTGAAAAGCACGGTCGAGGCGTAAACCTATGTTTCGAGCAAAAGTAAAACTGCTTCCTTGTATAAAATTGCTAGAAGATTAAATGATAAATGCCGCGCACGTGGGGATTATGGTTTAGAGTGTTTAGACAAAATACATTTACAAAGCTTTTTTTATGGGAAAGACATAATGACGGTACATTGATAAAAACAGTATCTTAATCCAAAAAAATATTACTTTACTCAAGAAAATTATTTATTAGGCTCCTAATAGCTTATTAACTTAAATTTAAAAAATAGAAAACAAATTGGAACATGCATTTCTTTAATTTAAGTATTTATTAAATATCAAAGAATGGATTATTTTAAATTAAAAGAATTTTATTTTAATTCTATAAAATGTTTACTAAGATGTAATTTCATAGCTAAGAAAATTTCTTATTTAACAAAAACAATTATTTCATTTAATAAATACTATTCTATATCTCATGAAATCTTCAGTTGAATGTAGAAGACATAACGATTTAAATTAATTTACTTAATATAATACATAGATTTACTTGAAATTTGATATTATATATTTATTTAAGTAGAATAAATATTTACTTCAGTGAAAACAATTAAGTAAATCTATTTACTTAGCTTAAAAACATTTTTTGGTCAGTGTATACAACTATACATGTACTGTACTTTCGGTTCAAATTGTGATACTTCTGTGTGACATGTTGGCCGTGCCCGCGCATATCGATATCTGAGTTTCTTTTATCATGGCCCTCTGTTTTCTGAACGGGAAAAGGAAACATTGGGACATATCCGGTGATGATATTTCGGTCATAGCTTCTTTTCCTTTCATATACAAGCTAATCATAATATAGAGAAATACGCAGAGATGACTGATCCGCACAGTCATTTGGGCTTGCAATTGGCGAGCCCACGAATTCGAGCTCATTACACTGCGTACACTCGCGTACATTTATACACAAGCGAAGATGATACGGTGAATAATTGAAAAAAAAGGCAAAAAGATAGTCTACTTGAAAGAAAAGAAAAATAAGTTAAAGTTCAGATACGTATATGTTTAACATGCATCATTAAATTCAACATTATACAAAAAACATATACAAAAAAAGAACAGAAGACAAAAGTCACGAGAGAATGTAATGCAACGTTGACAGATAGGTCCAAAATTTTCTCCGCCCCCATCTTTGAAACAAACGTGGGGACGGGGAAGGGAGGGGGGGCAAAAATTTGCGAGAGATGCATCAAGAACTTGTCGGACAAGAGACTTAAAGTCCCCTCTAAGAGATGCATTCTCGTTAAATGAGTCCCGTAACGAGGCTTCTCGCCAAACTCTCGTAACAGGTTCCTCCTTCGAGCTTCTTGAAGTGCGCCAAATTTTACGTCTCGCTATAACGACGACGGGGAGATAAAAGCCGCGCGAGTTTGGAGAACGCTTATCTCGCCGTTCATAATTTCGGAAATCGGACAAGTGGGACGCGGCTGCGAGGACGGACGGTAAGTTTTAAGCCGTAAAGTCCTCGCGGAGTTTACTCGTCGTTAATAGCGCGCCGTTGCGGTGTCGGGGATCAAGGGAACGCCCGGGGCGAGGGGAGGGGTCGGGGGGACGGGAAACTCCAATAACGAATGTGATTCAGAGTCGCGGTCGTGTGTCCGGTCTAAAGCCGCGCTAGGCGCCAAACGCCATACTTCTCCGCGCTAGGCCGAGGACACACTTTCCGCCCCTTTGCACGCGCGCGTATGCGTGCACGGAAGTGGTAGGCGGGCGAGAAAAGGAGTTGAAAGACGGCGGGGACCAGAGCGACACCGCGTGCGCGAGAGCATTGTCAAGTTTTCGTATAAATTTCTCCTCGACGTGAATTCAAAGACCGCCGCGGGGAGGCTGGTATAAAGCCCGAGCCGGAAGGGTAGTCGGGACGAAACGAGAGCGGGGGGCTGGCCTAAAGAGCAGGTGGCATTCGAGACTATGGTATCCCCCTTGTGTCCCGCCCCCCCCCCTTTCTTCTTGCCATTATCTCGACTGTCGCCTCGTTCTCTTAATTCCGGTGCGATTAACGGTCCGCGCTGCCGAGAAATTAGTCCGTCTTGTTTCTGTCCTCTGCCTCCTCTTCCTTCTCCTCACTTTTTCGACGTGTTGACGTTTCCACTTCTTTCCCACTTCCTTCGCCCAATTATCACATCCTTAAGCGCGGGCTCTCTCGTCGCACGATCCGTCTCTTCGTCTTTTTCCAAGTTCAAGTTTAAAACGTTTCAAAGTTTAAAAAATTAATAGTTTAAAATAAAAAGTTAAACAACTGAAGTTTAATCCGGACCTTTTCACAGACATAACTCAAATACAAACATAAACGCCACTTAGGTCCTGGCAAGCTAGTGGCGGCCCAATGAATTAACATGTGAATTCTTATACCGTGTTTTTTTTACCTGTCCTGCGCGCCGATACTTCCGGACGTACAACACAGGTTTTTCGTTAGATGGAATCATTATCGTCTGCGAATTCGCGTGTTATAAAGTCGTTGAACGACTTCCTAATTATTTAAAAATGCTGCACTCGAGTTGGCTAAGACGCCCGTCACGGATCGAGGGAGGTCTCAGGTTCAAATTATGACAAGATAATCTTATATTATTTCTGGCAATAATAAATACGTTTTATAAAAAGCATCTCACAACCGCAAATAATGAAAATAAAAATGAAGACAACTCATTGATTAATAATTTAGTAACTTATGACTGCGCACATAGGTTTTTATAAAAATCATAATATGCGTTTCTCTTTTATGTTAAATGCGCATCAATAAATTACTAAAAATATAATAACAAACAGTGCATTTTTAGTAATTGTACGTGATGATTAATTTATAAATTCAATAAAAAGTTCCATATTGGCCATTTTCGCACTAGCACCTGCGTTTGGCTCGCATTGGCCTTCTTCCCCCCCCCCCCCCACCAGTTTGTATTTGAGTTATATAAAATTAAATTAATACCGCGCATGGATGAAATATTGGTCATGCGGTTAAAGTGTCAGCGGTGGAGCACACTTTAATCGAGAAATCGGTACTCGCCCTCTTTCATACCATAACAAAAGTTAGCGCTGTATTTATTTCGCGACGGGCGCAGCGCCGGTTTTTCTGTTAATTAGCTTAATCGAGTGGCGCTGTGCATAACGCCGAATCGGGCGAGCGAGCCGTGAAAAAGGGATGATTTTCTGGACGTTAAACAACGTTGTTTAAGAAAGAAAATTCCGATTCGCGACACGCGATCGGGCCATTAGTGTTATTTCGCGCGAGCTGATTAAGGAGAAATAACGAGAACTATTATAATTATCGTGGTAATCGCGTACCGTCCGGAATTATCAATACGCTTGTCACGGCGGACAAATACCGCGGGCTCCGCTCGTTTTATTATCATTTCACGCCGCATCGCGACACGCACACGTATTTCCCTCCCCCTCCCCCTCCCCCCGGACTCTTTTAATCCCCGCCGGTCGGAACGTTAATTCCGCCCGTTCTGTCTTCAATTGTGTAAGCCGCTCGTTAAATGTAAATTTTCCGCGTGTGACAACACGTTACCGGGGGGAGTAACGACAGCCGTACGCGCGGTTTAGACTCGCGCCGGATTAGACTTAATGAATTTACGCCATTTCGTCGGTCCGAATGTCGACGGCGAGGCGGAGACGCGCTAACACACGGGACATTTAGTCGGAATTAAGGACGACCTTTGTTCTCGCGAGCCGTTTGCGCTCGCCGCACTCGCACGTCCGCGCACATTTTGTTTTGAGTAATGAGCGCGCGCGCGTCGCAATTGGCGCAAATACTAATGCGGTAGGAGGGGGTGGGAATAGGAGGTGGGGGAGGGTGAGAAGCTTTTGTTTGGCCGGAAAATGGCGGTGCCTCGTCTGTCGAATAGCCGGACAATAATTTACGTTCTTGTCACGGGAGACAGACGAGAACTAGACGGACAGTCTACACGCATTCATTTTGATGTATTCGTATATTGCATGGTGTAATAACAATCTGTTATTCTACGCGGATTGTATTGGGCTGCGTCAAATGCACCACGTCACACTTTAAGGTCTTTTTGATTAATTTGGGGTCGACTTCCCTCCGGAGATGCCTCTCGCTGATCAAAAGTTTATGCACTTGAGTTTCGTGCTGATAATAATTTCAGTGCTCTGGGGAGAAAAGAGACAGGTAGCAACCCATTTTGGGGCCCACAATTAGTAATCGAATTATTTGGATTGTTCGTAACTCTATTCTGGGAAAAATCCTGACCGTTTTCTTTGTAGTTAAACAACTTAACATTTCGGTTAGTGCCTCTTAAGTGAAAATTATCTTTGCGTTACTGAATATCGACAGAGCTAATTGCGATTTTTAGTTACGCGGGGTAAAATTCGTAAAAGATTAGAGTCACGAACAAACCAAATAATTGGATTACTAATTGTGGGACCCGAAAATGGGTTGCTAACTGTCCTTTTTTCCCCCCGAGTATTATTTACAACTGGTTCTGAAATGTCTGTCTTTTAAGTATATTTTAATATGTTTCACAAGAGCTTCCCGAACAATTTTGTCGGCGAACGCGTGATAAAAGCTCGTTTGAAATCATACGCATCTCGCAGCGTAAACACGCGTCGACTCTCGTTTGTCTTTCGTTCACTTTCGTTAATGACGAGGAGCCTGGAGCTTTTCCGATGCTTTTAGTTAATTAACAATTATACGACCGATGGCACGAGAAAGAACGGAGAGCGGGCAAGGAACGGAAACCGGCAAGGCGGACGAATGGGTCGCCTTTGTAAAACGAAAGCTCGTCGAAGGCAGCCCTCTCTTATTGGAATTAAATAATTTAATGCGCCGCGAGCTCTTCCGGAAATTCCGAGCGAGTTCTGCTCAGCATCTAAATTGAAACTTCGGCCCTCGATATCCTCTCGCGAGCGGAACAAAATAACGCGCATTGTTGAATTAACTTTCAAACGTTGCGACACTTTTCCCGGGATTGTATCGCGCGCCGAGAGCTTCGTTTGCGCGGCGCTTCTTGTTTCATTTGCCTACCGTTTTCGTAATCCGATTAAAATTTTATGTAATTCCGACCGTCGTGTCCGTCCGGCCAGCCAGATGCTTTTATAAATTTTATGATATTTATGAAGATTTAATTTTCGTTTAGCTTTGCAATATCTTTCGTCTACTTGTTTATTATTATGTGATTTACTTGAATATTTTATATTCTTATTGCAGCAGAGAAATCTTGAACAAACACGGTTGTAAAGAAACCTCCGACTAGGAAAAACCAGCGACAACGATTAATCGTTGAATTAATTTTGCAATAGTTTTGTTTGCAATATTTGTTCACGTTTTAAAAATCATAGCTAACGCAAGTAAAAGCTAATATTGAACGTAGGAAGCATCACAATAATAACATATGTCTCGCAAATAACGTGGCATTATTTTGTTGCCAAATAAAACTTGGCAATAATTAAACACTGATGCGTACGGCATATTACAACAAATCCATCGGAACATGATTTATGCAAGAGCGTTTCACGCGGCAATTATTATTCAGATGCAACGTTTCGCGAATTTTTCATATTCGTTGGTTGCGAAAATAAGTGGCGTTTACACAACGCGCCTCGGCCGGGAAAATCGTTACGGAAAATCTATAATAAAATCGGAGAAGTGTGCACGACTTCTGGCGCGCGGCGTATGTAACAACTTTGATATCACTCCAGCCTTTCCATTAAATTTACGCGCTTCACGCTCTTGTGTACCGGCGCGGCGCGGCAGCGCGAGATCTTTTCTTCTCGCCTTGGCCCATTTCCCAACCCGGCGATAAATTTCACCCAAGTTCTCGCGCTTGTCATTTTCGCGATGACATACAATACACGATGCCTCATGCATCTTTGCAAAATCTTCCGAGTGCCGGTCTCGTCGTGAAAAATTGAAACGCGATTCATGGTTTATTCCTTCGCGTCTGTCCGGGATGTTGTTTTCCTTCGCGTCCCACCGTGTGCGTGCGAGACAATCGATTTTGCGCGATCTCCGGGAAAAAGTTCCCCGCGGCGATTCTCCGCGGCGGCGGCGTCGCAACGACGAAACTAAATGGCATTTGTGGCATCGATGGTGAAGCGGGGGAATCTGCGACGCTCGGGGGCTACGCCATGCATATATTCACTCCTCGTTATAATCTATAATGTGGCTTCCTTCTTAAATTCTGAATATTGATGGTATTCGGTATCGAACGTATCAAATCCAAGGGGATAACCACTTGATGTAATCGTGGAACAGTGTCTCGGAAATTATTGTGAAATCCTTACGAAATCTTCGTGTAATCGTTTTAATTTTCAAGTTTCTTCACTTGTTAGACAATACAAACATTAAAAGTGAAAAGAATTGTTAGACGACATTAGGCTGGCAGATGGTTTATTTATTTGATTCCAACGTTTCGACCATAAGAGTTGTGGTCCTTTTCAAGGAATTTGATAATAAATATTACGTTATAGACAATTAATTTTTTTATTACATTAAATAAAACATATAACGCATGATTACGTTAAGTGGTTACCCCCTTGGGGATTCTAGGGCGCTAACGACATTTTAGCTAGTGGTTACCCCCTTGAGCAAATCGAACTAAATTTAATCATCTAAATTACACTCGATATTCGTTTCTTTAGCCACGTTGAGAAAATTGTCGTAATTATGAGGCAAGGTGCAAAAATGCGAGGAAATTAATATGCATGAGGAAAGTGCATGTTATTATTCCTTAAATATCTATGAATACGATATTTTCGCGCGCTCTTACGGGGCGTCCCCATCTGCTCTTTATTGTCCCTTTCGCTACGTCTCCGTTGAGTCTGTTGTGCATGAATTTCCATATTTTTCTCGCCTCCCGATTGGACTATAAGTTCTACGAAATTATGGCTCGTTTTTTTTCTTGTCTCGAAAGAGAGAAAACTTTGGTCTCTCCGCGAGCGTGAGTTAACTTTGCGCTGCCCCAAAGTACTCTCGACCGTCACCTTGTTTTTCCCCTCCCCCCCCTCTCTCTCTCTCTCTCGAATCGACAATGAGAGATGCATAAAACATTACTGAGCTCCGATTTCCTAATATCACTGCGCGGCACGGCGGCTCCATTATCTAGGTTTTCTTCTTCAAAAATGTTCGGGCGGGATATCTTAATTCATAGGCGCTGGAATTTATTATAGAACGCGCAAACGTAAAGTTGTAGCTAATTAATATTAATATCCCAATCCCAAAGGCGCGAAGTAAACCAGCGTGCAGTGCAATAGAGATATTCTATGATTTATATAATCTCATTTCGTTTATAGCTGCTATAAACCTTTTGTCGAGATAATTAAGTTTTCGTATTTTTTTTGGTGTACATTAAAAATATTCTCTAAAGATTTTAACGAAGTTCGTGTAGTTAGTTAATGCTAAACACTGTGACTTATCACGTTAATTTTTTTTCATGGTATAATTTTACCTGAGCTATGCAAAGCGAAGTACGCGGTTAACTCGGTTTTTTTTCATATTTACTTCTAATATCATTTTAATCAACATAAACGTATGCTAAAGTGTGAAACAGTGAGCTCTATTTTTATTTTGGTGTTACAGGGCAAAAGCTTTTTTCACGGCCTATTTTTGATACGTATATACTCTGTCGCCTCTTCACGCGTAATTCGCTAGTAAAAGTTTTCATTAAACATACCGTGATTAAAAATCGTCTGGAATACGAGTCTGGCGTCCAACGTACTCGAGTACTCGAACGTGACGTAAAACCGCGCGATACGTAATCCGCGCAGGAACATTGACGGGACGACGATACCGCGTTCGTACGGCATCCCCGAGCGTATCTGTGTCGGCGAGACGTTGCTTTTGAAAAAATAGGAAAAATTGTTGTTCGCGTCGAGCGCGTCGGTGGGCAACGGGGGCAAATCCGAGGGATAAAAGTTGGACGAGTGAGAAATTAATCGCGACTGATCCACGTCTCTTCCGCTTCTTCAGCGTCGTGGATGAATGATGCATAAAACATTATCGGCAGTTGCTTCGCCGACAGCGTGGCGTAATTCCTGACCCACCTCACCCTCTCGGATCGATTACCCGCTCGGCGTGACGCCCCGATTTATTTCTCGTAATTAATTTGTCGACGATGAAGGCGCGGCGGCGAGAGGCGGCGGCGCGCGGTGCAATGGCGCGCGAGATGAAATCACGATAATCTCGCCTATCGCGGCAGGCGGGGGGAATCGCGCGAACAAGTCGTCATCCTGAGATCGTGTAATGCAGGAGACGCGCCGAGATCGAAGAGCGACGTCATGGCCCTGCTGCAGCGCGGACATCGAAATGCGATTTTTCCACCCCGAGGGAGGAGGAACTCCGACGGCCAAGTCCGCGCGAGTGATCGAAGTTCGAGAAGCTCGGCCGACTCCTTGCCCTCGGCCATCTTTCCTACCCCCGGTCCTTTGCTACCTCGTCGCCCGAAGATGAAAAATGCATAAAACATTATCGGCATTCCGTTAGCTGCGGGGGTCAGCAGCCTCCCATTGAAAAGGCTATCTTCTTTTCGCTCCCGATTCCTCGCGTGCGCGTGTATCTCCTTTGCCACCGCGTTTATGAAAAACATCCGTGGAAAATGAATCGGATTACGACCCGCTTCCTACTGTCGTCGCTCTTGGTCAGATTGCGATGAGATCTTTCTTGATCCTTTGCCTCGTGATATTTATCATTAAACTGGTCTTTCTCCTACAGTTGATGTTCCTTTAGAAATGTGCTATTGTTAAATCGTTCTGTTTCTTGCAGAAAGAAAGTACCATTTTTATCATTTCTCGATCATTTTTTCTTAATTACACGTAAAACTTTTTTTTCGATTTATTTTTATTGTAATTTTATTAAATAACATTTTTCAAATATTGTTGGTGCAAATGAAATATATTCTGGCTCAATTTGTATTAAAATATTTATTTTTATTGTTGATTATTTTCATCAAAGCAACATTTTTGTAAAGGTTTTTATCTTCACGTTCATTTGCCCGGATAATTTTTTTTGTTAAAGCATAATGTAAAATCGACAATTAGAAATAATATGAATTTTAATATTCCGTCTATAAAACGGGACAAATATGGATACGTTACACTGCAAAAAAAAATCTATATTAAACTCACAACCTCTGATTAAGCTCCGGGCGATGCGTAAAAATATTGAAAATTAAATGCAACGAGCACGCTACGATTGATTTTCGTAAAGCATTCATGCTATATGCGAATTGAAATTTTACGGCGGGATAACGTATCCTGCCGGATCACGAACTTTTTCCTCTCTAAATAATTGGAAAATTCAGGAACTGCATATTTAATTTATATTATTATATTTAACGCACACTTCGTTTGTTTTATTTTACATGCCATCATCATATTACATTATCCCCGTTATTTAATTCTTCAATTATGAGGTCGCAAAAAAGCAATGGGCACGTAGAGAGTGTGCAAATATCGAAGAAGTTAACGAGAATATATACATATCGGACGGCATAATATTTGAATTATCGAATTCAGATTTATTCGGATTGTTGTCCGCTTAAAAATATCAATCACTTGCTAACGTGAACCATAATAATTAATCTTGTTTTAGTCTAAAATAACTTTGTTTGTTTATTAATTAATAGAAATACATGAAATACATAAAATATAAAAAATCAGTGGTTATGTATTACTCGTTGGAAAATCTTAGTTAACGAAAATGTATACATATCGAACAGCATAATATTTGAATTATCGAATTGCTTACTAATGTGAACCATAATAATTAAACTTGTTTTACCCTAACATATTACTTTGTTTGTTCATTAATTAATAGAAATACGCGAAATACGTAAAGTATAAAAAATCAGTGGTTATGTATTATTCGTTAGAAAATCTCTGAAAATACGAGAAACTTTGCTCCGTGCTGCCCGGATTTGAGAAACGTGATAACTTTTAACCATAACGACGGACTCAAACGTTTTCGTGAAAAAGGAGAAAACCATGAAGTCTGCGAAACGCAAATACAAGTGGCTTCTTGACGAATGAACGGACAAAGTTTGTCCGAGAAATCTACTGTTTTTTTGATAAAAGTTTTGGTCAAAGATGCGCGTTGCTGCATCAACATCTATTCTTTAAATATTCGGCTATTTCGAAAAATCTATTGCTTAAATTGCGTTGCTCAAAACATAAAAGTTGTCGCTGCTTACAATTTCTGAATGATTTCTCATGTATTTAAGAAGTGATTTCTCATCTAGTTAAGAAAAACATGAAAGATTGTTGAAAATAATGCCCCCCCTCTCTCTCTCTCTCTCTCTCTCTCTCTCTCTCTCTCTCTCTCTCTCTCTCTCTCTCTCTCTGTCTCTAATATTAAACGTTTAATAAGCATGTACACTGCTTTCCGAGAGACGTCGATGTTTTAAGTGGTAATTCCCGAATTGCTGGCACGTAAATAATTTAGGCGAATAAATTTACCGTATCCGTTCAGAGGTTACTTGGGAGAGTCTAGGGACAAATAAGGCCGGCTTTTCCTTTGCGCGTTAAATCCTGTTTAAGCGATCCCTGCACGGTACCTTACGCGTATAAATGCGGGTATACTATCACGAAACACGTGTTGCTTTAAACTAAATAAAACGGTAGACCTATATAAATATTCTTGCTTTTAAACAAAATACGTTTATATTTTTTGGATGATTGAAAGCAAGTAAACCAGAGGAGTTATTCCGTACATCTGATACGGAAGAATTTGCATAAGTGTCACGCAAGAAGAAAATAGCGCTAAATTCTCAGTGATGAAATAATAAAATAAATTATTACCGAATCGTCAATCAAAGATGTAAATGAAGTAGAAATACAACTGGCAAAGAAATTATTGATTTACGCTTTATTTCCGATGGCACTAGCGTGACTTTAAAATGTCCATCATGATGCAAATTTAATAGAAATTGACAAAACCTGCCAAACTAAACAATTTATTACAAAAAAAACTTGATTATTTTTTAACGAAGTACGGAATATCAAGAGACTATTTCAATTTTCTAAATTTTACGTATTTTTTTCGGACGACTAACAACCCTGCCGAAAGTCATACTCGTGATATTCAAAGCGCGCGAAAAACATGGTCCAGCGACTCCCTGACAGGGAGAGAAAACCTCTGACGAAATTTCTCAAAATGCCATACACCGGGAATCGTCGCGAGGCGCGAAAATGTCGCGAGAAAAAAAAATCATCTTGGCATCGTTCTTGTAAACGACGATAACTTGAAAATCGATGCGCTCGTTAAAATGCTGCCGCTTTGCTGGCTTCAGTTGCGGTCGTATTCGAGTGAATAGTTTTTGTTCGCTTACATTTTCTCTCGTTCCGCAATTACGGCCCTGTTTCTGATTTTTTGGTTCGTTCCACAGAACATACAGTACACTAGACGCAAAGAGTGCACACGTACTCGAAGCGTCATAACGAAAAGGGACCTTAAAATTCATCATACTGACCGCATATATTAAGATTTATTACAGAGAAATGTCTTTGAATTAAAAATAAGTATTACAATATCTGTAGACATAATTTTTCTTAAATATTTAGATATTTCCATTTTAGTTCTCATATTATTCTTGTTATTATCTGCAGTCGTGCAATTCGCGATTTTCATCTTATTGACAGAGATTCGCAGCATCTATAGCTTCAATATATCCCGACCCGTTGGGAAAAAGATTTGGCACAGCAAGAATAGTTGAGACGAAATGCCAGAATCGGCCAAGCTCACTGCTGTCTGTATTACAAGTCCCTTCATATATGCGCATCCCTTTGTCGTCTTTCATTTCAAAGTGCATCTTTCTTCCAGTCGGGAACAAAGCGGAAGAATTGAGATAAAAAAAAGTATTGATACTTTTTTCCCCCCCGAGTCGTTTACTTCACTATGAAAATTTAAAGAGGAGAGTTTAAGGTCCTTCGGCTCTTAACCCTTAATTGGCCATATAAAGTGCTTGCGGTTCTCCGGGCTTTTAGTATAATTTTACGTGGTATGTCGCACGCTCGAAATTGAAAAGACATTTTTATAAGTGTTGTTGGAACGAGACGCTCAGCAATTTCTTTGCTAGCTTGGAATAGATTTTATCTTAGAAAAATTGCAATCATATATTTTAGTAAAAAAGATTATGACTTTTTTTATAAATTTTCTCTCAGCGAAGATCCATTTCACATAATCTAGAGAACCCGTTGTTAAAATATGAGCAGATAACTTTGGAACACGCTATGCATCGCGTAGTGCGCGCGGGTAAACTTCTTGTTCGTATATTTAAGAGGCTCCAACCAAGCTCAACCATCTCTTGTTGGTTTGTCCGGCGTTATCGAATCTCCATTGTCAAAAATTACGACGCCCCATTCTATCCAGCGCACGACTTTATATTAAATTTCACGATTTAATAGCCGCGCTATTTTACGAACTTTTGTCGAGAAATGGTTCAGACGAACTTCGTCTTGAAGTATGTTTAAATGATGCAGCTCTTTCGGACGAGCGTATTCTTCAAAGTAATATAAAGCTGTGATGTATTATTTATAACTTGTGTTAGTTAAATTGTAAGATCTCTTTGAACCCCTTTTTTCTAAAAAAGAGATGTTACCGGCGTGAATGTCGTTAATATCGTACAATTGAGACCTCTTTTCCGCGATGCCGATTGGTTTTCTCAAAGTGCGATATGCGTCACTTCTCTTTTAGAATCGTGTCATGCTTCAGCTCGTATGTGAACTTTGACAGTTATGCAAAGATATACTTAAAGGAAGTTGGACACTAAACAAAAGGTTAAAGAAAAACAAGTTTAAAGTTAAATATCAAATTGAGTAAAGGAGAATGGAAGACAATCTTATTCTTCTAATGAGATACAACGATAACTAATTTTCTTTTTAAAAAGGTATATAAGAGATTTAATTATTGACGCTGCTCTTGCTTGGCTTTCTACTGCGAGTAGCTGTCAGTGCGGAGATCATGTAATATGCATTTTGACAGAGTGTCAACGTCAGATTACGTCTTCTTCGCATGAAAAAAATCTTAATGTGTAAAGAAAATTATGAATAAATATAAATTAAGACCAAGTACCGCGCGCAATGCTATTTCCAATAAAATATTTAATACCAATTTATATTATTATTAAAGTAAATAATTCGATAATTTTTGCCTATAATAAATGAAGATTTGCTATTTAGTAATATACATTTGTATACACCAACTATTGAGGTAAAATCTCTAATCTTAGTAATTAGAATTTAAGTAACAACGATTTTTGTTTCGAAACATTTTCTCGATTGAACAGAATTAATCGTTAATTTAATCAACACCAATAAGTCCGCGGAATAATACGCAAAACGTAGCAACAGTCACGGAACAAAGTAATGTACAATAAAATATTAAGCAAGTACGGAATTTTCCATTGCGTAGGCAGGCCAACGAATTCTCAACGTTTTTTTGTTGTTTTTCACTCGGCGCGGTATCGTACGACGATTAAGCGGGCCAACGAATTCTCAACGTTTTTTTGTTGTTTTTCACTCAGCGCGGTGACGTACGATGTTTTTGCCATCGTGTACCTGGAGGTCACCGCATTATCACTCGCTCGCCGAACGTCGGGCCGGCAGGCAGCAGCGAGAGTCGCTCCGTGTGTCGTATTACTTTTGCGTTATCGGTTTCCAAGACGCGATCGCGATGAATGTGATGATAAAACGCTATTGATTTGTACACGTTTAATATTAATAAATAACGTTCGTCGACTAAATATTATATCAACATAGATTTCACGAGACTAACTCGTCTAATTGTAAAATATGAATATAAACCGTGGTAATTTGTCCCGATTACATCTCGTTTACGCACCGCGCTTTTAATTATCGCCAATTCAAAAGTGATCTATCCATTATCCTATTCTTCCGAATAAAAAATGCAAGTCGTTAGTTTGAGTGATTTGTATGACAGAAAGTCATGCGTATTTGTTAATAATATTTCGTGCGTTTCGCGGTATTTCACATCGCGTACGGGAGTGTCCGAAATTTCGCGCGATCGGTGATTTTCGCGAGTGAGTGTTGTGTAAGTGCCACAAGGAAATCTGAGAGGAGGAGGCGGCTGAGGAGGCATCGGGCATCGGCGGAGAAATCGTGAGGTAAATGTCTTACATTTTGGTGTTCTTTGCTACATGTGCAAAATAAAGCATTTGCTCTGTGTTTTTATTTTATTTATTTAAATGATTCGAACGAGGATTCGAATAAGTGTTAGAGACAAAAGCATACGTATAAAATTTTGTGAATTTATATTTGAAAGGGAAACTTTTTTAGTATGAAATTAGTTATTTTGATATTTGATATATCTGCTATCGTAATTTTTTCTCTTTTAATTCTTCTCGTAGAATCATTATAAATTTTCTGTTGAATGTAGCTGTCTAGTCTAACAAGAAGACTAAGTATATTTCAATAACTTTATAAAACGATGTTCCCGCAATATTTTCTTATGTTTTTCTCATAATTAACTGTAAAACACCTAATATACTTTCGTCGCTCAAGTGTTTCGCGCAATTTTTTACGTCTCTATTATAGTCTTAGGTATAAGTGTTTAGTCAAACATACAGTTGATATGTAAAACTAAATATATAGAGATTTAAGAAATCATCAATCTCATTAGACGAGATATTTATATGCAAAACTTATTCTTTTATGTCAATTTGTTGCGCGTACGGTGCTGGATTTCTCTCTCATTTCCTGGTTTTTCCTGTCGCGCGTCCTCGCATCCTGGCTTCAGCCATTCGCCGCGAACCCTTTTAGACCTATCGAGTGTTCTACGCTCGAGCGATTTTCCGTTAAATCGCTCGGCAACCCAACTAAATGAAAACGTGTTTTCCGCGCCCTTCGATCGCCTCAGTGGTAATGGTCGCGGTTGAAAATGCAATCGATACGTTTGGGTATCAATAGCTTTACTCGCTTGATAGTTTTTTCTATTTCTATAAAAAATATTGGTACCTGAATCGTAAAATTGGTTATAAAGTTGGTATCGAGTTTCCTGCATCGTATTGAGAATATAAATAATTAAAGGTTAAAAAATTTTGTGGACGAACTTTGTCTTTGGGAAAATAAAAAATTTTTTTTTCTACAATTTATCTTGGGACGTCAGTGAGCGTTTGATTCAGGTCTTGGTGTATAATTGCACGCGTACCTGAATTTTAATAAAGAAAATATTAAAAATACTTTACTTTCCATAACATTTTCCCTGTGAGAAAAATCTTCAAAAATAAATTCTAAAAATCCCAGACAGGTTTTATTAGCTGTATTATGTAAGCTTTTCATTGCAATATGTATCCCGTACATGTAATTTAACGTATAGCCTCGGGCGATTTATTGACATATCCGCATTACATCGTGCATATGATCGTCTCCCTTATGCCAATACCATGAATTTGCAATTCGATATAAATTTTAGAAATTCACATTTGTATAATGCAATGAGATAATTCTGGAGATCGAAATTAGCTTCCACTTAGAATGTAACGCTGTATTATGCGCACATTCATGTTTCGGCGTACAGTTAGGAAGAGAAAAGGGACATTTTAGATAGACGAGAGTTTCGGGAGTTCCCGTAATTAATTCGCTGTCGAATACCGCGAGATACATTCGATACACCATTCGGGCGCTGTTATTGAACAATACAGAGTTACGCGTAAAGTATCGAGAGATGTCGAACGCAGTCCTTCCAGCAAACGGTCCAGCCGCGGTAGCGGACACTAACCCGACGAGGAGACGTACTCGGATTTTTCCGGCCTCTCCTGTGCACGAGACCGACGCGTAAAGGCTCACAAGCCTGTAGCGGCCCTCGATATTATACATATAACGGTACTCCCCGCAACTTGACGAGGCGTGAAGCGTTCCCTTCCGCATGGCGACCGTCGTGGACCCCACGACTCCGCGATTTAGTCGGACACATAGGCGAACGGGGTAGAGCCTTGCGAGCAAGTGCACAAGGGTCGACGATCTCCCGTTCATCCCTTGATACAGGAGATGCCTTTTGATCGGAATCGCTGAATCGCGTAGCCCGTTATTTATTGGAAACTTAGGTGAGGGCGGATTCAAGTTCGTATATGTGAAATGAGACGTTAAAGCGCAGCTTTATGTAACGCGTCATTGAAAACGGCGTGATTTATGCACATAGATGATAGATGACAACTTGATGTAGATAACGTGCTTACTCGTGCTCGAAAATATAGTCATTTAGGTTTGTATAAATTGAGTTGTACACGGCTTCTTTAATTTATAATTGAATCTGATAAATTCGAAATGGGATTTGCATTTAATTGTATTATTACCTCTCGCGACTATATGGATGTATTTATTATTGTATCGATAATTATAGCCGTTATCATAGAAAATGCAAAATTTTCGATAACGTTATTAACTCGTGAAAAAAAAATGAAGCGTTCCAATCGCGCGCTCTTTCCTCCCTTGGATACAATCGGATATCATTGGCCGATTTCCAGGAAATTACGGCGCGGGAGTGCGACGGTATCCGAAAATGTAGCACACGCGCGACAATCGCCTCGTTAGTTCGACATTCGCATGAAAAGGGCTCGTTCGATGCGAAACTCAAGATTTTTCCGGGACAAAAAAGGGGCGAGGAAAGAAAAGAATGGAGGGGCGCTCTGTGCGGAAAGAGTCACGGGGGGCTTTCAAACTTGTCGCATCTCGAGAACGCCATTATGCTCGCCTATTGGCCGGATCGCACGCAATTTTTCACTGTACATCCTCCCCTCGGGATACCTTAAACTTTCCATCTCGCTCTACTACTCGCGCTACCTCGACAGCTCCGCAAAGATGATTCATCAAGCTTTGAATGTGACGTACGAATCCTTTATTGCGTTAGATCCGCTATAGGAGTATGTGAAACAATGCACTATTTAATTACCGCCGTCAGTAACGTCTCTTTAGGTGTACGATGTTACGTGATGGCATTTTTGTTCGTACCTTCTTTTTCGCTTAGCAGAAAGGTAATTTTTTTGAGAACAGATTTGCTTAAGATAATGAAATAACATTTGATATACTTGTCGCGTGGTAATAATATTTTATCACGTGTCATAATCGAACGATTACGTTCTTTTATTGATAAGAATATTTGTGATCATGTTTCAACGTTGCTTTGTTCGTGATTACATTGTGTGTTAAAATTATATATTGTTACACAATTTATTACCACATACTATTACAGATATACGTAAAATTGCATTACTTTATTTGTTTAAAAAATAGCGCGCTACGCGAATGTTATAATTAATTATGAAAATGCATTTTTGGCGTATGTTGTTCGTCGTTTCGAACGTGAGTAAATTAATCGTCGTAACTGCAATAGGGTCCATTAAAGTATAATTCATCCGCTTAGTAATTTATTTTTAAAATTTACTTTCCGCGCGGCGAAGTAAAATGTTCTATGCGTTTTAAAATTTCTCCGCGGATTAACGAGTTTAAGCCTTTAAATGTCAACTAGAACTTCGATAATTTCGCGACGTTGTTTGCATTATTATTTGATTTATTGTGTGTTATTTCCTCCCGTATATATTGCATTTGATTCTTGCATTCTCGGCTGCTGTTATGGAGTGTTTAATTGTACGTGTGTAACATCTGCTGTCAGTATCACTGATAAAAATAAAAAAAAAGGAATGGGAAGCGAATAACAGTATAAACGAGATTTTATAGATACATGAATAATAGTCGTGGATATGAGTCAAAACTTGTGATGGATAGTATTGAACGATAGTTGTATCTCAAATTATTGACGACGTAGATTGATGATATATGTAATTCTATTGGCGAAATTGCTTACGCTGTTATTTATACAAGTATGCATGTCATAAATTTTATTTATTTGACGATGTAATTAAGAAGATTTCGTTGTTGCATGCATTTGGTAATCGCAGCTCGTTAAAAATCACAAGTTGCACAGACTCATCGATACGAAGGAAAAGATACAAACAAAAAAATACGTAATATTGTATGCCAAAAAGTTACTAACGACGGTCTAATTAATTTGCAAAGTTTAAACGAAAACAAAATATGCTTATAATACCTTCGAGGTTTACCCAAACCTTGAAGGCGATCTTTACTCTCTTCGAGTAAACAGCAGCGAGAAGTTAACGAGTAGTAAAAAAAATTCTAGAAATTAAGGAACCTAACCACTGAACGCTAAATACTTTGCTGTAGTCGAGATTGCAATTTTGTTTGGAAATTTCGCACCTTAACAAACAATTTTGTATTCGAGTTAAAAATTTTAGCGTTAAGGGATTAATTCTCTCGCAAATTGTTATCGTGCTCCGTAATGGAGGATAATGGATAGCAAAGAACTTCGTTTCTCTACTCGAGTGTCCACAGAATTTCTCTCTCTTTCTCTCTCGTAATTTGCTTGTTCCCCTACCACGAATCGTTCGATTCCGGCGACGTGCTTTCGACTTAAGTGAAATGAAATGATCTGCGCGAACGGTGATCGCAGCGGTGGAGTTCTTTTCTATGAGGGAAACGTGCATGATGGAAGGAAATCGATGTTAAAATAAAAATGCTACAACGATGTTACGGCGGATAACGTTTCTGATTCACATCGGGCTGACCAGCGAGTCAAAGCAAGTCGAACGAATTAGAAACGAGCACGTTTTTTGAGAGATTATAAATGCAAAGTATAATCGTACTTGGTGTTAAAGAAACGATGACAAATTGAAGCGTTTAATTATGCCTAAAACTATCCGTTGCCGATATCGCCTTTATCGGTCTATCGCGTTACTTGCACTGGCTGCACTTTATCCGCCGCATGCTAGTGAAACATTGTCCCCATTCCACCCCGTCGGGCTTTTTAAACAGGATTTTTAAATCGATCAGCCATAAGTGATATGTACCTTCCCGTCGGTTTTCAAATTTGCATATCGACCACACTCTAATGAACGTAAACCTCATTTTCTCTCTGCGAATAAAAGAAGTTTCTTAATATGAATCGGGCGCAAAAACAACGTTAACGGTGTAACGTGGCATTTTCCGCGACCTGTTTTCTGATGGCGACTTAAAGAGACTTTACGGTTCAACTGTAGTTGAGTTCTCGCTTAAGATTCGCGCTTGCGGAAGTGCCAACTGCAGCCGCATGATTTCAAAAGCCCCACTCCACTAATTGTTCGCGATCGTGTCTTTTAAATTCCATGCGCGCTGTTAACCACGTGATCGGAATCCTAAGAGACGAGAACTTAATTTCTCGGAAATTTAAGACGCTCGATGCTCGATCATGGATGTAATTGTCTTACGTATTTGTACCTTTCAATTTAAATGAAGAAGACGTATTTTTCGATACATTTATAAATAGAGTGGATTTTGGATTTGTGTGATTGTTTCTCGAATTAAATTTCTGTCACGATCTCTTTGTGTTCCCTGCACCTTTCTGCGAAAATATTTATACTGCGCGTTGACGTTTAAGGGAAATAATGATTTTGCAGGTATCTGATTATTTTTCCTGGTTGAACATACATTTGCGGAACATTGGCATTAAGGTATGGAAGCCTTTCCCAGGTTTCTTTCGCATTCCACATAGAGACATTAAAACTACATTAAAGGCAGAACTTTTCTTACCCTCTTTCGACGCTTTTTTCCTCGAACAATTTTAAATTAATGCTCACTGTGGCGTGTAAATTCCATTGCCGGCTGCAATTTAACACCAAATTCCGGCAAATACAATCACGAACACGAGTCGGAAATGCAAAGAGAAAAATTGTCTGTGCATCCGCGTTGTTTCCGCCACAGCTGCCTCCTCATCGTTTATCCGTGAATATTACGAATTTTCGAATTTGTCTTTTTAACGAATCACGATTTCTTACGCTACTTTCGTCATTTCCACGCCCATAAGAAAGCTCGTCGCGTAGAAACTCGCATTTCGTAATTATTTGCATCTCCACAACCGTTCTTAAATGTAATTTTTTAAACGAAATTACAGTGGAAGTTTCAACATTTAATTCTCTGTTCTACTTTCTTCTTATTGTTAAATAACATTTTATCGAAAGACACCCACATCCTATTTCCGACTTGAACAAAAATCTAACTCAGACAGTGCATTCTGCTTTGCAGAGAAAACTTCGTAGTCGCGCTATTAGGAATAATTGAAGGAGCTAGTTAAATAAATTTTCCCTTTCGACGTCCCTTCTCTCTGCTCTCAGCGCTGGTATTGCGTATTCCCATATAGATTTGGTAACCGGATAAATTACCAGAGATACATTTTCCTTCAGGAAATCAAGCGATCTGGAGGATTTCCAACGTCGATGTCTCGAGGCAGTCGGAAATTCGCGACTCGGTATAGCGCAAGAGGATCAATAAGATAGGGATCAAAAGCTTCGTACGTGCTCGAATCCGAGTGACAAAAATCTGAGTTAGCAGATCAACTGTAAACTGCATCATATATGCGTATCTATAACGGCAAATAATGTATATAAGCTGGGCAAACGTACGCAATCTTGATTAAAACAATGGGGTGTCCTATTAATTGATGGATTAAGCGCTAGTTAACGTTTACGTGTTACAATATCCCGAAACAGAGTCTCGCGTTTCATTATAATAGATATTAAGTTACAATTTCTCCTATTTCAACTAACAACGTGAAACATTGAGGAATCTTGGAGAAATATATCTTTCGATTGTCAACGCAATTAGTTTTGACTTACAAGTTAAGTTTCTTCATATTTATAAGGACAAGTAAGCGGATAATATATTTCGCTATCCGATTCAATTGGTCCCGTACGACACGGGGAAAGAAAAACATATAAGCAGCACTTACTTCCGTCGAAATAAAAAGAATGGAAAAGGAATAACGGCATAAGGAGATACTAAAGTTATATATCTGGGCAATCCTTTTTACATATCGCAGCAAGGAGTGGAAACGGTATCGTAACCTGGGCATAAATCGTAACGGCGCTGGAAGGTATATCAGTCCATAAACATGAGAAGGTTAATCAGGCAGCTAATTGCGATATCGCACGATGGTACCGCTTATACCTCGTCGCACAAGCAGTTTTATTATTTATAATGGGATATATCGATTTTTCTTACGGCTCTTCCGTGTCATCCGGCACGCGTGGGTAATAAAGCCCTTCTGGGGCGTTTCATATGTAGGCCGCATTATGCAAACGGATTATGTGTTACGCAGCGGGACCGTTGTAATGTGCAGTATGATGAATTATAAAACGCATTACTGCCGGTTGCGGCGTCGAGTTCCTTGAGGGCCGCCCGATATACCGTAAAATTTCCCCGAAAATTGCATACTCTCCGCCGGATAAATCGACGTTTCTCGGTACCGCAGGAAAAGGGGCGGGACGATAAATCGTCCGTTTTATAGCGCGCGAATCATTTTATTGTCGAAAACTCCGTAAAATGCGTGTCCAACTGCAGATAATATTACCATACTACTACCGATTCGGCTCCCGGCCGAATCGGATAATTACTGGGATAGAATAATTGGACCCGATTCATTCCGAACGTAATCCCCCGGGGCATTGTTTGCAGAAATAAGAAGCTTACTGCTAACCGTTCAATTTTGCTGCATTATTTCGCCCAAATGTCGTTGTAATTATATTTGTCCGTGTATTAGGAAAATTTGTTTGTCACCGCATTTTTCTTTACGAGCATTTCGCAGGACATGTAATAATTTTCGTTATTATTCGCTGTAAATGTAGACTTTCCGATTTACACGCGTGCACATACGCACGCGAGTAACGACAATGTAAAAATAGAAATTTCAATTGTCGATTATTACGGTTAATATTGTTAATCGCACGTTTACGAGTGTTGCAATTGTACGACGAATCTAATTATCAAATCTAACGAGGGACAATACAAAATAATCAAGCCTGCTTAAAAGAGAGTTATCATACATCGATTTTAGAATTCCATTTATTTCCAATATTACATCGGCGATTAAATCAATGAAACGGCTTAACATATCCGGCAGCGATTCATACAAAGTTTATAATTCGTTATACGAATTGAATGCGATTGTTGGGCGCGAATCAGAATGAAATTGAAAGCTCGTATTTTAAAAGAAGCGCGGTGATTGAGGGTAAGAGAGTAATTTATTGTTTCCTGGCAACCAGGAGAGCTAGCAAGGCAAATTGAATTATCTATCAGCGGAACAGTGTAATTCGGTTTTAATTAAAAATTCGATAAAGCTTGTTGCGTGTTCCAATCAGCCGTCATTATATCCTATGAAAAGAATTAATTAAATTGCAATAAGGCCGTACACAACTCGTAACGTGAATTGATAAAGAAGTAGACGCAGCGTCACATATTATCAAATTTACATGGACGATCTAAATCATTCTCATAGAATAACGAAGGATCAATTAATCGCGTCATTCCACTCGACTCGCCGAACGACAGCTCGTACCGTTGTCGTAAATCCTGTCCATATGCCGCACCTCTTTGGCGGAACGTGAAGCCGATGCTGATACCTGCATGCAGTTCCGAGGTCGTTCGTGTACACAGGGTGTTCCAAAAGCCTCGACCTTCCTCGGAGATTTTTTGGTAGATTTGAAATAGAGAAATCTCGAGGAAGCGAAACACGGTCGCAGCTTTTCAACACGCCAGTCCGTACGACTTGATAATAAAAATCGGAGAACAAATTGTCGCAGTTTGCATTTGACGTATCTTTCTTAAGTTGCGCCGAAGAAAGATCCTCTCTTCAATCCTTCAAAAAATACCACGGAAATTTTGCGAATGGGGGGTCTCTTTATTTAGTCGACGCAAATTTACTTTGCAATATGTTGTCGTGTACTCCGCTACATTTCTGCTATGACAACACTAACAACGTTTCAAAAGACTGTATCAACCGAAACAGTAAATACACGTTAATGTGTGTTGACAAAATTCAGTGGCTCGTCTGCCGGTATATATATACATATATTTGCGTCAACCCTTTCGTCCGAATCATAATTTGATATGGCGAGCAATGTAAGCGTGGAAATTAATCTTTCCATTCGCGTGGTTCACGATCCAATGATATTTCAGAATACAATGGTGGTCCATACAAATGTGTACTCTTGACACACGAGCAATCGGCGGTAGACAGCAATGTGACACTTTGAGTAAGGCTCTATTTCGAAAGAAAAAAAAACAGGGGGAGGAAACGTTGACAGGTCCGGGAAGCCTCGAGGACACGTCCCTTGCGTCGAAAGGATGAAAATGTCTCGTCTCAACTCGACGCAGGGGAGACGCTCTTGAGGTTTCATACACGAATGTTTGAGACACACCCTGTACACGGCGATGATTGAGTGACGTATTCGGGCTCGGTTGGCGCAATCGCGCTCGCGGAGTCGTTCGCATGCTCGGGGATCGTTCTATTACCAGCGCAGATATAGTGACCCCGGAGCCACTCTTCTTCCGGCGGTTCGGTGTGTAAGGAAGCAAACGAGAGTCGAATGGAAATTCGATAATAATTATTGCAGCCGGTACCAATGGGACTGCCACTCTCCTCCTCGTTGCCCTACTCGCAGACCGTCGAAAGCCGCCGACGTGAAGGCCGCGCCTGTGGCGTCCATAAATTTCGTTATACGGCGTTCCGCCGTTCTCGGAGATTGGCTAAGGTACACCCTACGAGCCAGACGAATGCGCGCATTTATCAGCCGGGCCCCCTCCGCTCTGCGACCGATAATTCGATTAAAAAATCATTAAACGCCACCGCAAGACAAATTCTTCGATCGTCGCCCCGGTCACTCATTTAGCAGATTAAACTCGAATGCTCCTTAGGAGACTGGTACAACGTGTAATCCGCTCCGAGTTGAAATTGACGCCGGGCTTTGTACTTGACATTATTTTAATTCCATTAGTCCCGCTTAAGAAACGCTCGTGCACGAAACGCATCGAAACATTTCGCAGTGTACAATGTAACGCTGATGAAAAAGAGCTTAGTAATTCCAGATTAAGAATGACGTACCGCAGAAATTTTGCATATTTTGAATGGAACGTCTCTGTGATTACGCGAAAGCATGTTGTGTTTAAATGTTAATGTTGCATTAATGCAATTGCGGGCTGGCGAATCTCTGTAATATTCGGTCGAAAAACCATCGCGGGAAAACAGATATTGCGCATCCGCCTTCCCGTTTTGTTAAAAACCGCCCCGCGGTTTTGTTAAAAATTCATCCGCATTATCTTGCTGCAATTTACTTGACAAACTCTCGCGATCAAGTCTCGCGCTCGATTGATACATTTTCTTTGGTGAAAATTAATCAATTCACACAATTTTCACCCTTTAATTCGTTTAGCCTTACATCTCATCACGTTTTCACAAAAGTCTAAACCGTTTAAAGAAACACAATGTACAGACACGAAAGTATTTATCGAAATTAATGTTATCGGAATAGATTGTCAGTTGTTTTAATGTAATTTCTGATTATGACATTCTACGTGTTTCGAGGGAAATTATTATAATATAGAGAATTATGTTGGAAATTACAATGTCTAGTTTAGAACTGTTATGTAAAATAATTATTAAAGCTGTATTCGCTGGTCCGTAAATTCGCATTTAGAAAATATGTTATCGCGAACGAGGCAGTGGAAGATATTAATGGAATTATTGTGGCTATCACGAGTATTAAGTGTCTTGCGAGCGAATAATATATTTTGACGACTGATTAAATCCCGCTGCGATTTGCATATGAAAATGCATTGAACAACGACGGTAATAATGACGACGGCGGAATATGGCTGTAAGCGCGATTCGATATTACGGAACGGCATTACATCGACTATAATTTCGCGGCGTGCACTGACTCCGAATTACCATCCCGACTAAACATCGCCCTCGGATGGCGCAAGCAAGTAAATTTCGTTTAATGTCGCGCGAACACATTCGCCTATCAAACATTTGTCAAATTCGTCGTATGCTGTATTCCGCTTGTAACAAGAATCCGAATAAACTGAACACGCGTATCTGCGAGTGGCCGTTAATTCTTCAATTTCTCATCTCTTTCCGACCGGACGTTATTTACCAGATGTATATTTGAAAAAATAGCTGTCGCATATATATCGATAAATGGAAATTTCAGGAACGATTCGGAAAGCCACGAAAGGTGTATCATGAGGTCGATAAATAATTAATATTTTTGCGAGTGCCAATAATATTGATGGCTAAGTTCAAAGTGACAGCTGCTCGACAAATATTCGTTTCCGCGTTTTTTTTTTACGAAATCCGAATATCACCGAAAACTGATTAAAATTTAATACATCCGGTATCTCGATGTAACAAGACTCATATCGATGATACCGTCAGAATGATTTCTTTGCGAGCATTATCTCCATGAGAGATTTAGAATTGCGAGAAATAAATATTGGAATTCTTTCGAACAGCTTGAAAGTTAAGAGAATGGGTCATTGCCAAAACGAGAAATTCCGCGCGGCGTAGGCTTTTTAATTCTGCCAATCGATACGGGCGTTCAACCAGCAATGGAAACAAGGTCGCGGGCGTTTTTGACCCGACGATAGCGCATTCCGCGGAGAGAACTCGCATCGGCTCCGAAGTGCCGCGAGATTGATTCCCCTAATGGCGTTACGACGCGCGACTTCTCATCTCGGCGTTACTGCGAAACGTTATTATAACCCGCGGCGCTTGAAATACCGCGACGGCGTGTGCGATGCAGATCAGCATCGCGACCGAGTGCACCGCTTTGAATTTACCTGGATCGGTAAACGTACGGTTAATGAGGTGTGTTTGATCGTGATTTGGTACAGCCACTCTTGGCGTACGTATCCACGGGCGTGCATCAAATTTGTGCCTGAGGCTCTGATAGCGATTGAGCGCGCGCGGCCACTTTACTGATCGATTTAAGCTTACGCGCAATAAAGTTTCACCCTCCGGATACCCTGACTCTTCCTGCGCGCGACTACCTCTCAGGCGATATTCCCGTATCCGGTCTCCATCCGGATATAAGTTGTTCTAAAATAGTCGAGACCGCTGGCATTTGGAATGATAAGAATATTAACCGCTTCGACTCTAAACCTCCTTTTTGTGTATATCAGCATAGTATAACTGGTGTGCCCACTCTCTGCCGGTCCTTTGATCTTTTCGATCACGTGGTATTCCGCCATGGTTTTGGTATAAAATCCTGTCACTAATGTTAATATGAAAAACTTTTGTCTGAAACATTTTTTTATTATAGTTACTCAAAAAGTAACGAATCGTTACTTTGCAGTTACTTTCTTGCAATGAAAATAAAAATATTAAATCTGTAGTTGAATTATAATATAAAGTGTCGATGAAGACCCGGGTAGCACAAGGTATTGGCGTAGTATTGGGAAATAATGTAAATGCAAATAATGTAAGTGCAATTATTGATACGTAACATTGGCGTTACATTAGCCTTTATTCTATATTCAATATTACAATTTTATTGGGCAATCTTGCTATACAGTCTAATATAGTTTGTCAGCCAATTTTTATATTTAGCTGTTATACGTATAATTTGTATTTCAGAATTTTAATTTTTATTCCATTGCCGTATGTAAGTTTCATGATAAGGGCATACATATTCAGCATAGACATCTGCGGGATGCGAAACGAAGAAGATTGGTTTTTGGTTCGTGTCGCTACGTCGATTTTTCGCCGAGTTATAGCGTTTTAAAAATCGGGCGCGCGCGCACCATTCATGAAAGAAGGCCGCGCGGGTTTTACGCTGGCGTACTACTTAAACATCGTCGCGCGAGACGCCGCATATACGCGCCGTCTGCTGCTTCTGTCTCAAGATTAAGATCGCGAGTCGATATAATCGTCAATATTTTCGCACAGAAAAATCGTAAGAAGATGATCCTGGTCTCGTTTGAAAACTAAGATTTCAGCGCTTCTAACGAGATAAGAATGGCTCATCTCGGATTATTAGTTCGTGAGGCATTATTGATAAATTCCGAGAAAATTGATTTCGTCCCAAGATCGAGAGTGTGAATTAATCTTTCGATTGAATGAATCTCTCTCACGTCGTGCATTAAATAGCAATACTAATTTATGTTCACTCAATATTCATTTTTCTAAATATACACATATGTAATTGCACAGCTTCTTGTTGATAATCCCCTCCTCGGGTACTACCTTGCCGTGGTGGAGGGGCTTAAGTACCCTGAAGGGTTACTCTCTAACAGTCAATCAGTGGATTATCACTGAAAACAATGAATATTCATTGATTTACAGTAATGATGCACTGATTAATTTTTAGAGAGTACAGACCCTAAAGACGGGACAACCAAAGGTACCCATCGCGTTCGGGAGTGCCGTATAGTATTCGCATTAATAAAGACATTTCAAAGCTCGTTTGAAAGATATGTAGTCTTTAAATGTCCGTTCCTGTCGATGGCCACACTTCCGAGAATTGGCAGTTTTTGGGACGAGCATTAAGATCGCTTGTGCATGCAGCATCTTACGCCAAGTGCCCGGGCACGCGGTGATGCCGACCGTTGCTTGACGTCGGATAAATGTGGTACACGCTCTGACTTCGACAATCGGTTCGGTCTTAATCAGAGGAATTCGGTTTATCGATCATGGTGTGTTCCGTGGAAGTGTACCAACGACTCTGAATTTCTACTGATAGTAGATGTTACGTACGCTATAGATGGACAAGAATGAAAATCTAAAGTTTACGCACGCTACTTGTAGATTTTTCAGGCGTCTCACTTGAATCCTGCCAGGTGTTTGGGAAATCGTCTATATTAGGCTGCTTTTTGCTCGTGACGAAAGTTGGAAAAAGATGGTTTTCCAAGTGGTGAAGCATCTTTTTGTGTCGATGTCGATTTGTCGATCAATTCGTTTTCTTCTGCTTGGGACTTAACCCTTGCTCTTAGATACCGTGTTTCTCAATTTACTCGTCGACTCGAAGTGGAGGCTAACTTGAGGGAACTCAATACTTTCACATAAGCTTTGTAATCGGGAGTGTAGAATCGCGCGAACGATCTTAGTGTTTTCGCGAGTGTGCCAGAGGACAGTCTGAGAGGAGGAGGAGGAGGCTTCGGATAGGCATCGGGCGTCGTCGGAGCATCTTTGAGGTAAATACTTTTCATTTCATATAAAATTTATCTTCTCCCTATCATTTATACCACAATTAAAAATAATAATTGGAAAGAGATCATTGTTTTAACATGAATTTTGTAATTGTATGTTACAGACTGCTGGAAGAGTCCCAGAAGGAGTCCCGAAGGACAACCTGAGTGGAGGAGGAGGCCTCGGATAGGCTTCAGGCGCCGGCGGAGCAACTTTACGGTAAATATTATTTTTCCTGTTTTGTAAAATTAATGTTTTCCGGTTTATTGTTGAGTCATTTTATTTCACCATAATTTTAAAATAATTAAAAATTAAGATACATATCTTTTGCGGAAAATCTTTCACGATATAATCATTTAAATCTAACTGAATAAAAAGTTAGATACGCGTTGAAATTATATTTCGCAAAATTGGTTTTGTTAAACACTGTTTTTAATATAAATTTTATATTTGTGTTACAGATAGACAACAAACAACAACTCCGCTGCTGCGCGTCGGGTCGGTGAGTGCGAATTTTGTTTATTAAGGAAACGAATCTACACCTCGTAAATCGTAGTTTGTAGATAGTAGATCGTAGATTGTAGTTCGTAGTTAAATATATCTCGTAGATTCGTTTCCTGAAAATGGATAGGTGATAATGATAAAATAATTACGGCATTTAATGTTTTATTTAAAATATTCAACATATCGGAAAAGAGTGGTAGAGATTTTTAAAATTTACGGGAAATATGACTTTGGATTAGTTTATGAAACTTTTCCATTGGCCATTTAAGATTGAAAACCTTGTTGGAGAACCAGAGTTAATCCCTGGTTTTCTTTGTCACGGATCCCCGGAAGCAACAGTTTTGGCACGAGAGCACGACGTCGATTCGCGAAATTAATAAAAAAAAGAAGAGAAGAGTTTATGTATATATTCTTCTCCATAAATATTCTCCCATTAACACTACTAATGGAAGAATAATTTTTATTTAAATAAAACTGAAAATATACGAGATTGCATGATTTGAGAAACGATCGTCGTTAACTCCCTGCCAAAATGATCGCTATCGGAGGTAATCCGGAAGATCTGGGATTCATTCTTTCTTGCAGCGAGGACCTTGACCTTTGAATTGGTTTAAATTTTCCTTTTCCCGTGAAGATTAAAGACCTTGTTGGATAACCAGAGTTAATTCCTGGTTTTCTTTGTCACGGATCCCCGGAAGCAATGGTTTCGGCACGAGGGCGCGACGTCGATTCGCGAAATTAACAAAAAAAGAAGAGAAGATTTTATGTATATATTCTTCTCCATAAATATTCTCCCATTAACACTAATAATGGAAGAATAATTTTTATTTAAATAAAACTGAAAAT
>NW_011967216.1:1833925-1929446 GCF_000949405.1 Vollenhovia emeryi | reverse complement strand
TTTTCTGCAGCAGGGCCTTTAATTTTCTTTTACACTCTTTTAATCTAATGAAACTCTATTGCTCATATTACGATATGTTGAATTCACTTTCCATCTTGAGTTGTTGCAAAAATTACACAAAATATGGCTTAGCAAATATAGTCTTGCTGTATTTGTCGAGCAAATATTTTGTAACCTATCCATTTATTTTTCATATTTTCTATATTTGATTTGATATATAATATGTATTGTCAAGATGCGTATCGCATGAACAACATGCACAATTACACGCATCTTCGCGGTCGGTTTACGCGGTCGGTTTTCGCGATCGGTTTTTCAGGAAAAAATTTTAATTAATTATTAATTACTTAATTTTATCCATATTATAAATTTTAATTTATCGAGGAATATTATTAAAACCACTTTAACGCGAAGTAAATTTGTTTTCTATATCTATTCGACTTTTGAATTCTAAGATCATTTTACGAAGCGATGATCAATATGTTTAAATAAATAACGGAAGTAAAAATAAATTTGATTCGTACATACCGTAAAGTTTTTAATTAATATTTTTCTTTTAATTAACTTCTCGTGGTCGTGCATTTTGCGATACGATCGTCACTCGTATATTCGAACCGTACGAAATATTTGTCGGTGACGATAACCGACTATGGAAGGAGTTTTCTTCCTTCCTGATCTCTGGTCAAAATGATCAGACTGTATGGCCGGGAGCAACGAAAGGTATGTCCAATCTGGCCCAACGAAGGAATACGCCGAGTTAGTGGTCAATATTGGCCACTTTGATGTATTATGTGAATGTGTTGTACGATATATGTTGATTTCTTCTTATGTGCAAAAATTCGGGTGGGTTATATTCTTTCCTTCTTTACTTATTCTTGCATATGTGCAAGATTAAAAAGACCCCTATTAAATCGCGCGCGTATAACTCCAAATCTCGCGGTTTTAACGAAAGACTCGTAGGTTTATTAACAAAAAGGTGAAACGCGGAAAATAAATAATAATAAAAAAATCTCTTCTTGACCACGATGGTGAAATGTATAAAAATTGATTTATATCTACTTGTATATATCTTTTTATGTGCCAAAATTCAGGTGGGATATTCTTTTCTACATTTTCTCGCGCCTGTATGCGAGATTGGAAAAACTAAATTAAATCAATCTCAACCGCGCGCGAATTAAAACCCCAAATTATATCCTTAATAATCGCGTCGCGGTTTTATTTGAAATAAATAAATTTTAGTTAAAAATTTGTATGTTTGTTTGAACGGGTAGGTAAAAAAATTGACAGATAGGACTAGAAAGATGAATCGGAATACGAGTAGATACGAATTCAGGTAGGTAGGAATTCGGGTAGGCAGGAATTCGGGTAGGCAGGGACAGGGAGACATAATTTATTACGTTTGTCGTAGACATAAGTAAATTGTATGAAGAAAGATAAATAAAAAAAAATGTTAAAAATCGTATTGTAAAGAAAAGAGGACCGCTGAGTGGAATCAGCGGGGGCGGCGGAGGGCCTCTTTAGATTAATTTTTCTATTGTATGAAATTTTAAGTTGGTCTAAAATAATCTTTTATGCGATAGATTTTCGTTTGCGCATTTACGATACGATTTTTTGTTTACACATTTCTAAAGACTGTTACATATTTATACTCTCTAAAAGTCAATCAGTGAATTATCACTGAAAACGGTTATAACTATTGAATTGTTCAGTGGTATACTTGTAACTGTGAATCAGTGGGTATTCACTGTTTTCTGTAATAATCCACTGATTGACTTTTAGAGAGTAGACATAGCCACATGCTTTATATTGTAATAAATTATAAAATTAATTGTGGTGAAAATATAATAATGACAAATATGTCAAAAGAAAATGATTATTATAAAGAAAAGAGGACCGCCGATCGAAATTGGCGGGGGTGGTGGAGGGCCTCATATTTTTGCAATGCACTTTCAATGTAAACACACTACCGTGCAATTATTGATACGTAACATCGGCGTTACATTAGTATTTATTCTATACTCAATATTACAATTTTATTGGACAATCTTGCTAATACATTCAATCCAATACTAAATTATCATCTAGGTACAATATCAGTAGTATATTTGCATTTATTTTATGACCAATATTGGTGTTATATTGGGGAAACATTGGCCAATTCACTGCCAACATAACCAATGTTAGCCAATGTACAGCCAATGAATAGTGCTTCTAGGGAGGCGCTTATACGCCAAGGCAAGGCCTATGCGATTAAGTGAAGGTTTAAAAAAAATATATAGTAACTATTAATGTAACTGAGTTAAGTTACAGTTACAGATGGAAAAAAGTAACGAAGTTAAGTTAGAGTTGCCAAAAAGAAGTAACTGTAACTTCGTTACAAGTAACGAGTTACTTCCCAACCCTGCTAATAACTCTTGATTTTAAGATACTTTTAGCGAAAGCCGATGTGACAGCCGCGTGTGAGACCAATATTAGCAGGAACTCTTAAATTTTCTATGTTAATTTTCTTTGCGGCCATCAGTTGGGTACACGAAAAATTATTTTAATGGCGATTACAAAAGATTAAATATCTCAGTAACCAAAAGTTCAAACTCAAATATTTATCAGGACTATTGCAATTTTACCGAAAAGTAAGATTAAAACTTGATTCCTCTCTACATTTTCCGTTGTTACTTCGTTTAATTATTCGTAACGGCTTATTAACAATTTATCATGTACGACGAGTTTTATTACGCAAACGAGAAAAATGTATATATTTAATATAAACTTATACATGTACTTTTGAATGCGTTAACAAAGCAGTATGAAATATGGGGACGAGCTGCACTGATATTTGAATCGCAATGCATGCTTATGATTTTATTTCTAAAAATTGAGTAATCGAGTTCCACATTGTGAATTTTAATAAGAAGGAAACTGTTACATCAGAAACTCGTTTCCATACCGGGTCAGCAAAATATCGAATTAGATAATATGAGTGGAGAGCAAGTAAAGAAACATATCTGTGTTTAAAATCTTCTGAGTCAGACACATCGTCTCCCTCGAATGTATCGTTAAAACGGTCCGCTTTAAGAAGAAATTTTCCATGAAAGTCCGCCACAGTATTCGCTCTTGGAAGACAGATTATCTCGCGGCACCCTTTGCGCGACAAATAGCGAGGGTTGACATACCGGCAGCGGGGTTGCGCGCGTTCCTGCGGGGAGAGAGTCGCGCGAAAATCGCGGGGGAAAGCGTCCTCCCCCTCGCATCGGGGTGGTTCGCCACCGCGCCTTCCCTGGGCGGAATTTTAATTTTTCCTCGAGTCACCGCGCCGGCTGGCCTCGTCCTCGCCGACGCGAGGAATCGCGCGGGAGCGAGGGGCCCGGGGGTGGAGGCGAATATCACGTAAGGAATTACGAGCGGATGGGAGGGTGGAATACGGCCGCGGGCGGGCAGCCAGGGGTGGCATACGCGCCATACGAGGGGGTGAGGAAGTAATTATTTAAATATACGTCGCCGGAGGCGAGCGCTTCGAGCGGGAATATTTCACGGCCCCGCGCCATATTACGCCAGTAACTTACGTCCGGCCGTCCGGGCCAGATGTTTCTCCGGGAGCCGTTTCTGGAATGGCGAACGAGCGTGTACGAGCGGTGCCGAGCGACGCCGAGCTGTGCGCCTCGGCCTCGGCAGCCTTCGACGCGATTCCATCACACGGTGGTTGCCGTCGTCGCGAGGCGGTGGAGAGGGTAGATAGCTCGCGCCGCGGAGGGATGAAACGGACAGCCGCGCGCGCGGCGACGGCGGCGGCGTCGGCGTCGGCGGCAACGGCGGCAGCGGCGGCGCCGTCGGCGGGGCCCCGGGGGTTGCCTGTTGTGCCCGATATTGATGTCAAGGTCCTTCATCTCGGTCGTACTCTTCTCCTCCTCGGCCTGGGAAGCCTCCGCGCGCGCGCGCGAAATCAATAGGATAAAATCGTCGCCGGCAGGCAAACCCCGTACGCTCGCCTCTCTCGCATCGCTTGTGCCATCGAGAGGGCCTGCCCGCTGGGAGTTGTAGGAATCGCGTGCGTTGAGGGACGCGAGGGTTTAGCACGCCTACATGTCCCTTTGCCTCGGCCCTGTTAAATTCGGCTTATATCAGCCTCTTGATGAAAAACACGCTCGGAACTGTCCTTGGTCCCGTACGAGTATCGAAGGGACATTTTACTGGCTATTAGATGCGCCCATTTGATCACCCAAGAGGCCTGTTGCTGCAACAATAGGCGCTCGCTGGATAGGCTCTTCTTTGATGTTATCCCCGCGCAACTCCTGTTATCGAATTTTCTGTCAGATTTTCTGCTTAAAGTGACTCGTATTTAAGTGAAATCCGTTGCTGATTCTGAGAATGGACGGGCTCAATTCTGATATTTTTATACTGCATTAAAAATATTGCTATTATATATTGAAGCGTAACTACTCTCTAAAAATCAATCGGTGAATTATCACCGAAAACAGTGAGTAGTCACTGATTTGCAGTTGTAAGTATACCTGCGATTTTCAGTGGTTCACTGTTTTCAGTGGTAATCCACTGATTGACTTTTAGAGAGTACGTATACCTACATTTGATCATAGGTGCGTGTTTGCAAATTTTAAATGTCGCGTACATAGTTGGAAAATTTGTCTTTTCTTGTTAAAGAAAATGCCGGTTAAAATTTTTGTGTTAATTGACCTCAAATATAAAATTATTAAAATAACTGAAAAGAAATGTTAAAACAACACAATGTGTACTTAATTTTTAATCTGACACAATACATATGTTCTATTTTATTAGTAACAAGATGTATCTGTTAAAATTTATAGAATAAAATGTTCATTTTATTCTATATAACATGAGCGAGAGTGATTTCGAACCGTCATTTGACTTGTTACATCTGTAAAATGTAAAAATTACATTTGTTTAAATTCATTTTGTCATAAAAAATATGTTAATTTTACACAAAATTTATTTCAAATTATTTTGAGATTTGCATCTGTTTTGTGTTAAAATATTAACAGAGTATTAGCGTGATTATTTAACATATCCATATTATGTTAAATTAACACAAAAATTTGTGTGGACCGTTTGGGGCATGTGTGATATCTGTTAAATTTAACACAAATTTTTCAACTGTGTAATTCCCACAATCATGGTAGCCATCAGATCGACCATTGTTACCGCGCTGATCTCGTTAGTCATCTAAGATGTCAGTAATCATACGGACGTGCCTCGTGATTGTCAGGATTTCCGGGATGCCTAACAGTCATTGGTCATATCCATATGGCCACCGGTGACATCTTAAACGACCAGAAGGACCATCGCTGCAAAGCTCGTATCGGGCCTCCGCTGTTGGAGATTGAGATTGCATTGCAATTATGCGTCGGAGATTGGGACATGATCAATAGGACTTAGCTGGGCTTCGCTCCCGCCGGCCGAGCGCCAATTTCCAATGCGCTATCACGGTGCAATCTTAATTTCCAGCGCGCGATCCGACACGGTCTCGACACAGCGGGCGGCGATAATCGCCGGATCCATTCAAATTCCCAGCGATTTGCCGCGCTCACTTTAGTAACGCGAGTAACAGTCTCGCGGTGGTAAACAACGCGTGACATAATCTTAATGGACAAATGTGAATAACATCCCTACGGCGTTGTAAGCCCTGAATCCACATCCCTTGTGTAAACACCGTTACGCGGGCGGACACTGTTACGGTATACAATGCGAAATTACGACGTCTTGGCGAACAGGTTACTCCGTCAAGCTTTCGTTAAGAAACGAGAACGAGACGCCTCGTCTCCCACAAATATATCGCGTTACCTCAGCACGGGCTCGGGGGCCGTCTGTTAAAAATAGTCTTCATCCACTTATCGCCATTCGACAGTCGCGTAATTAACTCGCGGCTCTTCCGACGAACGTCGCTCGCCCTCCTCCCCCGAGGTAGGAAAGTATCCCCCGCGCCGCTCCTTATTATCGCATTCTTACGTCGTTCAGATGCGCTCGCGCGCTTAATCACCGCGACTCTAATTCCGGCGTTACGTTATCACACGCAGCTTTTTCCGCGCCGGTCCCCGCCGCGGGAGGCAGCCGTCGCGCGTGATAAATTATGCCTCGTGCTCCGTCCCCACGGCTCTCTCTTTCCGAATTGTTTCCCTTTTTACGTACGCCCCCCGCGCTTTCTCTACCTCCGCTTTTATCTCGTCCCTCTTTAGAGCCCGCTTTCGCCGGAACGAATCCACCCCCGCCTGTCTGATCCCGCGTAGCCGTGACAATCCTAACGCTTCAACAATGGTCTCAAAACCGTGTAATCGGCGCAAATCCTTTTCTCGCTTTAACGAGACTTCATTAATTCGCGAGGATTGAAATTGGCTCGTAGATTTCGAAAATACAAGGCGAACGGGAGTACCCGCTAAGGAATTATTTATATACGGCGTGATTTTTGCGACCGTACATCGTGTTGTAAAAAAATTCTCAAAATGATTTATTTCGCGTTCGAAAATTGTCGCCACACACAGTCGCCGTGAAAAGAAAGAATTCATTTTAACGATATGTCTCTGCTATTTAAAATAATAATAATGTAAATAAGGAGGCCAAATTTAAGGAGCTCCTTTGGTTGACAGCATTGATAAAGATATTTTACTAGTAAATATAAATATAATTACATTTAACAATCTAAGATTGCGGACGCGTTTTGGCACACAGTACTTTCATCAGCGCATACAAATTAAAATTATTATTAAATAAATACATAAATAGGTACTTGATAGTCTTAATTAATAAAGTATAATTGTATAAATTGAAGATTAGTCTGAATTGAAAATGCAAAGAGTCAATAATTAAAGCAAATTTGGTCAGTGTAGAATTTCACTTGAACGTTATTATCACATGCAGATATGATGACATTGTCATATATAACAATGTTCAGAAATTGTCCAAATGATCTATATGTATAATCAGACGAGCAGTTATGGTACCGAAATTTATGTGTGATATGTGACGTGTGGTACCTTAATTATCCGTTGACCATTTCTGCTATGATGATTCGTCGGATGATAGGTCGCTCTTGACTCTTTCGTGTCTCGAAAAGAAGTGACTCTTATTAAAAGGCAGTCGAAGGTTGAGGCACAGTCATATGATATTGAATATTGTTTATAAATAGGTTGAATCATTTATTTTTTATTTTAGCAAAAATCTCTGCTGTTATTTGCGCGTCTTATTTATTTGCCAAAATTAAAACGTAATATATAAATAAACATGGATGCGAGTCAGTGGGATGTTTTCCTACACGACGCATGATTGTACGTCTGCCAAAGTATGCAAGGGGCAAAGCCCCTTCCGCACAAATTTGCATGGGACTACAAGCGTGGCGTATAAACGTCTTGACCAATAGGATACCCGGCATAAATTGCGGCGAACAATATGGTGTTACAACTTATGTTACTGAGAGCATCATCGGACGTTTACGTGCTATACATATGCTAAGTTTGTGTACGACGGGAATTAACAGCCGCCGAATTAAGTTCATCGTTTCCGGTAACGGCGTGGGATACATGGACCGCCTGACCGTGACGGTCCGTAACTACTTCGCGCAACTCCGTGATTTTCATACCGCAAAAATGTTTACTCGCGGAACTTTCGCCATCGATTTAACAGGACCGCATATTTAATTTAGATGGCAATAACAATAAGTTGTCTTAAACGTTTCACGAGTTAATTAACGGCGAACCATTGGCAAATAAATTAGAACTTGTTATTTTTCTTGTGTAAGTTGGAGCGTTCCAACTAGGGGACATGTTTGCATTATTATTAAAGCGGAATCTATAATATTCAGTTTTGGTGTTCACAAAGTTAGAGTCAGAGTGTGCCGGTTACTTATCGAAATATTGTCTCCGCCGTCGAAATTCACAATGCGACTTCTCCCCGTTTCGTCCTCCTCATCCTCTCGTTGCCGATTTTCTGAAAACTCGCCCGAGTTTACGAGAAAGATATTCGCAATTTCGGCGCAACAGTAAAAGGATTCCTAATTCGCACTGGTAGCTTTCGTAAATGAGGGGATTGATTTGGATGCGGGTTGAGGCCATTAAATAAATAACGCCTCTTTCTCCCCGTCGATCAACCGGGCAAAGCGATTTCGCCGGCAACAGGTGCAAGAGAGGGTAAAAAACTACCGAGGCCGCACCGGTCCTGCGAGGATTTTCGATTAATGGGATAACCTGCAGGGGAGCGTGATTCGCGTAGGAAAAAAGGAAAGTTGAAAATTTTAGAAGCTTCGGAACTTGGCAAACTTCGCGATCGATGCTTCTCTACGGCGACATGCTTTTACTGTTGCGCCGGAATTGCGTATCTTTCTTGTAAACTCGGGCGAGTTTTCAGAAAATCGGGGCTGAGAGGATGAGGACGAAACGGGGAGAAGTCGCATTGTCAATTTCGGCGGCGGAGACAATATTCCGATAAGTAACCGGCACACTTTTCTGCCAAAACCTCGGACTCTAACGTCGTGAATACTAAAACTGAATATTAGGATAACAAAAGAGAAGTAGCGCAGCCGTTCAGGCGCACTTAATTATTACGAAACAAAGATGGAATGAACATTGGCGACTTGCATAACACGTATTATCGCTCATCTTTTATAAACGCGCCTTACTTTAGAAATAACGCTGTGAAATATGTAGAGGCTCTCTTCTTCTCTCGCCACATTTATTCGAAGATCCCCGTTGATTCCTCGTTGTGTCAGGATATCTAATTAGTTTTCTGTTTGCCACGAATTTTCCAGCGAAACATAGCCGCCGTGTAGCTTGATTTTCCGCGACAGGAATATTTCTATGAGCGACGAGGATTTCTTGTAGTCAAGTACATCGTAAATTGTACGATTCTCCCTTTTGTGTGCCTTATTTTTCCCATTAATGTTTCCCTATTATACGTACCCGCTCGGCTCTTTCCATCTATTGTCTCGTTCGGCAAAAAAATAACCAGGCTCGCTTTCCTGACGTTTTAACCCTTTGCGGCCGCGCGCTGGTCTCGCGGCGGAACGGCACGATATTTTAGGCGTATTGTTGGGCCGTCGCGCACGTGTAACTTTCCAGAGAAATGTCAAGCCGAATATATTCAGATTTAATATCCGAGCGCTTCCTTCTACACATTGTTCACGGTAGAATTTAATTTCCTCTACACTTTTATTCGGCCGCGTCGCAAGGGCGCTAAAAGCTCGCGCGTGCGGCTCGCTGGTGCGATAACAGAACGTTATTGCCGAGTCGCTCTGCCATAACGAATTTGCAAATTACTGTTATTGGAGTCCCTTAAATTCACCACTTGCGCACGCGAGAGAGAGGGAGAGAGAGAGAGCGCGGTTTTCGTCCCGGCGCGACCGTATTTTCCGGTTTGTACGCGCGGCCGTAATCCAATTAAAAGGTGATCGAAGCGCGGCAGGGAGACGCTTCATCGAGAGGCAGAAAGAGAGAAATGGAGGAGGATATCCAAGCCAGGTGCGTGGTTACCCAGTGGCAAAAATGGCGGCACCGCGTCCAATTAGGCCGGCGGTAACAGCGTCGGTTTTGAAAAATTCGATTAGCCGTCACAATGCCTGTCGCTGAACTTGTACCATTTCCGCCTCGTTTTCAGCCCCGACGATCGGCATCCCCCTACTCGTCGATCTCTCTCTCTAGATCGGGAATTCCTTCTCCGCGCGGCGACTCTGCTCTTCTCTCCGGCCCCAGCAGCGTCTTCAGTTTTTCACCTTTGAGCTAAATATTTAGCTCGCTGCTGGTGGCCTGAGGGTGAAAAACGACAAGGGTGGGCGCGGGGGGTGTCAGAAAAGAAAGAGCCGGTCGGAGAGCGTTTCCGGGGGTGCGAACAAAAGGCGCGCAACCCTTGGTAGTCTCGGAGGTACTCGCGTAGAAAGAAAGAGGGATCGGTAGGGGCTCCGAGGAAAGCGAGGGAGAAGTGCGAGAAATAGATTTCGCCGCGGCGCGCTGGTGTTTTCTAATTTCCGCGCACGAGAGGGTAGCGTATTCGTTTTGCCGTGGCGGTCCGTTGTTTTCGGCGAAAGTATGCCGAAGCGGTTTGATATCGGGCGCATCGAGTGCTCGGTGACCCGAACGGGATCGGAATAATTTCTTTTGCGTTTTCGGGGGGAGGATCGTAAAAGTCTGAATTTTGAATTATATAACATTCGATAACTACACTCGTAACGCTTAACGCGATGGAGAGCGAATGTTAGAGTTACCAAGAATATTAAGTTCTCGCGGGAATTATTAGCTTGGGTAAATTAAACTTTAGAGGTGTAGATTAATAGCAAAAATCCTTATCCAATCACTTGGGTTTTACCTTAGCAGAAAGTTACCTCGAACTTCCACCGCAGGAATATCTTCGATATGAAAAATTACAAAGGGAGTTGCAAAGGATAGTCTTTGAAATTCAAATTTTCGTTTTAGCACAGCGAGCCCCGAAAGTTTTTCAATTAAAGATGAAGAAAAAATAGCGCGCAATTGTTTTATATGTAAATTGATACAATTATACTAAAAATAATTCAGTTATGTTTCTACACATATATATATAAGCTGCATATATTCTCCCTATCTCTCTTCTTTTATTTTACTTGAAAAGGTAGATCTCTTTTCATATTTTACACCGCTCGCCTACGAGATGTTACGGTTATGATATTTTAAGGCTCTAACCGCCGCCTGCGTTGGCCCATACAACATCGCATATATTCCCGCTAATTGAATATCTCGCAGAATAATAACAGAAAGCTTTTCTGCTCGGCGAGAGAATGGGACTTACACGAGTATATTTCTGTGCATTGATAGTTTGCACCATTTTTCTTTTCTAATTAAGGCGCGATCTAATATCGTAGGTCGCTCCTCGACGGCGAAGAGGCGTGTAATGTTCAGTTCTTTTCTAAATTTAGAGCGCACGTTCATTGAGGTAACGTTTTCTGATTACCACGTTCGAACGTCGCAGCGGATATCGGATTTTTCCGTACTTCCGCGTGTTTGATCGAAGTTGACCCGAGAGTTAACAATGCAGGAACAGCACGACAACTTTTTCTCCTCAGGAGACACGAAGCGGTGAACGGTAGTGACATTATACCGTTATGCAACACTTTAACAGGCGGTATTTCGAGATTACACCCGCTTGTTTTTCCTATATGTGTAAAAGATCCGATATGTTAATTTATTTAAAAGCAATTTTTTCACTCGGAGCGAATATTCGGCTCGGGGTTTTGAAATGGCTAGAGAAATCTTACGCAGTCATCTTTGACGAATTCAAGCAAATATCTTCCGTAAATGAAAAGAACGACGGCGCACACGTTATTTACGTTCGAATGTCGACGGAAATTGGAATTTCTTATCGTAAAAGTTTTGCGGCAAAACTGAAACGAATAGATACGAATCGGTATGATTGTGTTACGCGTTTGTCCTACTTTTGGATAACATTTTCGTCATTATCGAGTTAATACTGAAAATGATTCCGCTGTGTGTTTCTCGTTACGAGAAACATCGCATTTTCCCATCCTCGTCGTTATTACGTTGAAATCAATACAATTATATTTTATTACTAATTTACCGGACCTGCATTTCTATCGTGGGCGGAACAGACTGACTCTGTCGTATGCTAATGAGAGCGCCACACTTACGACGGCGTGTCCTTGCCTGAGCACTTCGAAGACTTACAATTTGCATTTATTATCCAGAGTTCCGGTATGTCCTACATTGGAATCTCTGACGTTCCTAACTTCCTGAGAAACTAATTATCTCGCTAATGGAAACATAGATAAGTTGAGCCAAAATCTATTAATTTATAAACATGTTGCTTTAACTATATGAATTAGTGATTTTTTTTCGGGATCTCTTTAAACGCTTATTTTCATTACACTTTTTATCACGCGAAATGAATAATTATCCGAACGCTATGCAAAAGTAATGCTTTACTGCATAATCACTCGGCTACTTTATCGGCATTTGATAATTAATGATAACGACGCGGCGATTTAATAACTTATTCGTGATCAGTGCTACCGTTCCGAAGCGATGATAGTTAATATCGAGCGGTTAGACGATATTTGTTCGGTGGTCGGCAATAATTGATGCATTCCCAAGTTGTCACAATGGGCCGCCACATAATTGCGTCGCATGTAATTATATCGGCATATGCGGTTACGATACACGTTGTAAAATCCAGGATGGCGCCTCGCGCCGAGAAATCGTCTCCCCGATTGGTCTGGCAATTTTTTTTACGCGGCTATCGCGAATCCACCTCTACGGAGACCGGGTTCTTCCTTGACGTCGTTATCCTGACTTGTGGTCCCGGGAAACTCGAGGATCCTTGGTCCGTCCGAAATCCTCCAGGAGCTCCAAGTTCCCGAATATAATCCATGGAATCCCTTTACCTAATTCCCAAACACACTCGGAACGTCGAGACCCACTACTCGGCCATATATTCGACGTGTTACCACATTCGCGACGAAACAGAACGTAGAGGAAGTACGTTCGGTTAAGCGGTCGTTATCGATACCGTACGTACGAAAGTTTTTCCAGTGACTCCCATTCGAATTAGTTTTAATCCAACAATTAATGTGCACGCAAAATCATTCTGTCAAAATTTATCATCTTGATTGGAAATTATTTCTTTCAACGAAATCACAATTGAACAACACACAAAAATGGCCAATGCAAGTCTAAGGCAAGATGTAGATAGCCTATACTTGCTATTTATTAAAATGTCAATTCATATACAGTTTCTTTCCACACTTGTCCTGCGCGCCGGTTTCTTTTCGGACACAACGCAGTTTTCTTACGGATGGAGTTATTATTGTCAGCAAATTCACATATTCAAATCGAAAAATCACAATTATTTCGTATAATGCGTTAGGACTAATTTGTTTTTACTTATTTATTATTGCTGAAGAGGGGTCTCACGCGCAGACCGAAACGTACATGTTTTCTTCAAATATTTTCTAATATACGTTTTTACAAATTTAATTTAATTTATCACCTTCAATCTGGTGACGGCTCACATTGCCCATAATTTTTCTTTCTTTATTCCTCTTTATTATTCTTTTATTATCTTAACGACCGTCATATACTTTTTAATTTCAATTACAGTTATTTCAATTTATAACGACACACACTCTGTTCTTTTAGTATGTTAAAGTTAAATTTCTCACTGTCACTTTATGGGTTTCACTATTTTTTTTCAGTAAAAAAATAATTTTAATAAATCTATTTACGTAGTTAAAAAAAATGTTTGTCAGTGTAGGTATTATTCTTATTATTCCTAATGCTAATTAATCTAAGTTTTAAGTTTTTATATATTTTTATATTTGTTAATTTTATGTAACACTTGCTATAATTCTTTGATCTCAATCTCACTGAGGATGACCCGAAAATGGATCGAAACGTTTGAAGATTGATTTATAAATTCGATAAAATGTTCATATTGGATATTTTCGCACGAACACCTGCGTTTGGCTCGCATTGGTCTCTTTCTCCCTACCAAATATTTCTTTTACAACCGAGTAACTGATTTTTCGGCTAATTTTAATTTTCATTCAATTTCCTTTTTCACTTGTAATAAAAGTAAAAAGAAAATCAATTAGAGAATACGAAAGAGAACAATGAAAGGATTATTAATAAAGTTCGTTAGTTCATATTTGTAACTGTTTATTTTATAACGACATGCCGGCGAATATAAATAAAGGAACGAACGCAGCATTGATTTCGAGAGAGGCAGATCGTTAAAACACGTAACTTAATGATGAGTTAAGTGGAGCTACCAATTTCCGGGAGAGAATACGCGGTTTCTATTTTTACGCGGCATTTTCCGGCTGTTGTATGCAGGAAAATGAGGGGCGCCGAGGGGAACGGGTTTATGAAACTGTTATACTTGGCGTATCCTTGCTATACAGTAACTATGTTTCTGCCGCGCGCATCGCGGCTACGTGGAAGCCCCCGCGCGGTGTGTGCAATCTATGCACTCGACGAAGTTTACTCGCCGCACTGCAGTGGTAACGACTCGTCGGCGTTGTTGCCGCGTGCCTTCTCGCTTCGAGAATGGATTCTCCCCCACCTGTCTGTTTTCAAATGATTTTCGAAGAGTCCCGCGGTGCAGTTTCGCCGCGGCGCGCGCACGCACACGCGGGACGCGGCGCACAATAACGCACGCACACCGCCGTACCTTGACAGGTATCGCGATGATAGATACGCCCGCGTACGGGCTTTTTTTTATTCATCCTTGCCGCTTCCGGTACCTTCGCGATTCCCTGGCAAACGGCCAGGATCGCAGCTCGTCCGAATCAGGACGCGCGGGCTCTAAAGTTCGACGCGCGCGGCCCCGTTAGGCAGTGCCCATTTCAAAATGAATTTTTCTCCACTCTCTCTCCCTCTCTCTCTCACTCGCTCGTTTTTTCTTTTCTCCCGTTCCTTTTTTGCGCGCGAAACGTTCCGGTCGAACGAGGCCGCGCCGTGGAAGTTCCGCGTAGCCGCGCGTATTTTCCCGAGCGAGTCCGTGACTTTTTGGAACACGATGTTTCCGTAACGTTGGTAAATAGATAAATGGATTGTTTAACGTAGAGCAACATTCTTAAAATCCGCGTACAGGGTAGACACGTCGCGGGATGCGTTACAGTTATTTTAGCCCCGGGTACCTGGACGGGTTAAGTGGCGCTTTAAAATAAAGAAAAGTGATTTATCGAGTGTCCTATCAATAAAATGGGATGGAAACTTGCAAATGAAAATTTCGTTCTTTATCAGCGACGGGTATTCCTTGTATGACAAAGGACGGTGATTGATCGCGGTGTAAAGTAATCATGTAAATTCGAGCGTAATCGATTTTCTTTCCACGTGACACGTAGTACGCGGTAATCGCGAGATTCCATTCAATTCAATTCGCTTTTAACGAAAATATCAGACGGAGTCGTCGCCGCGTCGAATCCGCGATCCTCGGATTTCGAGAGATTTGTCACCGACGTATGTTAGCGTCCTCGCGGGAAACAACCCCGGGGAGGAGAGAAGCTCTTCGCTCGCGGAAACATATGTAGCGCACGTTCGTCTGCGGAGAAAGAATTCTTTATGGACGCCTCGTAGAGGCTCGTATATTATCGCATAATCGTAAAGGCTTAAGCGCAATGCGGTCGGGCCCTCTCCACCGAGAGACCCGGTTGAAACTACGAACGTTGCGTTTTCTTTCCGGCTGTTCCTCAGTGTTCGCGCTATTCTCCGGCTCTCCGCGGGAGGATTTCACGGACAGTTCGGTCGCACGTAAAAGATGAAACGCCAACGGGAGAGGCAGACAGCGGGACGAGGTCTCAAGGCAGGAAGCTGCTTGTGAATTTTTCAGACTACGATGAATTACCTCTGATAGCAAGTCCGGAAGACGAGAGCTCCTAGGGACGGATGGGCAGACAGTTCGCGCGAATTGTAATAATTCGACGTGGTGATGTATGCGCATTATGTATTTATCGCGACGAAATGAGCCGGCGCGAGTGGCGAAAGCGATTGAATCCCGGGGCAATTGCTTCGAGCAAAATTCGAGCGGTGAATAAATTTGACGGGGAGGGGGTTTAGCTGCCGTTGAAAATGGAGAGAGGATTTTCCGGCTCCGGTCTTTTCCCGCGACAAATCAATCGTTTAATGCCTCTTGTGGCAATTGTTTCTGAAACATAAGTTGGGATTCGCGCTAAACGAATTATTCGCGCGATTTTCAGATCTATGTTATCTAACGATAGAGAGATTTTGTAGAAATATGTCGGTATCGTATTGGAGGACAAAGGAATAAAAATGTCTCTGGCGGCAACATCTATTTGATGTTTTATCGCAAATTACACTATGAAGAATATACAGAAAAACAATTGTAATACGTGCACTTTTCAAACTAAAAGAAATTATGAATATCCGCCGTGAATTAATTTAAAGGGTGAATTTGCACGTGAAATGTTCGCCACGTTTTGTTACGCTTTCGCGAATGCATCAGCAAATCGCGTAGGTGATCATCGCGGTGACGCGGAATATATTAGAATGTTTCACGGACACAGAAATGTGACAATTGTATATTCGCTACTTCATGTATGGTAAAAAGTAGCTGGTACAAAATGTTATTTCACTTCAGACTACGGAATCGCGCGTCTCGGAGCACATAAAGAAAGAAAGAGCTTTTTTAGCGTGACACACCTGTCTACTTTAAAGCTTTTGAAGATATGCAATTTTGAAATTTGAAATGAAACACAGAAAATATTCAGTCTCACGAGTGACGCTGGCCGCGGTTATGATATTGTGCCATTCGCGACATGAAAATCCAGGATCTCATCATTATACTTCGCGTCTGGATGTACCATTTTCCTCTATATTTATGAAGGCTAGCTATCTTGCTCTCTCCAGCTCTCTCGCTCCGCTCTCTCTTTCTCTCTCTCTCTCTCTCTCTCTCTCTCATTACGAAACATTTGCGGGCGGGATCTCTTTCGCGAGACGTCCTCGACAGGACGCAATATCGTATCGCGACTACAAACGTGCATACACGCCTCGCATAACACGTGCGATATTACGCTGGATTCATAAGAAATAAGCCCAGGGTTTTCATTGTGATTGCCACTGCATTCTGCCCCACCCACTCCCCTCCCTCCTCCCCCGCCACGATGATATCATCAACAGTTGGAAACCAATCAACTAGGGACAATTAAATCTCGTCATACGAATAGCCAACTATGCTTCTGCAATTAGCTTATTCACGCGAGGTCCGTGAACTATGCGCGGGTAACGAGCATTCGCGTGATTCTTCGACGAGCGCAAGTGTACTTTCGGGTATACGAGCGATCTCATTTTTTTCCCCCCGCGGAGTTAACGGCTAATTATGTTTCGCCGAGCGTATATTCCTATCTCACCTGATAGTCCATGTGATTCCCGTAGCCCATGTGGTTGCATGTGCAGGCGCATGCCTGAATGTGCCTCCGCATGTCGAGCTCGAGCTCCTCGCCGCGTACGCCTCTGTTCGTCGCCATCATCGTATCTCCCATGCAATAGCCGCCGGTGCAATACATTCTCGGGTCACTCTGATCCAGGTAACCCCCACCGGTGTCGTCGTATCCGAGCCCGCTGGCGCACCTGGAATCCGAGGCGTATCCCACCCGGGACTGAGGACGTTCCTCGTAGCCCAGTCTAGACTGGGACCGGTGGAATGTCGAGACATCCTGAAAGAAAAAGGAGGATTATCCTGCAACAAATCACTTAGTACCCCTTCGCCCCCCGATCGCGCCAGAATTAGCGGTTGGCAGCTCGTAATTGGTGCAGCCGGCGTTATTGCGACTTTTTTTTCTCGTCGAATCTCTGATAACAAGTTTTTCTTCACTGCGTGTCAGTTTTTTTAATTATTCAGTGATTAACGCGTGCGATAAATCCATATAGGTGTCGCGTTTCAGACGTTTTCTAACTCGAGGTATATCTATACGTCACATTTTTAAAGAAGCACAAGTAAACCTGTCGAAGACGCAGTTTTCGAATATTAAATGTAGTGATACATTTTTGACAAAACTAGTTTCAATAGGCAAGTCATTTTATTTTCCATACGTGTAATTGTTTTCACCACGATTCGCAAATTTTCCTTTCGTGTTACGTTTGAAATCGTACATGATTTGTTTAGCGATGAACAATGAGAACGTCAAATATAATTCTATGCTTGTTTGTTGCGATATTGTTGTATTCATCAGTTAAAACAAACAGCATATACCTTCTATACATTTGATAGAAACTTTAATTGGCTTTTCTGTACAGAATACTGAATGAAAATGACCCGAAAATAATTTCATTTTTGTCGAAACATTGCCAGGAAAAATCCTACAAATCGAATTAAATTGTGATGAAGAACAAATTTACGTTATGAATTATTATCAATATCATATAACGGATAAAAATTAATGAAAAGTTAATAGAAATTAGAGAATATTAATTGCGTTTTTTTAATAATATAGACGGTAAACTAATTTATTTAAGATTATAATATCTCTAACGCTAATATGATAGCAGAGTATAAAACGAAATAAATTATCTAATTTGGAAATGTGGATTAGTCTTGCGTTTCTACTATATTATGTATTTGAAGCAATACGGTTGATTAATCCGCCTTCGTAAACGAGATATCGTTCGCCAACCAGACACGCCAAGAATCTCTCGGGCTATGAAGAAATTTAATATTCGAGACGTACCGCGAACATTTAGAATTTGAAAAGAACCGTCTTAATGCGGCACAAAGGCGGAATGCGTTGGCGTGGGAATTGCAGTTGCGTAAGCGAGAGTGTATAACGTGCAGTCGCGGATCTGCGGATAAAATCTTTTCGCCATAACACGTCGAATTACCCGCTTCGATTCACCTAGTTTCCTTATTTACGCAACAGGGCGGAAATAACGATCTGGAAGAGGAAAAGTATTTTACGCGACGGTTCGTTCTACAAAACGCGAGGGGTAAACCGCTGACCAAAATCATGTACGAGTACATACACCAATGGCTTTACCCAGCGGGCATTACTTTGTCTTATTTTATCTTGTTTCATCTTATTTTACCTTTATAATGTCCCAGCAAGGCCTAATGCCCCAAAAATGCTTAGTAATGCCCAGTAATGCGCAAATCTGTACACCACAATGTCCTCAGCGGCTTACCTTTCGATAAATGCGTAGTACAAGAGTACAAGAGTAATACGATAATTCTCAAGCATTGTACAATATTTTAATGGTACATAAGTGTAACTTGAGCGTCTCGAAAAAATTTTGCAAAACTATCTACGATTCAACATAAATTCACTTATGAACCAGATTTTTGAGATTAATATAGTCACGTGTTTTTATGTAAATGCAAACCGTCATTCCAAATATGTTTTGCATAAACCGCCGTTGAGGATTACGTGCCTCGCGGTGTGTTTGAGGGAAAAATGCGAAAAAGAAACTTTAAGGCTACTTTATTCGTCCTGTTTATCTGTTGTGCATTCTTTCGGTACATTCGCAGTTACCACGATTGCACGCGGCAGTACTCGATGGCTTATGGGCTACCATATTCCGCGGTACGTTGCCGCATCGTCCTTCGATATGGACGGCGGCACGACGAGCGCCAGCGCGAATCGCGCGGCTTTTTATCGGCCCCTATCTTTATACCCGGCACCGATACGGCTCCCCGTAACAGTAAAGTATCGATATCGCTAAAATAACCGGAACGTATGTACCGGTCTTTGAAGTCGAAACCGTATACACGGCGCGGCGCGGCCCAGGATCCTGAAATTCGCCCAGTAACGTTCCGCCGTCATCGCCATACGATTCCGAACGATAGAGACCGTAGGAGTATAGTTGGCACCTTGCTCCGCGATTTCACGAGCGCGGGATAGCGCCACGTTCGATCGATAGTTTGACGATTTCTGAACATTTGCCACTTCCTTCCGAAGCTTTGTAAACTCCATCGAGCCTCGCGAGATGATACGCAATAACGCGTGGCACGTTGTTCACGTAATTTCTTACGCAAACGGTAATTGATCGAGAAAGCCTATCACAAATTCTGTGATAAACAAGACGATTTTAGAATTGTACTTGTGGAAAAATGTTTCCTTTTCGTTTTGAAAAATTAATGCTTCCAATTAAGTTGTTTTTCTCTTTAAAGTTTCAGAATTTCTCCCGTCGTCTTTTAATTTTGTTTTATTAAATTCTTTTTCGCCCGAAGAGAAATAGCGCGGCGGTACGATTAAATAGAGAAAGTGCACGTTCGGTAAGCCATCTGCGGCGATATCGTCTCGTAGAAAATATCGAGGGGCGAACAGATGATCGGCACGTGATCGCTTTGTATACGTGTTATGCATTTGCGAAATTGCAGTCCGCAGGCGACGTGGCTCGTGGCTAGCGATGCTGAAATTTAATAGGATATTGATACTTTTACTTTTTGGCATGAAATGCCGCAAGTATCGGCATATTTTCTACATACTCGATATTTTAAATCGTTCATAAATATTGATACTGGTATTGTCCGTGATACACAAGAGACCAGCTGTAATTAAATTCAAACGATGAAAATCGACGCATCTTTGGCGTATCTTTATTCAACGCTTCGGCCGATCTTGTCCTTTCGCTGTTCTGACAGTCGATTATATAATCGAAGGTAAATCGTCGATGATAAAAATACTCGGTCTAGAAAGCAAAGTATTGTTATTGTCCATGTTCTACTTTGCGCGGTAATTAATTCAGTCCAATAATATCGCTCTTGTCCTTGATTTAGTTTTTGCGATTCTACGGTACGCGATCTCGCGACGCGAACGGCTTCGAATCGATAGTCCGTATTAATGCTCGTACGGCGAAACTTGGAGAGCTGAAGCGTGCAGCCAGGCCGAATCAATTTTCGGATACCGAAAACCCGTAATAGCTCTTCGAAGATTCCCGCGGCGAAGTTAAAGCGGTCTCTCGCCGAATTTCTGCAAGCAGAGAGACGAAACTTGTGACTGCGCTGTTAGAAACCTCTCTCGCTGACGAGACGAGGAGATAAATACCGTGGCTCGCCTCTTTTCCTACGAATATCGTACTAATAAATGTCGTCGAGTTGGAGGAAAAAATAAGCTCGTCACGATTAGCGACGCGACGCTTTTAGTAACGCTTTTGCATTTATAATGTATTTTGAGAGTGCATTCTTTTTCTGTTTGTGGACAAAAATTGTGAAAGATTTAAAGACGTATTCTTTTGAGCTTACAAGAGAAAATGTCCCGACATACAAAAGATTATTTTTTCATTGCTCGAATTCATTCTGAATTTTTTAATCGAAATTTTATTGAAAGAAATAATGAGAAATTAATTTTCTCTGTAAAATTTTTGTTCTATCTCCTTATGTTGGCGAATAATGACTGTTACACACTCGGAAAGCTGTAATTGTATGTTATATTTGTCTTTGTATATTGCGACAAAATATATAGAGGATTCAAACATTGTGAACGATTTAGAGACGTATTCTTTTGAGCTTAAGAGAAAATGTCCCAACATGCAATAAATTATTATTTTACTGCTCGAATTTATTTTGAATTGATAAATTTTTTAATCAAAATTTTATTGAAAGAAACAGTGAGAAATAAATTTTCTCTGTAAAATTTCTCTTCTATCTTCTTATGTTGGCGAATAATAAGAGAAAAATTCCTTTAGAGTGAATTTAGGTAATGAACAAAAAGTTATCAAGACATTTTCTGCGCCTGTCAAAGTTTCATCATTTTTGAGTTTCTGAAATTCGGGCATCTTTCCTTGTTAGTGCACTTTTGTTGAACAACACTGAAAATCACTATCTTATTTTATTATTTTACTTTTTATAGTTGTCAGTTTTTTAAAAAGTGGCACGTTATTAAATTTTGATTACGATCACGTGTTTTATATTTTCCTGGGAAAGCTGCGATGACAATTGTTTTGTCTCACACGTGTGTGTATTGCGATATAAATTGCTTGCTCATAAATAATTTTTCTTGCGTCTCTAATGTCACGAAAGACAGAGCACATTTTTATGCATGAAAAGTTCTCGCGATTCGTATTATCGATATCGTTTCAGTTCGCTGAGTCATGACTTAAAGCCCGCTCTTTCCACGCTAACTAAGCTCCTATTTCTCTGGAAGTAGCAAATTCAATTTTCACCATTCGATAATCATAAATACCAGACTCGAGTGGTTTCGTTATAAAATGGCGAACTCGTTCGATTCTATTGGATAATTATCGTGTAATACCGACACCTGGAGGTGATATCAAATTTAATCGACATCGATTTGCACGGTGGCACTCGGTATCACTGAAGTCCGATGCGAATAGCCAATATTAATCGCATTAAGATAAATTATACAATATTAATTTCAGCTTATGACGACATAAAACCGAACTCTAATACTGGTTGAATATTTTTATCAAAGAAAAGTATTTTATTTATACATGAAGGTACAAACAAAACGGACGAATGGGACATATTCATTCGTACTGTGTAAATATGATTCAAAGCTGCTTCCAAAAGTTAAATTTTATCTGGTTATTTCATTAAAACTTCCCATTTGTTCATATGTAACTTGACGGATACAAGAACGTAATAATATAATGTAATTCCGAGTGAAAAGTCTGTATTGTTCGAATTTTTGAAGCAATCAGGAGCTATCCAATAATACCAATGTTAATGATATTAATTAATCTATGGTATTGGCAAAAACTTTTTCGCTACATGGCTTCTCTCGTGTACAATCGGACGCATTCAACGACCGAATTTCTCTTTAACATTTAAGAAGGTTGTCTCGTTACCTGCAACACGTTTCCTAGTGTTACGTGATCTTTATGTCTCGAACGTGTCATGCTTGCGACAAGTGAGAAAATAATCGCGCGTAAAATCGCCAAGGATGTGAGTACGCACCGTACCGTTAATGCGATCGAACGTAATGAAATCCATACCTGCGGATAGGGCTCCTCCTGGTACGGTGTCCTGCGATGGTACTCGTCGTAACACCTGGTGTCGTAGCCGCTGGGCGGCCGTGGGTACGGGTCTTGCACCCCTACCGCGGCCGCGCAGCAGTCCGGGATTTGCGCCTGGTAGGTTTCGTAGGGATACTTCGGATCGGGCTGGACCGATCGCGGAGCCTGGTGAACGCGCTCCTGCGGCCCGCCACCACCGCCACCGCCGACGCCGCCGTCGCCGCCGCCGCCGCCGCCGCCGCCGCCGCCGCCACCGCCGCCGCCACCGCCGCCGCCGGCGTGATGCATCGTCGTCGTCCGCTCTCGCGGACCTCCTCTCGCCTGACCTCGCACCACACCACCACCACCCTTTCCCGATCACTGCATCCTAATGCCGCGTGGCGCGCGACGCGCGATCGAATCCGCGGCCTCGGCGAGCCTCGTCTCTGTCGCGCGGCCCTCTTCGCGCGGGTCCATCCTCACCACTCGCCACTGTACCCTGCGCTCTCTCCCTCTCTCTTTGCGAGCATCGGATCCCTCTAGCCCATCCCCGAGTCGTTCACCTGCACACGATTATCGCGCGTGAGAAGCCTCGTCGCCCTCTCTCGCGTGCATCAATTCGTCAAGTGGGAACGCACCGCGAACGTCGCCCGCACGATGCGTCCTGCGCACCCCACTCGAATTAATGCACCGCATTACAGCCCGGACTAGTGTAACTCCGGGCCATCCGTATCCACTCTTAACTGCCGAAAGTAAACCGCCGGCCCTGCTCTTTACCTACTTGGCGCGCGTATCCATCTCGCGGGGGAGGGGGCTTTTTTACGTTATTTACCCGGGCTCTTTTAATCTTAGTCCCTTTGGACGCTTTTTCAGCGTCGTCCCGTAGCGCGAGCTTTTAGATACTCGTACTCGCGGAACGGCGATGCTCGATCAACGTGCCAGGCTTGATCCACCCATTGATCTTCTCTGACCCCTTGTCTGGGCGGAGTGCACGGTGTTGCTGTGTAAACTAATGAGTTTGCGAGGAGTAGGATGAAGAATCGATCCTCTCCGGCGGATGCAATTTTGACACGTTAAGAATGCTGATGCGCGGCGTGTCGGGTATTCGTAAGCTGCTTTTGAGGCGCGTGACCGACTGCCACGCCAACAGACGTCGACTATAAGGATATTCTGTATTACCCGATCCGCGATGCATCTCGCCAAGTTTACCTGGACTATTTCCATCGAAAATCCATCCGTCTTTTACGGCGAAATAAGTTTCGTCTCTTTGGAAGCCACATGTGCTCTCCTAATTTAAACTTGCCACGTTTCTACGGCCTTGGCTCGGGCCGATACATTCTCGTTATAGATCTCGAATATTTCGGTTATGCGCGGGACTAAGTTGGATGAAGTGTCTGTGCATGGACCGTAATTAGCGCCTCTTAATTTATCGCGCAAGGTCTATACAAGCGCGCCCGGTTGAAACTTTGATGCAGCGATAGAGCAGCATACAGGCGAGATCGTGTAAAGACCTAACGTGTCCTATTTGGGACACGTTGGCGTGTCTTTGCCACGGCTTTCGAATATATTAATCGCGAGAGGCGCACCGGATCGATCGCCATATTTGGAACAACTATTCCGTACACGGTTCTCTCTCTGTTTCAATGGTTATACGTAGTTTGATCAGCCGATTACGAAACAAAGATAATTTAAGCTTGCATGATGTCTGAATTATACATGAACACATGATTCACGAGAAAACAAGGCTATATAGTGCAATCTATTTGCACCTCCCGTACTCTCTAAAAGTCAATCAGTGGATTATCACAGAGAACGGTGAATATTCACTGTTTCACTGATTCAATTATTCAGTGCTATACTTATAACTGTTTCAGTGATAATGCACTGATTGACTTTTAGAGTGGCTCGTGTTTTCTTCATTGCTGACGTGTGAAAATATAAATAAGTCATATGCAATATGAATTATTATATTATGTTTTAACAAGAATACACCTTTTTTTTATTGCGCTCCTGTAATATAATATGCGTTGAGGAATATAAGGTGTACAAGTCATATTCTCCATTGCAAATGCGAGTTGGCGAATGCAGCCTGGAATCTCTAGGCACATGGACTTGGAAACTGAAAAAAAAAATATAACGGTTATGTCAACCTCTGGTACAAGCGAAATATTTAGTTTCCGTTCTGCTTGTTCGCAAACAAAATATTTTATTTTTGTTTTCATGAACCGAAGTGAAAAAAAGACTTTTAAAATAAATTTTACATTTTAAATGAAATTTAATATAAAAAATTTGGCCTTTTTACAGCAAACGAATGTTCGTGCAATTAAATGTCGATGGAATCTTGTGTTGCGCGCGCGTTAAATACGTGATATTTTAAAATTAATGAAAAATATCATATAGTATTTCATTTATCTGGTTATAACAGGAATTCATTATTATTTATCTCTTATTATGAATTAAAAACTAGATGAAATAATTGTTTCGTATTTAACAAAATTTCAATTAATATTGTTATTGTCTCGACTTTAATATCTGCTCGGGCCACCTATATACAATAGATGATGCCGATATTAAACTAATATATTGTTCACCGTCATAGATAGTAGATGGTAGATAGTATGGTAGATAGATGAAATAGATATAGACACTAACGCTACATCAGGCAATCATTGACTTTTACGATCTCGATTATAGAGATACTTTGTAGGTTCCTGTAATCCGCATACAATATCTATAAGATGACGTCAATACTGCATTTAACTCGCGAATCGCTCCATCATTTTACCCATTCAAAATCGATCAATAATTGATATTAATAAGCGTGTAATTTTTCACCTCTCGACTGCGTTATTTCTGCGCGAATTACGGTCGCAATTTTCATCCATTTAATAAATTAACACAAATATAATTTATTGAATTGTTGAATGTTGTGTGAAATGAAAAAGAGAAGATGGGGGAAACAAAAATCAGCAGTTGTCTCGTATAATTGTACGTGAGAAACACAATCGTAGTTGACGATTCCTGACATCTTAGTCTGTAAATATATAAGAAAATAATGTTGCCTACACAGCTGGAAAATTTCTGTTTTCTTGTTAAAGAAAATGCCGTTTTGCCATTTCTAGTGTCATAAAAAATATGTTAATTTTACACAAAATTTATTTCAAATTATTTTGAGATTTGCATCTATTTTGTGTTAAAATATTAACAGAGTATTAGCGTGTTTATTTAATCCATATTATGTTAAATTAACACAAAAATTTGTGTGGGCTGTTTGGGACATGTGATATCTGTTAAATATAATACAAATTTTTCAACTATGTAAGAAAATTTTTTTATAAGAGGTACGTTTCTCTTTCTACCGCATTTTTACGAAATGAAGGAGCTAAACGTTTACTTGACTAGGGTTGTAATTGTTTATTCATTGATCAATTCAAATTCTCTACTTCTCTGCGACCGACGGAAGCGATGAGTAATTACATTTTATTTTCGCGATGATATCTGACAATCGATCGGCTTCGATCGCATAGAACACGTATACATCGCGAGATCTATTTCGCAGCGATTCAGAGCAATATCGGTAAGGCGAGCTCTCGCGACCGATACTCGAAAAGGCAATCTCATTATTACCCGCAACAACTTAGCTCTCGCCTATTCGAGCCGGGCAGCACGTTTCGGTTGTTCGTGTGTGTCGGAAATCAAAAATCCCTCGGCAAATACTTCGGAAGATATCAGCGGCGATTCTACCTCCGCTGTATCGCAGACGGCATAACTTGTTTCGACCAACAAACGCGAACGTGCTCGGAACTGCGAATCCGCTGGTTCTCTCGAGTGAATTAGACGCTCGGAAGATATTGAAGGAAAATTGCTCGCGGTGCAAACGCGGATTTCGAAGAATTTAAAATACAGCCCCGGTGTATATACTCGTACATGGGGCTCCCTCGAACTCTGTTCTTTTTTTTATCACGATAGGCGAATTAAAGAAATGCAATTCACTTTTCAAAAAAATCCCCTTTGTCCTTTAGAAATAATTTTGAGATATAATAATTTTTAGGAACAGATAATTGGCTCGCTATAACTGTCCTCGAAAATAAAGGGCTTTTTCGCGAATTAACAGTCTTCTCAACGTAGTTAAATAGAAAAATCTATCCCTCCATTTATTCGCGATATCTCCGAGTTTTAATTCGAGATTTAAGCATTAAGATATGTCTGTGTGCCCGAATACTTAAAAGTTACGGCAAATCCCCGGTGAAACTTTTTCTGAGGAAAAGCATAAATTGGGGGATTTTCGAGACAGCCATATATTATATCAAGATTATGTCAGATCGATGCGGAGATATGTCATTCCGCGTGATTTCTCGCGTAATTCGCAAATAAAACGAACATCGAATGGCGCAGCGGAGGATCAAGAGCGAGCCTACAGCGCCGTGGCACACAACGCTCGCGCAATCCAGCCACGAGCTCTCCCGGAAGCTCGGTTCGATCACGAATTCAGCGTGCGCGCGCGTAGCGGCCGCGCTCGCTCTCCCGCCAGAGTGGATTCAGTTCCCCTTTGTTTTACTTCGCCTCTCATCTCTCTGGCCGCTTCCCGCATTCTCGGGGCGACGGCGGTGCTTTCGGCGTACGTGTTCTTATCCCGTATTTCCGCCTCCCGTGAGTTCCGTCCACGGCGAGCGATAGCGGAACACCGTCCATGAAAAGCAACGCTCCTACGGGCTCACTCGATGATGATCAGCGGCGGCGGCAGCGGGAGGATAGCAGGGCGAGATAGGGCGTGATAGTATGGAGAGAGAGCTCGTTGGCTACGACTTGCCGCGCGCGTACACTGTTTTATTCATCCTCTGTAGTCACAGACTACCACTTGGCCGAGATCCGCGCGGGCACGCTCGATTCCGCAGACACTCGACTAATCGACCAGAATCTCATTTTCATTTTGCTATTCTGAAACGCGCGCGCGAAGGCAATCGCTCGTCTCGTCGGTCGCCGCCCATCGTCTACCCTACACCTTCAGAAAGGATTTTTCTTACCGCGAGACAAAAATATTCTTGACGCATTTATATTTCTCTCACAACCTCATTTAGTATCAAAATAAGACAATATCAAAATAAAATCAATCATTTTTATTCTCCTCTATCGAATTAAACAAGATTGACTTACTATAGTGAGACAAGAGTAACTTCTATAAATGTAAGTTTATATATTCTTGCGTTTAGAATAAATGTTCCCTCCATCTTGGCACTACGATATTCGACAAAAGTTGATACATACTATTATTTTATTCTAGATTTGAGAATTTTTCTTTTAAGATTAAAATATTCCTTTCTCTATAATAAACACGATTGGCACTAGATCGATCTTATTTTATGATACATTGAAGTGTAATAGCATTGGATCCGGAAAATTTTTTCTGTGGGTATACCTTGTAATTTCCCGCTTCTTTTACGTATAAGTTTGAAATATCAAAGGCGGAAAGATTCCCATGCGTCTCTTTCATTTTATTTAATTGCCAAATAATTTGCGGTCGGTTTGCCCATAACAAAAATATCGAGGCTGAAATGATTGATTATCGTGAAGAAGGTTCAGCGAATTAAGCTGCCGGATTACAAGCAGGTAAATTATGTTTTACTTGTCCGGCAACTTTTAGAACTCGACAGAATTTCAAATTCAGTTATCAATATTTAACGGTGGAATTTGAAGCGTTGCGAGGAAGAATAACATCTGATAAGATTCCCGCCGGGGGGAAAAAAGATCGACTTGAAATTAGACGAAGAATCCGAAAGTTGTCGCGAGTGAGCGCCCCGGAAACATTTTGTATATTTACAAGAATCTTAAGAATCACCGAGATTGTCGATAGAAGGGCTCGTTAGTAATAAGACGACTCCGGGCGCGCAAACTTAGGAAAGTTTCAATAGACCGTCGAAATCTTCTCGGGCGAGCTTGAAGCTCGATCGGAATGTACTCGCCGTCGTTTTAATATTCCATGACGGAACGTGACTACGTAGTGACGTTTCGTACATCTACTTACGGATTTTTATGCGCTTTTCGTGCTGCGGTACGTCACAAGGGTCATACGTTGCGCTTTACAACTGAACTTTAATAAAATATCTCAGACGACGTAGCACATTCACTGCAACGCTCGAACGCTTCCCGCCGATATTGTAAAACTTTTAAGGTTGAGCCTCTTTACGTGGCTTGCATTACGATCGATATACGTGCGCGCGATTTTTGCGGAACTGTGAAACATTAATCGGGCCTACAATAAGCTTGACTCCAGAGGTGTCGTCTCGGAGAGAATGAATTGTTGGTTCTTAAAGGAAATTATGTGGCAGAAATGAGTAAACTTTTCCTATGAATAAGTTAAGTAATATAATACAATAGAATAATTACAAAATAATTACGAAGCCTATTACGTTTGTTATGCCTAGTCGCGTAGATGCGATCGCGTACAGATTTTCACGGCTGTCGCCGCTAAGGCGATTTTTCGAACACGAAATCTTTCTTAGCTATGTAAGATTTGTACGATACAATAATAGTTTAAAGTAACCGCACCCTTCACTTTTTATCGCTCATGTGGTATTAATAAAAATCGTGGCGGCGAGACGTGCAATCGGTCTTTGCGAACAAGCGTAAACCTGTTGCGCGGATTGATGCTTCTCGCTTTCGGCGCGAATAGAAAAATATCTCGCTGCGAAACCATGACGCCCTCGCGTGAACCTCGTCGAGGTGGACGACGTCGCGGCACGGCCGAGGCAATTTCGTCGTCGTGGCGAAATTGCCGTTAGATCGGGCAGATAATTTTCTCTCTTCTCCGGCGGATCCGAGGGTGGCCCGCCGGAGCGAGAGGAGTCTTCATCATTTAAGGACGAACCGGGCGCCCAGCTCTATTCGTCGGACGCGATCATCAATCTTCGCGAGGCAAGGGTAACACGTTCATCTCCCAATTACGAGGCCTCTTCCTTCCGGGAAGGAAGATTTGCATCTCGGAGGTAGGACGCATCTTTCGGTTGGGATCGACTCTCGGCGACTTTATAAAGACATTCAGTTTGTATGTCTTCCACGAGAGAACCATTTCCGTTCCAAAATGAATCTCGCCCGTGACATTTTAGTTCGTACGTTTACACGAATATTCGTACACTGATAGAAAAATACGTAGCATTCGAAATTATAATTGCATAGTAAAATAATTATATAGACAGCAATGTCATTTGTATAGTAATTGTTACTATAATATTAGTAATAGCAACCATATAGACACAGTGATGCCAACTATTTAAAAAATTTACTACAAAATATAAGCTTGTAACTTGTTATTCTGTTAAAATATCCAGGTAATGAATGGTAAATTAGTTAATTATTTTTATATACTAAATACAATCACAATAATAGTAAATTTAACTACATTTCTATCATCCAACTTACTAATATTGCAATTATTATTGCAATATTTATAGTACACTTTACCAAATTAAAAGCTCGTTTTGGTTTATGACAACCATATCACAAGTTGCATGGACCAATAGTGTATGAGAACTATAATACCTTGTTAGGTCAACCGTAACTTACGTAGTTGGAAGAATTGTGAAAATGTGTGGTTGGCTCCTAAAATGACAATAAATTATTGCGGTAACTGCAACCAAGTTTTTTCTGCCAGAGCATTTGCTTATAATGAAATAAGTCAAACTGAATCTCAGCGTCGGATGCAACCGGAGGTATGTAGAAAGTTGTTAAGAAGAAACAGGGGAGAGTTATTTTTACCGCGAAGACGCGCGAGTGTAGATTGCGAGCGGGGTGCTAATTATTAAATTGTATACGGTGCGTCAATAACAACGCTGAATCCCTCGATTACAACTGGAGTGCATGCGATGGCGCAGCCGTGCCCCGGAAATGTTCTATTCTGAGGAAATGGAAATGGTCACGGAGGAAAGCCAGAAGTCTTCCCTTCACAAACTGCAAGTGATGTTTTCCCAAATGGAATGGTCTCCCGGAAAAAAACTGTATATTACCGTATACTCTATTTGACTCATTTAAACGCAAGGATCACAGTTAGGACACTATAATGCAGCGAGGGAGAAAAGAGGTCAACTATTATTGCAAGTTTTATGCCCTTATATAACGACGTAAGATGTAACGACAGTGATATAAGACCGAGTGGGAGGGAGAGATTCCTTTAGAATCTGCTTCTTCTTAGAGCCCGATCGATGGAATAAAATTTACAGCTCGTTGATTCAAAATCCATGTGAGTACATCGGCGCTTTGGCTCACGCCTTACCTGTTACTCACATCACTCACTCGCCGGTCGATATAATTTTCTCGTCTCTCGCGCGCGCGAAACCATCCGGGTCTTCTCCGCCGCTGTGCTCGCACATGGTGATCGCTGATCGAGGGATCTCCTTGCGATATATCTCTTCTAGCGTGTCGCAATCTCGCAACCTGGACGCGTCCCGATCGTAAACGCGTACGCGCAACACGCACGTGTACGCGGGAGATATACCGTCGTGCCATTACGTCGATAATGACATGCGGCGACGTGTTACGCTCCGATTATAGATCGGCGCTATTCGAAATCCTGTGTCCGGGGCCTGCAAATCTGCGATGCAGGACATGCGATATGTAATCACTGGGAAATCGCTGAAATTAATTTTCAATTGTCAAAGCTGCTAAAGTGAATTTTGCGTAAAATTCAATGTTAAACGCTGGCACGCAAATGAGCTGATTGTTTTGAAAGCTGTATGATTTGCATTTAAAAAATCGCATTTGCATCGCATTTGAAGAAATTAAAAAAGAAGACATAGCATTTCGGCGTGAACGATCAGAACGGGTTTATCCGGCAGAATCGTTGTACTCCGGAGTTTACGCGCTACTTTTTACTCACGCGGCGGTAACAGAATCGTAGATACGCACGTCGGGCGCGTTGGAAACTAACCGGCACTGAGTCTGCAATTTTTAAATAATAATTAAGATTAGATCTACGGTTTGAATGAAAACTTAAATTAATATATCCGCGTTGCGACGCATCAGAATTTCCCAGCGGTCTATTTCCCGCGTAAAACGAATGAATCTGCAATGGTATCTTATTTGAGCGGCGATCTCACATATTACATATGATATAACGTATATCGTACCTCGCTTGCTCGAGATGTAAATATGTAATGCAGCAAATATTATCTGACAAGCCATGTACAACTTTTTCGCCGTCGACTTGTCGCGGGAATATATCGATATTGTAATTTACATATCTGAAATTACCTGCGGCGCACTGTATCATACTTATCGATGCAAATCGAAAAGCCGCGCTCGTGCAGAATCGTATGTGGCGCAATTGAAATTCGCGATGATTCACGATCGCTGGCTCGGACATACGTTGCTCCGGGCGGGCACGGAGTTTGTTAATTTAAATGTTAAGCGGGAATAATTTTGCTATTGTAACGGTCGCATCGTATCGGCCTCGCCACAAATTGTAAGGTGGTGAAGTTCGTCTCCCAGAGCATTTTGCAGGTCGCGCGCGTGTTATCCGCGTTTCTCGGACGCACGCTTAGAGCCGCGTCGGCTATCCCCTTTTTTTTCCGATAAGAAAAGACCCCGCGCTCCTGACAGGACGATCAGTCAAGATCGAGCACGGCAAGACGTTCATCCAGCGCCAATTACTAAGCTTCGCTTCGAGAAGAAGTAACAATTTGCCTCCATCGTCTTTGCTTTCTTCGGTGTATTTTGCCGATTTAATTTTCATCAATGAATGTTTACAATTAAACCCGAGGCGAAGTTTAACTTGGCATATTCTGCTTTTCTCAATTTAACATAAAAGTAGCGGAAGTCACAGCGAGTTCATTTTCTCAGGTCAGCTTTATCAGGTAAGGAAAGTAGGTCGACTAGGGCTGTAATAATATCCTGTGATCCTGCAACGCATCAGAACTTGAATGCGAAATTTAAGTCGAGGCTTTTCGCGAGGCTCGATTGTAATACCGTCGCGATCTTATGAGTTCTCCACGGGGAACTATGCCGATAAGTTTGATTAATTACGGATCGGCTGGGCGCGCGGCGGGATTATCCGTTTTCACGGGGAAATGCGAAAACGCGTCGGATACTTCCAATAATTCGCCGTCTTCGCAATGCGAACGGGATCGGGGGACCCTTTGTCTTCCATTTGTTTTATCGACCGACCGCCCGTCCGCCCGGTCTTCCTAATTTCGTTTCCATACTTTGTTTTTTCGCACGACCTATCGCGTCATACGCGGATGTATGGCAGAGGCCTCATCGATCTTAGTTACGAAAGTTTAAACATAAGAAGATCTGAACGCGCTATCCGTTAATTACACGTTTCTCGAATGGCGTGAAAGAGGGTTTTATGGTGGGTAAAACGTTAATTTCTGCCGAGTCGAAGTGCATGAACCCACTTATATTGCGCTAATGACCCTCCCGTTGCAATCAGCAGATACGAGAGCGGTATTCTTTATCGCGATGATATATTATGTTATCTTAATCCACGGACTGTCATGAATATCGCGTATCTTTTTGTCCATTCCTCTCGTCGAATTTATTCGACAAGGTTACAATTATTCCCGTCCTTCGCAGAACTCTCTTAAAAGGGTTTTGTTTTTTTTCCTTCCCAAGGATCCTGTTACATGCGATACGCCCGTGCAGCCTCCGATCATTATATTGCGGATTTGCAAACTTTATTTTTCTTTTTTGTTTTCACAAACCCGTCGATAACTCTTCGATTCGTTTTGAACATGATCACCGAGTACGTTCGCAATAACTCGTCACTTGATCTCGACGCGAGCACGCTGTGAGAGTTGACGGGCCATTTTTTTATTTCCCTCCCCCTCCCCTCGCATTAAAAGCTCAGCTTTGATATCCTGTGAAAGCTCGGGTCTATATCCGCGCTTTCACGACGACTCTATGTCGCTGCGCGTCGACGGGACGAAGTCGCGAAGATACACCGGTGGTCTTTTCGCGAGATCGTTACGAGATCTTTATGAGTTACTTACAAGTTCGCTGCAAAGAGCGAGCGAGCGAGAGAAAGAGAGAGAGAGAAAGAGAGAAAGCGCTGTCCGCGCGGATGTAGATACGAATCCTGTTTATCGAGTTCGCGTTCCTCACAACGTGGTTCGCTTCCGCCGTTTTAGGACGGCCTAGATACGAGCGTCAAATAACAGCGCGAAATGGCATTCTTCGCCGGATACTAACTTCCGAGGAAACATCTGTATCCCATTCTACCCCGGCGTTTCTTCCTTTCTCTTCGTTTTTTTTTGCAATATATGGTTTCCGCAAACACAACAATTGCGAAAAGTATCCAAATAGATTCGACGAACGTTCCGTTTTTAGAGAGAGAGCTCGAGAGAGAGAGAGAGCTCTGTTATTTAATCTGTTTCCTAAAACCTTCAACATTTACACGACGTCGTGTGCATTGTAAAAACAAACGCAAGTGCAACAAACGCCAACAAATGAAAGTGTTGATCTCAGATGCTTTCTCAGTTCCGTGTCCGGGAGATCTGGGACATCGGACACGATAACGGGAAGATTCTGAAATTCACAGCGAAGATTTCGAGGTATATCCGCGTGAAAAATTGCTACGAAAGTTCCATGCCTGACGGGAAGAGGATTAAAATGTCTCAGTATTTTTTTTCACAATAAATCCATCTGCATTTGTACGCATAATCGAACGTCCGTTCTTGGAGCGCGCGAATGTCGCGTTTGTTATACAAATAAAATTAAATGTGTCGGGCAGGATAGGACAGACGCTATCGATCGGCAACGAGCCTTTCCCTTGCACTAAAAGGTGGATTCCCGTAATATCCCTGCTTTCTCTGTGCAAGCGAAACGCAAAACTCTCGCAGTTCCCTTGCGCGCTCGCGATTTCAGAACGGCCACGTGACTCGCAGCCCGATCCGCTCGAATAAGAAACTCGAGGATATTTCGCGGGACTTCCCGGGAATCCCGTCGATAACTCTCCCCGTATCTGCGCTGACTCGGCCATTTCTCCGCTTCCGCGAGTACGACATCCGCGAGAAGTCCGATAAAATGGAAAGCAAGAAAAAGAGAGAAAGAGAAATAGAGGAAGGGGGGAAGAGAGAGAGAGAGAGAGTCACCGTTTATTTAGCGCTCCGCGATGCAGTTTCTTTGGCTCCTTGAAAACGGAGAATGTAAGATACGTTTGCGTAAAATAATATTTCCGGTGTAACACTCCCGAATCTCGCATATGCAAACAGTGTAAACGCGTTGCACCAGTGCCCTTTTCCAAAAGGAAAGATTTCGACTTGGCAGTTTAACGTTACGGTAAAAAAAGAATTAAATCCTTCTCATTTACAACATCAAGCTTGCTCGACCGTATCTGGCAATTTTCATGTTCAAGACTCGCTACGTTTCGACCATGGGTTTTGATCCGTTTCAAGCGAACTGACTGAGAAAGCCGTGTACATTGATTTACGTATATTTTGGTGATCTGAACAGGATTGTATTTGTGGCCACAGAAACGCTACAAATGTTCTCAGTGTCATGGTCTGATAAACGCAAACTTTGTTTGAGAGATGACGAAGCATGACTTAATTCCTCTTTGCCTCCTATTTGTGTACTTCAGGCGACTTAATCTTTATTGATACAAATCACGAGCTAAGTCCGCTCTGCGTCCCTCACACGCATCTCCGCCGTTGCCGGCGAGTATCTTAAAGAACTCGACGACAGGATTTGCTCCGTTTGAACCTCGCCGAAGTCGTTACGCGGCAAATGGAATGCGACTGCCAAGAAGTCCTCGTCCCGGGGAAAAGGGACGCGCACCGTCGTCCTCGCAGATCGAATTCGACCTCGCGACGCAAGGCTCGCGCGCACCATTGCATGAATAATAAACTCCGGCACTTTTCCCAATCGTAGATATGTATTAAAGCCGATCATCAGTCATATTTTTAAACGTAGGTCATTGCTATATCGCTAAACGTGCGGCAGAAATAAGCGTGCCATCGATCCGATACGCCGTGCATTGCGGTACAGTTTAACTTTTGAAAAAGCAATCGTGGAAAACGCGAGTATATTTAGCTCGACTCCAGCGTCGTTGCACATGAAATGTTGGTTTTTTTGACCGATGATCTTTTAATTTCAATGATATTGAATACGTTCAGCTGAAACAATTCCGCAAATAGCTCACATTTTTTTTCCATAATCTCGATGATGCTGGGAAATTTCGGGATTAAAAATCTTTTTCTATACAATCAGCATCAAATTACAATGTAATTGTAATACAAATTTGAAACTTATTCGGAGAAATAAGATACAATTTTATAAATAAATGCACCAGTTTATCATGTGCACGATACGCAATTACGAATCGCGAAGAGACATTTGTTTCGTCGATTCTCGTACGAGACTTCGACTTTGGAAATCCGATTCATTTTGTATGCGCCAGTCCAGTAAGAATAAATCAAATAATCCGACTTTGGCGATACATTCGTAAGCAAATTTGAGATTGTTTGAAACCGTTGCCTTGGAAAGTTTCGTGCGAATACATTTAACAGAACGATCGAGCCGTGAAGACCTATCGAGCGGAGCGATAAATCGCCGAGGAGACACGGAAGATCAGGAGGGAACGCCGGAGTAAAGCAAGATGAATGCCAGGAGAGAGACAAGAAGGAAGAAAAAGATGAGAACGACGAAGAAGAGGTCACACACTCGAATTCGGCGAGTGGAAGAACGATGGTGCGAATCGATATTTGCCGAGTGGCGACTTCATCGCGGGGCATCGTATGAAGAATTTGCGACAATAACGCGCTGAGCAAGTTTATCTTGCTCGTCGTTTATAGTCTTAACAAATTTCCTTAAAATCCCGATCGGAAACAGCAGTTTCTCAGATTTTAGTACACGGAGAGAATTTTCTTTTAAAATTTATCCCGAATGTATTGTAATCGTGTATTGTAATCGTGGAACAACACGGCATTTCAAAGAAGTTTATGAGAGTTTTGTAAAATTTTACCATACATTTCACTAGTAATTATCCTTAGTTTACATTTACTAGCAGAATGTATGATAAACTTAAAAAAAAACTCTCATAAAGTTCTTCACAACACCACGTTGTCCGGATCCAATGCTATTGCACTTGAATGTATCGTAAAATAGGATCGATATAGCGCCAATCATATTTCTTATAGAGAAAGGAATATTTTAATCTTGAATGAAAAATTCTAAAATCTAGAATAAAATCTAGAAAAAAATCGTCTTTCGTCGAATATCGTGCTCTGGGAAAAGAAAAACAGTTAGCAACTCATTTTGGGTCCCACAATTAGTAATCCAATTATTTGAATTGTTCGTGACTCTAATCTTTTACGAATTTTACCCCGCGTAACTAAAAATCGCAATTAGCTATTCTATTTATATCCAAGATTTTTAAGTAATATTAATCAATTCTCTCAATTAGTTCTGTCGGTATTCAGTAACGCAAAGATAATTTTCACTTAACAGGCACTAACCGAAACGTTAAGTTGCTTAACTAAAAAAAAAAACGGTCAAAATTTTTCCCAGAGTAGAGTCACGAACAATCCAAATAATTGGATTACTAATTGTGGGCCCCAAAATAGGTTGCAAACTGTCTTTTCTTTCCCAGAGCACGATCACACGATTTTCAGGGTAAATTTTAAGAGAAAATTTTCTCCCCCCGTGTAGTCGATCGTTTTGGAATAACGATTAGAATATACAAGAATCGATACTACTTATCATATTCATATTTTTACAAATTCGTTCCATGATAAGAAAATAACAGGTGCCTTAACTTAGACTGATCGTATGTTACATGGTGAAAGATCAATTTTCCACTCCTTCGAATATAAATTTCGAAAGACACACGCTCGCTTGTGTACACACGTGTACGATCGTTTCTTGTCGCAACAGTCTGATGGTGTTAAATCGTTAATTAGATGTCGTTAAGTTTTATTAGTAATTGGATAAGTTTGCGATGACGAAGACTCGGGGCACAATGCGTGCGACGCCTGCGAAAGCGTCGCCGTTGTGCGCGAGTGAACTTGGCGTTCGCGAGACGGCGAACTCGACAATGCGACGATTCACTGCTCCCAGGATGAACGTATTTACTTTCGAGCGTTTTCCTATTCCGCCTTTCAGTACACCTGGCAACAGTCTATTGCGCGATATCGACAGACGTTGAAACTGCGCCGCCGTTTCCGCGCGCGAGACAGACTCGCGAGAATTTTTGGAAAAATTTCTCGCTCGCACGGTCGTCGCAAAATCCGCGGACTTGCACATCTCTCCGCTCTCTCGCGACAACGAGGATTATCTTTTAATTTTATGGAATACAGCTTTTCTTTTCCCATTACGATTAAGATCTTGAAGAAATATTCTACTTAACGTCAATGATCGTGAAAATAATTAATTAACGAAATCTGATATTTAATATTAAAGTTCCACGGTATACCCCGACATCTCTCTGTGAATTTAAATTTCACGCAATGGATACTTGCATTTTATTTTTATTTCAGCGTTTCATTTGAATTCTCTTGCGCTTCTAATTTCACGATACTATTACGCGTATATTCGGCCGAAGAAATTCACGCTTGTCGTGCAAATTCCACTCGGTTTTCCGCAAGTCGCACGAGGGAGAGCTCGCGACGTACGCGGATTTTCTCGCGATTTCCACGTGCTAACGAGCTCTGAGTTTCTTGCGTGAAATATATCGCCATAGTCGTGCTTAAGCGGGTTGCGGTAAGGTCTGTAGACCATTTCCTCAAGAGCTCGGAGTTTCCACCCGATTCCTCCGTCTTGTCCACGGTACCGCAGCGTTTTTCTCCCCCGCGGTTCTTCTTCCCTCCTCAACCGAGCTCTCAGAAGACGAAGCGTGAGAGAACCGCGTGCTCGCGGCATGATAAGCTCCATTGGAAAATCGCTATTAATCCTCATATGTCTAGACCGAGGTCATATGGCGTTTAAAACGCTAATAAAACAACTCCGCTGTTTGTAAAATTCACTTTATGCGTGGCTGGTATTTAATAAATTTCACAAACTGAAGAGCTTAATGAGAGAGAAGAGAAATCGGTTTGGAAAAAACGGGTCAATTGGATTTTAATGTTTCATATATGCGCTCGTGAATCAAATTTATTATCTGGTCTTTATCATCAAGGCTCTCTCATTCGCTCACACTTCATACGTTAATAGTGCTTTCCACGAAAAATCTCCAACTCCGTGTAGCATCTGGCGATATTTTAGTGGGTCGAGGTAACTTCAAAGCCTGCGGTTCGCAAACTGCCCCAACTTTAGCCTCAACTTCAGTAGAGACAGGTTCCCTTTGCACACGCTGTTCGATAATCGCGTAATTAGATAATACCGTCTATAATCGGTATCTATTTAGCGCTTGCCACTTTAAAGCACGTTTAATGTACGGCTCAAGTGGATTAAACCATTCGCGTGGAAAAAAACTGCATTGCAAACTCTGTGGCCTATTATATCTCGTCTCGTTTAGTGTCGGGATAAGTAAAGTAAAACTTAACAATATTTTTCGCCTTTTTTTGCAATTAAATTCCTATCTAATTGTAAATTGCAAGTCAATATAAATCTAAATATAATACATAATCTGATTAATACGTTAATAAACGTGATATAATCTAAAATTATGAATTTAAAAGGGGAATTAATTTCTGATACTTGGAAGTAAAATTACGAAGGATATTCTATGCATCTACTATGTGATTTTTAATTTGCAAACGTTTATGGCAATTTATCACGAGACACTTTATACCTTGGCTTGTAAAATTGATTTATTTAACGGTAACAGCATGCGGTTGCAAATTTTATTCAACGAAAGGCAACACGTGGTCTTTACTTAAGTAGAGTATCCTACTCGCTAAGTAACGACGACAAGTTTGAAAATAATTATAGGCTTGCAGTGTAACTTGGAAGATCAAAGTGATCTCGATTTAACATCGTGGGATGTAACGTAGATAGAAATTATGGAACAGCGTTTTACATACGGGTGTCGAGTTAAGTGAAGTTTCGTAATTGAATTTTATAAAGCGGAAAGTCGACAGTACATTGAGCGCGAAGGAAATTCGATTCATATTTTATGCCCCCTAAGTATAAGACGTTAACTATAAACTTCGTGATTCCGTTTTATGTACGAAATGCACATGCGAAACATTTGTTTTCCCGCATGATTAATGAAAGCTGGCAACACGCGGTAAACACGTTTCGAGAGATCGAGATCGTTCGAACAAAGGATTCGCCATGAAACCCGTAATAACTAACAGAATGTTGCATAAAAATTCTTTGACGGTTTTGCGAAACGTTTATTTATCAATATCTAATGGAAGACTTATCGACTGTAATTTTTCAATTTTTAGCATCCTTTGTTTAGCCTAATCTCTGATGTATAACGTGATATGTCCGGAACACCCCTAGAACTCTTGGCTCGTGATGAAAAGCCCGAGCATTTTCATCATCCCAGAAAATCGATCTCGGTGAAACGATGCGAACGGTATTATCGACCGCAAGGAGGAATTAAGTACATTGTAGGCGGCGTATCTTTCTCTTTCTTTCCTATACACGGCGTCTTAGATTGCACATTTTCTTCGGACCAAAAACGGTAACGACTAAACTAGAAGGAAAGTTTTCAATATCGTGGCATCGACAATTTCTAAAATAAACAGTTAAGAATTAAGGGGACGACGTGTTATCTTCCTCAAGAGCGTATACAGATAACAAAAAAGAAACCATCCTTCAGTCGATTTTCACTAAAGTTTTTCTGAAAGTAATTTTAATTTATGGCTTAGTCACTAAGTCATATAAAGTAGAAAATTAAAAAGTTGTGAATAGAAGAGAGAGAGAGGACAGAGATGCGCCGCTTCGATTAAAATTTCTTGCTTGGCTTATACAGTTTGGTACAAAAACTTGCGCCGCGAAAGATTCAGTGGTGAGTTTCGTGAATTTCTAATCGAATCGCTGCGAGTTGCGGCTTTTTTTTTAAAAAAAAACACTGCGTTGAGAAATCGAATGAATGTTTGAATCTCGCGTGTACATACGTGTGTCAATAGAGATTCTATATGAAAATGCAATTCTATATGTAACTTTAAGAAAGAGCTATTTGAAAATCGTGCAACTTTGGAATAAGCACCATTAGCAATTTAATTGCGTGTTACTTGCGGTAGTTGGTAGCCTGCAATATCCGAGTATTATGGAATTAGCGTACAAAATTTTGGTTAGAGCGGTTTACCCTTCGCGGACGCCGCTTTTAGGACCGGTCCGCTGGGGTCACGATCGTATCGTCGCAATTCCAAAGCCGCGGGGTCGCGTATCCGGGGGAAAATTTCTATCTCTTTCGGACCCGGCGACCGGTGCTATCTTCAAAGGACCCGGGTATCTCGTGCCGGATTGAAGTTCTTGCGGGGATACTCTCGCTCTTGCGCGCACGCGGTAGGCGCGAGTCGGGGCGCGCTCGTGGGGTCGGAAACTTGTTTATAGCACACCGAGGGAATCGAACGATTCGCCAAAGGTAAATTGAAGATCTCGTTTAAGTGTTCCTGCGCCGCGCCGTACCGTTCCAGACAAGTTTTATCGCAGTCGAAGCCAAGTTAAAAGCAAGGCACCGGCGTGCCTTTCATTTCGCGAGACCCTCGACTCGAGCCACTCAGGGTATTCTCGTCAACGCGAGTCGCGAGTACCTCGGTCGATTTAAATATTGCTCTCTTTGAATCTAGCGAGAGAGTAGGTCAGTTCGCCATGTAATTGTAATTTCAATCTGAGTGCCCGTATTTGAAACAATAACTTGTGCACACACGTGAAGCTTTACACTGATCGTCTGCAAAGTGGCGGACTTATCCGGGGGGCCGGGAGGGCGGGAGTGCCAAGTATCATTGGATTAAATTCACAATTTTCTTAAGTAAACCGAAGTGCAATTTATTTTATATACCCCAGTTCTTTGATTATCAAGCTGCTACGTCTCGATTGGATTCTGAAATAAATGTGCAAATGTTTGTCGCCGTTTCCGAGTCTCTCGTCGCGAAATTATGAATTATGAGCGCGAGGATTAGCTCAGAATAATATCTTCCTCTGCCGCGATTCGTGGAGAGACCAAGCGCAACGATGTTGTGTTGTCGAGTAAATGGACCCGTTACGATCTCAATATCTCCTTTATGATAATCATTTCAAGATACTTGCACGCGCGAGAAATGCTTCGCAAACTCTACTCGATTACATGCGCCGGGAGATAATTACTGGTTACCGTCGATCGACTAGGATATTGATTTCTCGTTATGCTTTTCGGCAAACATTTATTTTATAAAGGCGATAACATTTATTTCAAATTTTTTATTTAATTACATTTTAAATGACGTTTACGCAATTAGAGAAATAAACATCAATAATGTCGAGTAATATAATATAATAATGTGAATAATATAACTTTGCGTAATAAATTATTTTTAATTACTAGAATTTTAATGAACATTTTATTAAAATTTTCATGACTGTACACAACGCAAAGTACAAACGAGATATAATTCATTTTCGTCCGGTCTAATCATGCAGAAAGCATCTGACGATGAAAGAGACTTTAATAAATATCGCCCGGTAAAAACGCGATAAAACGAACCACGAAAGTCAGCAGCATTCGCGGATAACGTATTTTCTAGCAAACACAGGGGCAAGGGGCGAATAATAGACATGTTTAGCCATTGTGCGCGGCAATTACAAGATAACGATTTATTCGGTAACAAGCTTGGACGGTTCTAGAAATGTGCTGCATTGTATTCGTAACGCAGTTTGATCGGAAGCGAGTTTAGTCGGGGGGGGGGGGGGCGATTCACTTTGACAGAGGCGCGATTCGAATCGATTGTTGAATTGTGCAATACAACCGTTATTCTCCACGACGTTTATTTTCAACTTTCATGTAGCCTTCCTCAATCGCGGGCTTTTCCGTTCGAGTCAGCATCTAGCTTAAATTGAAAGCGCGGAACAATTTGATATGTGTTTCTACAATAATTAAATTTTCCAAAACGCGGGAGACCTCGTTTCCGGTCGATCGTTCCTTCTTTATGCTTCTGTAATCTCGCAATAGAGTCAGTCTTTTATTCATCGCGAAAATGACTGAGGGGTGAGGAGGCGAACGGCGAACCGGGGGATGCGAAATGTAATTTATCCGCCTTCAATCAAAGAGCCACGAATTTCAGGGTTAAAATCGAAAGTACGCACGCTCTGATGCACCGTATACGATTTACATGGAAAGCGACTGATCTGCCGTGCGCGAAAGTGCAAAGCGGATCTTTCCTCTTACGAGTAACTGTCGTCGCCTTCTCGATTACTCCCGGCGAATACATACTAAGTAGGTCGTCGCTCTCGCTTACGTCGTTTACACAGCGTAAATCGAATGACATACAAACAATGTGCATCATTTGCCAGGTTTTCACGACGGTTCCGCCGTGCGTTTGCGGGCGGGCGCGAGCGGTTGTGAGCGGGCGCGCGCGCGCGCGCGCGCACGCCCTGCACGGCCTTAATTATCGAAAATCTATAAAAAGCACGATTGCATTTAGAGATTTCCTCGAGAGACACGAGGAATTGCGAGGAATCGCAAAGATTTCCTTGGTGATTCGCGAGGAACGTTGGGCCGGCAGTGAATCGCGCCGACTCCGTCTCGCGCGACTTAATTAAATTAATAATTACATCGCCGATATCTACGCGGCCGGCGAAATTTACAGTCGAATAAAATGCCGCTCCTCGCGACTCCGTTTAATCTCGCATGCGACGCGGCGCCCGCGCCATTGATATTCAAACTCCGTTTCGAAAATCTCGAGATTTAATGTAACCCCGGTGACTTTAAGCGAGTCACGCGCTATCATTTCGAATTCTTCATGTTCTAATCGAACATTTCGACTGTGCGCAGTAATTTTATAACAGACAGATATTGAATTATCATTTGTTCACGTATCGTAATACGAGGGTAATCCTCTTTTAATGACAAGTTCTCCTCGTGATTTTTAAGCAATAATATTATTCACGTTAGACACAACTCTGCCCGACGAAAGAGACTGTCAGAATCGTCAGATATTTATTCAATAAGAAGTAACCATCCAAGATTTGAGGGTGGACGTTAAAAGCTTCGATCTACCGACCGAGTTTTCTTCGCCATAACTTCGCGTCTCACGTTCAGCGACGAGAGCGTGATTATCCGCGATTCTTAGTTTCGTATATTCGAATATAAATGTCATGCTAGGTGTTATCGCGGGGATTAGAATGAAACGGTCACATTTAGCACCAGTTGTAAAACGAGAATACGAGGCAGAGGGAAGGGGATACCTGGCGCTTGAAAGGGGAGAGTGTTAAATGGGAATTCAAGCCCCGGCCTGCGAGAGAGCCGGTCGCAACGAGAGTCCACTTTTTCAAGCCTTACAAGAGAGCCAAGAAGCTGCCCGAGACATTTTGAAATTCTATCGAGCCGTGCTCCATGAGCGAATACCGAAAATGCTGCGACGACGTTTACAACGCGCTGCGATAGAAACTACACGTGTACTTCACTTTTTCTCTCTTTTACTTTCTTCCTCGACTCTGACTTCTTTTACAGAGATTTCTCTCCCCTACTTACAAGAGATCGCCGTATCAGTTTTAATCGAATGTTAATTAACGAAAACGAACTGTTCCTCTCGCACTGTTATTCCAATCTATATTTAATGCTATTTTTCCTCTGCTGATTAAACAGTATAAACAATTAATGCTGTTTACCTCGCAACTGCCTTGAATAATAAATAAAAATAAGCGATTATTTTCTAAATGCCGTTAGTCGAATATTGTTTTCGTCGCTGCTCATCGATTACCAAGTGACGCGCCGCGTGAGAAAAAAAAAGTGGGCTTGTTTGGTTCTTACGCCCCGGCTTTCAATTTCCCATCATGAAAGTGTAGGAAAAAGCGAAACGGCGAATCAACTGGTTGCGACGTGAGGAAAGGAGATGGAATATATGTGTGACGCGGGAAAATGTGAAGCTGTGGCGGTGTACGCGTAGAAAGCACTGAAACCCCTAGCCGGGGTAGCATTTGCATTTCTTCCTACGACGTCCTTTGAATAACAAATAAGCTCCCCCGGCCGCGAACGAATGCGTGCGATATCTCGCGGAAGGATGAGGATGATGATAATAATAATAATAATAATAATAAAAGAGCCGAGAGACAGCTCGGTGCTGCCGGTGCTGCCACGTCTATCCCGCGACTCCCCGAGCGTAAGCTTTGTAAGTGTTGTTATAGTTATATAGAAATACGCACCTAGTTAGATTGTTTCAAATCTTATTTGATTACATAATATTTAGATTGAATGGAAACTTCACGGCAGGTATTAACTCTAATATAAGTTATATGAGTTGCTAGGAATAAAGACGTCCGCTCGTTTCGAGGAAGTTGGCGAAGTTAATAAGCGAATTTTATGTAATTGTATTATATCGTAAGGATTTGTCATTTCTAAATATTACTTTGCACATATTAGTACACGGCAGTGCATTATATATAAAAATACCCGAGTGATGTATTTTACGTCAAAATAATATCTTGTCGTTGCGCCGCTGTGAAAGTTATAGGATGTCAGAAATGTGTCGACTTCTGACTTGTGTCGAAAATTAAGTAGAGAGATGGCAGTGGTAATAATATGAATGGCGAAGAATTAATTCTTTGCGGACTAGTTGCATGCATCGTTTTATTTTTCGCTGTTTTGTCTTTTTCATCCACAAATCGTTGGGCGCAGTAACAAGAAGGTTGTGGATTTGAAGAATTCCTGGTACTGAGTTCCAACGGGAGTATAGTCACGAAGATTTATTATCACTGAAAGAAGGAAAGGAAGGAAGCAGGTGCAATTCTCACGATATTCTTCAAGAGAAATTAAATAAAGCACAAGGCCTTTTATACTAAAAAGACGAAAGGAAGATGCGCAATGTTTCCTACTTTCCCTGCTTTCACTTCTCCTTTCGCAGTTCATTCTCAAGTTTCGCCAATTCTGACAAAAATTTAATTACTACTTTCAACGTTTCGCTAAATCGAATAATCCACATGGAGTGTAACGTTAAAGAAAAATCAGATAGGAGGTGAAATTAAAATTAGAAGTATAATACGGACGATAATTAGAAATAATTTGGAAATTTTACTAATCTTTGTTGTACACTGACAAAAAATATCTTAATCCAAAAAAATACTACTTTACTCAAGAAAATTATTCGTTAAGTGGCTCCTAATAGCTTATTAACTTAAATTTAAAAAATAATAAACTAATTAAAACATGCATTTCTTTAATTTAAGCATTTATCAAACAGTAGATAATTTTCAATTAAAAAATTTTTACTTTAATTCTATAAAATGTTCACTAAGAGTTTTACAGCGAAGAAAATTGGATTTCTTATTTGACAAAAACAATGATTTCATTTAATAAATAATATTCCCTAGCTCATGAAATCTTTAGTTAAATGTAGAAAATGTAATGATTTAAATTAATTTACTTAATATAATACACAGATTTACTTGAACTTTGATATATTTATTTAAATAAAATAAATAATTTTAAGTAAATCTATTTACTTCGTTCAAAAGAATTTTTTTGTCAGTGTAGTATACTATTTATTTCTGACTGTTCGTAAGAAAGCAAAATTACTGTTCATGCAATGTATTCCGTATTTAACAGGTGTACTCGGCTTCTTTAATTAATATCTAAATAGTAAAGCATACCCTGAACTAGGGTCATCTCTCAATTCTGAAAATTACGCTCGACCGCTTATCTATCCGCGATAGAGAAAATCGGGTGTAGCTTCCTAACCGAGCTAACCGAGTTGCATAGCGATCTTTAACGAGGTGTCCACTCTGCAAAGTTCCACCGACGCGTTCGCGGTAAATTTGTCAATCCGACGATGTACCGGGAAAATTGCGCTTCGCGTTTATGCAATATTCATACACGGTGCACGAGCGGGACGCTGTTGATCCGATAGAGAGACGAATTAAAATGTTGCTCTATGGACGAAAGGGTGGGAGAAAAAAGTAAGAGCAATTCTTCTTCATTAAAGTTTACAATGTAACTCGCAAAGCTCATTTAAAAAATATAAATAACAATAGGAAATATTTTTTTACACTGCTGTACGCACAGTATTAATTAAATAATTAGTTTTTCATCTCTTTTACGCACTCACGGTAGAAAGAACCGCAGGGAAGAATATCATTCCGCAAAAGCGTGATAAAATTTTTACTACGAGAAGAACTGAGACGTCCGTAACACGTAATATACGTGATCATGCGTTTCTTTTTACGGGGATGCTTTATATGAAAGTTGATTTATACGTGGAAAAACCATGTGCAAATAATGGCAGGAAGTTCAGGACGGGGATAGAATCGCAAACTTGTTAGTGGCGGGCCTAACGATCGAAAGGATGAAGACGTGTAGTGGCATAGAAAAGAAACTTCCACCGGGAATCCTAAGAACGCTAGCAATTAAATTCTCGAGCGTGCTCAAAACGAGCCTGGGCGATATCTAGCGGGCGCTCGCGCCACGCGCGGAATTCGCTCTTTACTCTCTAATTTGTCTTGAGGTAAAATATATCTCTCACCCACTCCTTTGCGAGCCGCCGACGAGGTCGTCAATCTGCGCGAGGTGGGAAAGAGTATAACGGAATCACGGAGCACTCTGCACAAATATGACGCACCGTGTCGAGTTTTCCGTATTAGCGTCAAATATTTTTAACGATACGATTCGTGTATGTACTCGCGACATGTCACACGTAATTTTCCCCATAAAGTTTATATTAGAAGTAACGGTACTAACATTAACGGCGCATATATGCATGTATAGAATTACATACACACATTTATATTGTTCAAAATAATATCTACATACAATTAGGAAGTGGGATATTTTGCAGAATTCTTACGAGATATCTGCATTAACGGGACATTAAAACTAGCGGTAAAACTTGATACGGTAAATTCGATGAAATTAAAGTTCCTGCAACACGCGAGGAAAATTATTCTCTTACCTATCGCGTTTCAGATATTACGTAAAAGAATATTTAATTTGTTTGTTTTCCTTGTATCATATAAATCTTCATGAGCATCTTGGCAAAGTTTCACGGTTCCTTGCACGAGTCGTGATTCTTTTGATACACAAGATGCTTTAAAAATTGTAGCTCCTTTCTCGGTTCCTCGACAATTTCGGATAAATTTTATCTTGATGTTTTTTTTTGACAAAGGTATTTCTAAAGATTTATTTGTATGCGATTGATAAGATGGAATGAAAATGCAATTTCCCGTACGTACCGAGTACAAATAAATCGTGAAGTAACTTGCAACAGAGCTGGAAAACTTAACGGCACAAATCGTAATCAACGACTGCTACGGCAGTCGTGTCGGGATTCAATTGAGAGAACCCTTTCCGCGACCTAAATTTATCTTGACGAAGTAAATCCAGATTGATTGGAGTAGACAATACTTTTTCCCAGTTACGATTACGCAAGCGTTCATGACGCGGCGTCACGTCGAGTCGTGCAAATGCAATTGAACACAGATATCGACGATTGGAAACATATTGAAAATTATCGCTCGAGAGCATATCTCGGGTGGATAAAAATTTCATTGATTGACATCGCCGAACGTATCACGGCGGTAAATCCACGTAGGGATTTACTGTAGAAAATTATACTCGGGGACTCTACACGGCGAATGGCGACTGTCGCTGTATTTTTTTTTTAATTATTTTCAACGAAAGCTCCGCGAAGCGAAGCTTTGAACGCCAGTTATATTGAATACTAACGAATTTACCGCTCGTGTATGTCCAGCCTCGGGGATTATAAGAATTTCATTCCGAGTTGTTTCTTAAAGTGCAAGATTTAGTATTGATTTTCCGCAACTTTGGGTCGTTAGCGTTACATTTTTGTTGTGCGCTACTTCGCGCGCTTGTTTTACATAATGGATCTCGTACTTTGCAAGATAGACATTCTTTGGCCAATCCAAAGCTGACGTTTTTCTTCCCGCATCGCGCGCGGAGCTTCGAGAAACGGCATTACAACCATTTGTATTTGCCGACACGGGAGAAAACGAGCAACTATTAATTTTGCTGCAACATTTATGTCATGAACTATCAACAAAATATTCATATGCAAAATACCGCATTGGAATGAAAACGGAATGGCAAAATGTAACGAACGCTATTTCGATGCATCATTTATAATGTATTTATTAATATAAATGAATGTCAGAGAGCATGTCGTATTTTTAATTATACTAACGCAACGCCATTTGATCGGAATTAATCAATTAATCAGTTAGGTGAACATCCGGTGAGCGTTTATTTTATCGCGCGTGAAAGGCGTAAAATTTCCACAACGGTTTTGAGTTATTCATTTTGAGGCCCGACACTCGCCCTGCCAGTTTCTTCAAAGCAATTAATAAACACGATACTTTCATATAAGATAAAAAGGTAGCAAATCTGACAAGAGAAACATATCCGAAACGACTGTCCTCTTTGTAACTCGAGGTTCAATTGTGAGCGGATGTTGTTCCTCAAATATTGTAGTTATTCACGTTTATTTGTTCAGCAGATCAATGATATCTCAGAAAGAGTGAAGGAGGTGCTCCCGAGCTTATGGGATTCATCTGAAAAAATTAGATCAGCCTGCACATCGCGAGCAATATCCGCGTTGTAAGTAAATGTTGACGTTTGTCGGAGGGAGTTCATTTCGGCCGCTGCCCGCCGAGAGATCGTCGGCGGCATTGCGATTCCGCCGCGCGGAGAACCGGGAAACGAGGCAGGGTGCGATCCGATCATTGTGATGCGATTGGCGTGACTCTATCTCGCGAATTTAATTTCGTGGAGAATAATGTCTTGCCGCGCGCGCGCGCGCGCGCGCGGGCGAGATTAATATCGAAATATCGTGTGGATTACTTTCGAGATGCCGGGGGATCTAAATTCACCGCGCGCGCAGCGCGGTAAACTTTCATCCGAACTCCGCCGCAACGGAGGAAAATGGGGAGATAAGAGTAGGTCACCGCCGCATTCGACAAATACCGGGCGCTAAGACTCGGGCTGGATCCACACCGCGAGACCTCGGCCGCGGTAACCGTGCATTAGCTATGCGCCACGATGTAAATTTGGTTTTACCATGAACCGAGGGGGAGGGCATTACAGCGACGTCTCGGAGACGCTCCGCGAGAATTATGGAACGCGGTATCACTCGGACCGTATTCCGTTGGAACGATCATCTACGCGAAACGACCCCCTCTGTGATTAATTATATATATATATATATATGTATATCGGCTACGTTTCAACTATACCTACATTTACGATGGAAATCTGGCTTCGCTATTATGCGCGCAGGTATTACGCCGAGCTTTAGACACTTCTCCGCATCGCAATGAACTTTGTATGTAGTTTACATTTTAATTGTTTGCATTATCATATAAATTTGATTTTATTAAGTAGTATTTCGGAGAGACATCATGAAAACGAATGTGATTACGTTTAAATGACTTGACTTGTCATATTTTATAAAATATAGTGTAATAAAAAAAAATCTCCCTGCAAGGCTGTTATTTTGTTACGACGAAAAGCGTCGCGCGAGAATTACGTGAATTGATATCACGTAATCTGCGTCAGAGAGATAGTAGAATAATTATATAGCGTAGGAATACATTTGTATTAACAACAAATCTGCAACGTGAGAATATTAGGGTAGATTATCGGGAATATTGTGCTCAATAATGTTAACGACTTTATGTACTCGGGGTACGAACCGATGATCTGTCCGAGACGGTTCCCGAAATCTTACAATTTTGTGCTAAGATTTTCCAATTTCTCCCGAATCGCGGTCGGCGAATACCGGCGGGTGGAAGTAAAAAGCAAGAGGCGCAACATCCCGTTGCGAGAGAAAAATCTATCGGGGGGTCCATGTCTGGAGATCGAGCACCGCGTGTACAAGATCGCGGCTTCCGGGGTGTTTCACGAAGAATTAATATAGAAAGGAGATTTTCGGGAAGCTACAGAAGGTGAGTTTTCCGAGAAGGATCAGACTCGAAAGAGAAAGAGAGAGAGAGAGACAAAGAAAGAGCTGTCGTCGTCGACCGGGTTTTCCGCAACTGCGGGATCATTACATTTCTGTCGCGACGGACGATCCGGATCGTGCGTTCGACGTTGTGCGCGTACGCTGACTCCGCTAACTCACTGGGAACCCCCGCGGCACCGGGGTGCCGGACTTTCACCAAGAAAACGACGCGACGCGTATCAGAGTGTGTGTCACACAGTGCCGGAGGTCGCCCCGCGGTTCTCGGACAAAAAAAAAGAGCAGCGAGAACGCGATGGAAAAGGAAAACGGAGCCGTCGCGCACTCGGCGACCGCCGCGGCAAGACTGGGGTCTGCTGCCCGGCCGGGGTAGCTGCCATGGCAACCCGACCACCCCCGAAAGCTTCATCTCCTCACTCCGTGTCTCGCGCACCCTCGCTCGCACTCTCCTCTACCGCGCCGCAGCAGCAGCGGCAGCAGCAGCAGCAGCAGCAGCGGCAGCGGCGGCGGTGGAGGCGGTGGAGGCGGCGGCGGCGGCGGCGGCGGCGGCGGCAGCAGCAGCAGCACACAGAGACGTGGACGCGGCGCGTGCGGCGCATCTTTCCATCTCTTCTTTCACCCCCATGCACTCTCCTTCGTTTCTCTGTCAGCGATGGTCCTCAAACCGATACCCACTCGCGAGCTAACGGAGTGCGAACGCCCGAAAGGGGGTGTCGGGTATAGATCTCGTTTTGGGATGCGTTTAGAAGATGTTCGTGGTATCTCGGGAGTATCGACGCTTCGCTCCCGATATATCGAGCAGTTATTATAGCCCGTCACGGAGCTTAAGACATTGCCGGCCAACTTTGTCTTCTCCCATCCCGCGCTGTCCTTCATCACCCGCTGTCAACGGCGATCTCCTTTGAGCGGATATCCACTCGATATTGTCGATAAAACGGAGTGCAGATGCTCGTACGAAAGGGATGTCGGGTGTATCTTTGCTTTGGATATGTTAGGGTCAAGGGATGCTTAAGGTACATCGATACCTCGCTTCCGGCGGTTACCAAGGGTGGCTGCAGTCGCGCTCGAGTTGCTTCCGGAGTACCCTTCTTCTCCAGATCAGCTTGTCGGCGATGCAGCTGCGTCCGACTTTTAATGTTAAACTTTTAAGCATTAGCTCACCTTTTCTCATTATTGTAACAAGTTGTTGCTACATGGCTGTCTAAAAAGGATGCCGCGGAGCTTACGAGTTGCACCAGCGCCCGCGATTTTCTCTTCCCGCTTTCCTCCTTATGTCTTCCACGACAGCGAGACATGAGAACTTGAAACAGATGCATACTCGAAAAGAAAATCGTCGTGTCGTGCTACTTAACATGCTCGTGACTGGTGGTGTCGATTCCAAGTATTAATGTACAATACGTGGCTTCTCTCTCCCTCTCTCTCTCTCTTTTTCTCTCTCAAATATGGAGTTTAGTTTCGGAGCTTTCGCGGTACTAGGAGGGAAATCGCGGGAAAACCACGGCTCCCAAGAAGACCTCTGGTCTCCAGCCGTTCTCTGTGTAACCCGCTACAAACTCGTCGTTCCGGCATCCTGTTTGTCTTCCCCAGAATAACGTTCCGCGACGTAGACCGCTCGCAAAACGCTTTGCGCGAAGTTTTGTCTCAGGACGTTCGAGACTTCCATTTGAGACAAGTGACAAATTTCAACAAAATGCTGGAAGGACGTATAAGTGTGTTTAAAAAATAACTTTAAATCGCTCTTCCCGACGGAGCGATTTGCACTGTTTGTACCACTTTGCTTGTAAGCCATTCAAGTGTGAGCAAAGTTACTTATGGAAACAAATGCGCTCTCTCTCTCTCTCTCGATTCTCAATATGCATCTAAGTATAATAATTCTCAATGGCAAAAAGTCTTTATTAAGTTATTCTGGTGATAATATTTTTCTCGACAGAAGCTAAATATGAGTTGAATATGAGTTTAACAGGTTATAAAAGAAAAATCGTTAGATTAAGTTTAAAGCAGCATGGGAAGAAGAATGTGCTTTTTCATGAAAAGCATCTCGAGACATGGCTCAAAGAGCGGTAGAGCGACAGAGAAGGAGGAATGCCACTTTTTATACTTTTCTGCGGCTTCGGTTTTCGCTCCCTTTTCTCATTTTTGCGTTTGGTTCCTTTTTAGACGTGGCGTCGCGGTGAAAGTCATTTTCGAGTCTCAAAGACGCGTGCGGTATTTCCGACGATCTTAGACCTCGCGTAAGAAACTGTTACGCGGTTTCCCTTTAAAGGTACCCTCCGGAATCTCGAGGTTACCTGAAGGGTAATCGAGAATTTCCGCCTTGTGGAATCCTCGATCTCCATGGATAATTGAGTTACCGTTTTAACGCTATTAAATACATCTCTATGGACCACTTGGTCAACTTCAATAGCGTGCTCTTAGACTTTATATCGGGTACTTTCTGCAAACTCTCTTCTCTTTTTCTCTCGCTCTCGCTCGCTCGCTCGCTCTCATAGTTCTTTTGACAATTTTTTCTATATATCTAGTTCGCTTTTACTCTGATTTTGATTCGGATTTTCGATTTAGTTTTTTTTTATCATGTCTTCCTATAGTCGAAACGTATCAAAATCGAAAAATCTATCATATCAAACGAACAAGTAAAAAAAGTTTGCAGAAACACATTTTTTAAAGCACTACCCATTTTATTCTATTGCATACTATACTATAAATAGACATTTTTGTATTTGCCATGGAATTTAACATATAACAAAAATGATGTCGTTTATTTATCTAAAGATGAAATGTGTAAGAGTTGGAAACGTGAACAAAGGGAGTTGTATGTATACATTTGCGCTCGTATTTTCGCGTCCGCTCGTAAAAGCGATGGGTTCCACTCGAACGAATTTTCAGCATGTGAATTTTTCAGTCGATGTTTGTGCACCGCGGTTTAAGCAACTCTCACGTCGGTGTAATGAGATTCGAGTTGTTTCGTAAGGTATTCGAGGACGTTACGGCATTTTTAAGCCAAGGGCGAGCGCGCAGTTACACTGGCACTTTCTTCGTTTTATTTCGTTCAAGAATGGTTTAATGCTGTTTCGTATTCTTACAGTTTGCGGAAAGAAAGAAATAAGTAAAATGACAAGAGTAAGATGACAAAAATAAAAGCGCAATATAACGAAAGGCTAGGAAATGAAATTACTTTAGATTAAATATGATTAAATTATTTAAAAATATGATTTTATTGTACTAGAAAAGACAATTAAAACGTTTCAATTGTTTAAGAAATTTTCCTTTTTTAATAAAAAAAATGTGTGTTCTATCTACTAAATGTTTTCAAGTGATATATTTATCGAGTTTTCTTGTACTTAATATTTTAATTCCAGTATGCAACGGTATAATCGTATATCATGTAAATTCCACCGCGAGTAATTCCCCCGTGAACAATTTCGCAATGAAATTATTTTATGAAAAGGACACGTTGCAATTCTTTTAAAATTGTAAAAGTGTAAAAATCTCTCGCCATCTCCTTGATTATTTCTTGTATTAGTGATGCGTCGCGAGTGTCTCCGCTGCATTGTAATATGGTGCTATTGTAGAGCTTATGAAGCATCAGGCGTTAAGCGTTAGCCCTGCCAGGCTTAAAGTGTTAATGGACGTGATGTCTCGATATATATTGTCTACCGATTTTATAACAAAGATTACTAAACTGCAAACGCGCTTGGAAATGTAGAAGAAGGGTATTAAATGGTGCAGAGTATTCCAGACTCGATATGTTTTGTTTCGATTGCAAACGTTACGAAGGGTAAACTAAAAGGGATTCATTTTGAATGAAATAGTCGTTCTATTTACAAGCGGTTGCGAAATTGTAGAATTTTGAAGGAATCAGCTTCTAAAATATATGAAATTCACTTACTTTCCGCTTAAATTAAAATAGGTTTTCCATTTTAATTACAATTGTGTTTCCATTACAAGTGAGAGATTGATATTTGTTCTTGAAAATGATTGCCAGCAATTAAAATTTTGCCGTAGTAGAACTAATAAATTCTAAATTCTAATAAACGTAGGAAGTTCCCTCGGCCGTTTCGCAAGCGGTATTTCCGTCCGTAATAATGCGAATACAAGCGCGAAATGAAGCGTATTGTCTCTTTATATCTTAATCGCGTGATAATGCCGGATCACGCGCGTTATAATTTTTCAAATTTACCGCTTGGGAAAACTTAGGAGTTACATTACGGTAAAACGTGCATCTTAAACGTTACGATTCACGGTTTCCATATTTTCGCAGCTCCACGTTGCTATTTACGCGGATCGGCGTTAATGTAAACGCAAAATGCATTAGCACAGCCGTGCCGAAGCGAGCGTAAAGCCCGCGAACTTATCCAGAGACGGCAGCGAGTTGCGATACTTGGAAATGAACAGCTGAGTTTAGCATTTTCGCTCTTTTCAAGTCGCTAGATATCACGGAACACACGACAGTCGCGAAACTCACCCTAATTAAGCAAACGTTGCTCTTATTATTTGTCAGTATAACATTCGATCGCTTATTATTATCCATTCTAGATGCTTTAAATTTCTCACTTGCCATCAATTTCTTTTTTTTTAATAACCGCACTCGCGCCGCCCTGAGCCCCCCGAGGCGCGACGAAGTTTACTTTTCTTATCTCTCTTTGCTAACCTGTGAATGAAACTAAATATCCCCCTATCCGCGGAATGTGCCCGGCGCCGTCGTTTTATCGTCTTCGATGAAAAAAAAGATGTAGCTTCGAATAGAGCCGCCTCGCTGCTCGCTCGTTTCTCCTAGTCAACCAGGATGGATTACAAAGGAACAGCTTCTCGGAATGTCGGCCTGTTCCATCCCCGGGCGCGCACGCGCTTTTTCTCGAATTTCTTCCTTCCGCGCGACGAGTCGAACAACTTCATTGCTATGTCGTATATCCAAATACCTTCCGTCTCTGTCTTTTCTGCGCGCGATGCTCCAACGCGGAATTCCGCCTTTCGCGAACCTGTTTCCGCTTTATTGCTAAACTCTAATTGAAAGTACACGGTTCGTTGACTCACCCCCCCCCCCCCTTGTTACCCGCGAGAAGTCGTAAAACTCGTCATTTTTACGCGATATCGTGTGAAGTTTATTTAGGACGGGTACTTACTTTGCATCGCAATCTTGAATTCCACGCCGTTATTTGCTCTGCTGGAACAAGCTGCGTAACAATGATAGGAAAAATTTTAACGAATGGCAAAAGCTGCCTCTGCACTATTATTTATAATCGCGCAGGGTACTTCTGAAATTCTATCCTTAATTTTTTATCACATATTTTGAATTTAAGGTGGATTTCTCTTGAGAAGAGAATGTCAAAATATATTGTTATATTTATTTCATAATTTATATAGATATATGTACATATACGAGATATGAAAGAATTTTAATATTTTTCATTCTTAAAATACAAATCTAAATAAAAAGTGGCGTTCTGTTGAAATTTTGCTGGCTGCAAGCCCAATAATTAAAATATACTGAAAGCTAAATAATAACGATGTTCAAACATATCTGCAAATGACAATAGAATTTTTAGTTCACAGAAAAAAAACCATATCTTTTTTCTACCAATGCGAGAAAATCGTATAAGCGACGATAACAAAAGAATCTTGGCAAGTGATTCAGGAGTAAAAACTTCTATGCGAAAAATATCGATGCTGAAATCGCGGATTATTGCGCGCTTTTATCCGCAATACTCGATACCGTTGAAAGTTCTCTTAATTGACGTGATTAGGTTTCACGTTAATAATGAAGTGTCCGACGAAATATCAACATGGCAAATATGATGTGGTTCTTTTATTTAGAACAAAGGCAATCGGTTTTTTTTATTTCTGAAATGGTCCACACGGGGAGAGAATTTTCTTTTAAAATTTACCCTGAAAGTCATGCAATCGTGGGACAGCGTGGCATTTTGAAGAACTTCATGAGAGTTTTTTGAAATTTTACCACACATTTTCCTAGGAATTATACAGGGTGTACTAAAACCACCGGATATCCTTTTAATCATAAATTCTTTAGAAACTTTCAAGACAAAAATTCTAATACAAAAATGTCGAGGCTATAATAGTTTTTAAATAATAAGCGATTACATTTCACAAATGACAGGCCTGAGATTTCGCGCGCTCAGGTACGGCGACACGACAAGTGATCAAGGTGTTCCTACGAATATCGCCCTTTTTAGCATAGTGACAACTTTCACAACAGACTTAACGATTCATTCTCGAATTAATTGTTCCTCTTGTTATCTTTAACCATCTCTTTTGTTAACTTTGTGTAACGTCTTATTAATAAAAGGGAGGACTGATATCCTTCGATTTAGTCGATCTCCGATATTCTGAGTGAACTTGAAATTTTCAGTTAGATTCAATCTAGTCTCCTGCCTCTCTTTATCCTCAAGTTTTCAAAATAACCGGATCCTCGTCTTCCCAAATATTTTCTGTCCCGTTAAACGGTGACTTTGGTTCTCGCTCGCTCGCGAAACACATAGGAACACTTTTATCACTCGTCATGTCGCCGTGCCTGAGCGCGCGATATCTCAGACCTGGCATTTGTGAAATATAATCGCTTATTATTTAAAAACTATCATAGCCTCGACATTTTTTTATTAGAATTTCCCTCTTGACATTTTCTAAGGAATCTGCGATTAAAAGGATATCCGGTGGTTTTAGTACACCCTGTATATAAACGTCAGAATTAAAGTAGGACTCTCATTAAAACTAAACGAGAAACAAGAATGGCCAATGCGAGTCAAGGCAGGATGTAGGTAGCCTACACTTGTAATTTTTAATAAATTGTGAATTCATATACCGTTTCTTTAGCCACATTTGTTCTGCGCGCCGGTTTCCTTTCGGACATAACGCAGTTTTCTTACAGGTGGAGTTATTATCGTCAGTGAATTCACACAGTTATGTAAATTGGCCATTCTTGTTTCTTGTTTGATTGTATATAATTAATAGGAAAAAGTATGGTAAAATTATAAAACTCTCATAAAGTTCTTGAAAATGCCACGTTGTCCCACGATTACGTGATTTTCAGAAGAAATTTTAAGAGAAGATTCTCTCCGCGTACTCTTCCTACCAATCCCAATAGCAGAAACTGAGTGAACAACTGTGGCAATAGGAAATATTCCGTTAAAAGATTTGTATGACATAGTGAGAAGAATGCACACGTATGCACAATATAAATCCGCGTACGAAAAATGTGCGTAAAGTACTCTACAATAGGCAATCGTTAATAGATAATTAGCAGTTAGCGACCCGCCGGGGTCTCATAGTCAGTCGTTTAATCTAAAATTAAAGCAAACGGTGCTTACATTATCTCAACGAGGCGCATAAGCACGGTGTCGCGTGCAAAATACACGAACTTATTTCAACGGAACTCGGTTGCCTCGGTCACGATTACCTCGAACGTATCCTCTGCTCTTAAAAGGTAATTATTACCGCGGCGTGATAAATCTGTCTTAACGCTGTACTCGAACCGTCCCCCTCTCTCCCGCCCCCTCTTCTCTCGAGCTTTTCTAGAGCGTCTTGCGCAACCCTCGACTCGACTATCTTGCTCGAAAGGGTTTAAACGCAGATGTACGAAATCGTCCAAGCAACTCGGGCGTAATCCGCGCGGATAATCAAATAGGCAAATTTCCGCCCCTTTTGCGTCGCGGCGCCGAGTCTCTCCCTTCCTCGGCATCGCTTAGCCTGCGATCGTTTATACCGAATAAATAGATTTCGGTCTGGGGCGCGAGGTGTGGCAGAAACGGACGAAATCACAACAGTGGCCTGCGATTTTCCATTAGGCGAAGGAGAGTTCTCGGTTAACGAGCTAAACCCTCGAGGGGTGAATGTCAAAGATAAAATTTACAATTACAATTTTTTTCCACCGCGAAGCACCGCGGAGATTTCACGAGAGATAGCGAGAGCTAAGAGTAGAACAATACGAAGATAGATACACCGAGGAAAACTGGCTTTCCGCACAAATAGAACCGGTCGGGTCCTAGTCGGGCACTTTTAAATGAGATTAGAGAGTTTGTCTAGCATATCGCCGAGAAGAAGCGCGAACAGGCGCCGTTAATTACCCCTTAATTATCCTTGCCGGAGTCAGTCATTAATTTTCGCCGAAATGCTACGGTCGCGAAAGGACCTCGTCACCTTTTTCCGCGGACGTACAAGGAAGCTCGGCCGTTTCCCGCAAGAAACGGCGAATCTGCGCGATAAAGTTTACAAATTGCCACGTAAAAAAATTGTCAGGAAGAAATTTGGCGGCAAATAATAGCTTTTACAGGTGCAACAGATTAAATGATTACGTTTAAACGTGTGGTCTAAGCACGAGACTTGATACGCGCCAAGAAATCGAGTGAGAATTCGCAACATGTTTGTGCCAAACACATTAATGTTTGCATTCTAACATTGTCTACTCACGCGTAACCGCGAGGAGAGGCAAGCGATTAATTTCACCGTTAGATCGCGGTCTCGTTATAAGCGGCATACTTATTCACGGCAACACATCGCAATTATTCGATGATAACACGTGCTCGTGTGGCGTACATTAGATTCCGCGTAATGAACAGGCTACGTAATGCTTCCGTGACATTTCGAGATGGTTGACGTTGCCCGTCCGCGCGCATTTGGATCGTATAATTAAATTTCCGCGCGCTGGATGTCATTTTGCGACAAATTGATTGATGCCCTTTAAAAACCCAGTTTAATTGACGGAACGTCGCACGCTTTAGTATCTTGTGTTGTTCAAAGAAAGCACGGAATACTAAATAACGGCGGTAGAAAGCGGAGGAAATTTAATAAGTGGCGAAACGCGCGAGAGACTATCACATTTGACAAACTCGACGGAATTCGAGTAGCAATAATATGTTATATTTACTACGTTCATTATATTATATAAATGGAAAATACTGTTTCGAAGATAGAAAGTGTTACGCTATTTTCACGACTGCAATTTTTATTAACAGAGAATACCGTTATTTCCGTAGGAAAAGTTTTCTAATGCTAAGAGCGAATTTGATTGCTTGCACTAGTGCGCACTGAGTGCACACCAAGGCCAGTTTATAGTCAATTTTTATACTTAGCTGTGTCGTAAATACATGTTGAAAGAGTATTTAGCCAAAAACTGATCCGTATGGATGCTGTACAGATCTTTTTACTGGCTACGAAGTATTGCAAGAAATACTATATTTGAGACGATTCTTAAATATAAAAACTGACCGCACCCAGTGCGCACTAGTGCGAGCAACCAAAAATTAATATTTTTGTTATATTTCTTATGTGTGGCAAGATAATAAAAGAAAACCTAGAAAATGAACGCGATTTACGCAGTAAAGATCGAGATTCATTAGTTATAAATGAAGCAAGTTGACAGCTGATGTATAAATCTGCATTTGTCCTTAGAATCGCATTAATCTCACGGATTTCGCGCTGCAAAGAATGGTCGCTCATTTCTTCGAATTTACCTTATCTTACTTTCTTTTTGACGACGGTGAGGACAATTTATTTCACGATTCGGTTCAAATCGCATAACGATGAAGCTGTTCCGATAAATTCGCGATGAAGTGCGTCTTCGCGCACTTTGCGCGACTTCGTGACTCCTCCGGCATCCTACGAAAACAAGCGGCGCACCGGGGACTCGTAATTACGTTGAACACTGCGTCGTATAAATTCTATTGCGGCTCCGACAAACAACAAGAGCGCAGCAGCCGTTCGTTTTGCAGAAGGAGCCGGCGTATCTGATCTTCGTCCCTCCCGCGTTCGTTTGTTCGAGTGCCAATTAACCTTTTCGCTGCTCGGAATGAGCGCAAAAAGATGACGCATCCGTGGCGCGCACTGGCGAATAGTTTTATCAAGTTGACCTATTGTTTAATGCTTCAACTGAATCAGAGACAGGTCGGACGGATCGGCCGAGCGTGCTAAACCCACCTTTACACGGGAGCGCGCACTCTTTTTGCAACATTCGCGAGCACACCGAATCTTCCGCTCTAAAAGATTCAATTCGTCGCAGTGACGATCTCGGGGGAAAGAATCAAGCGTTTCGTTCCTCGATAGAAGAAGCCGATAGTGGCGAACGAAGACAAGAATTAAATTAAAATGTTCAAGCCAACTTTTTCAAGAGTTTTGTTATTCCCGATAATTATCTTTAAATTCGAACAATTGTGAAATGACGCAATAGATATTACAATGTTTTTTGATCTCAGCCAGTAAATGGCGCTATCAGTATCTATGCTATGAAAAATCTGTTTTGCGTTAGTCGCTTTTACTAGAAATGTGGAAAGATCGCATGTGCAAATTATAAAGACGCAAAGATATTTTTTATTTTATGAAGCAAAAGTTAAATATGATATATAACAACAATTATCTATTACGAAGCTGTAACGCTAAAGGGCCAATACAAGATTTTTGTATATAAACGAAGCGTTGTAAAATATTTGGTAAATCTAGCTATGCGCGGTGCATTAGCTTTGAACATGCCGTGCCATGATCAAACGCAACGAGATGAATGTTTCCAGTCCGATCAGTTAAGCATGTCCGACTCTTCTATTTGAGGGTACCCGATGCTGTATACGAAGCAAATAGCCTTTAACTGTAACATGACGTAACGTTGATCCTCCAATAAATTCATTACATTAATTCTCCGCGCAAATCACTGTGAAGGGGAATAAACACGGGCGATGTAGGTGTACGATCGATTCCTGAAATCATAGTCGCGCGATAAATGGCCCGCGCAATATTCTTCCGATCGCAAAACCGTTGCCGTTATAGCCGATTACATTGTGCCCCTCGTTTCGACGCGTTACAGACTCTCTGTCCCGGTAGGAATTCGCCGCTCTGTCATCGCTCTATAAATGCGTCAGTTAAGAGGAGAGAAATTCGCATGAACATAGTTTCGGCGCGAAACAATGTCGCAGACCTGACGAAGTTACGGTGGTTTTCACGACAAAGGTGGAGGCGTAACGACAAAGGTCGTAGGTTGTAAGACCCTGGAAGAGTCCAAGGAGCTTTGTGAAGAATTACTTGAAGTAGTTTTTAATTCGAGTCGCTTAGCGGCCCTACGTGTCGTTATCCAATCGGTGGGACAGAGCCGCTGGACGATCTTGATCAGGCGGGCGTTATTTCTAGAAACAAGAAAAGAGATAATTCGCCAAAATAAAACAACCGCGCTTTTCTCTTTCGTGACGAAGAGATCGAGAAAAGGAGCGGGCCGGAGAGAGGGAGAAAGAGTGGAGGATAAGCCATGGGAAATTGGTTGAACTGCGACATCTCGTTCTTCTAGTTTCACAATAGCACTCGCTGCTCGCGTCGTATTACGGACTCCTCGGTGCGGCTGAATCGTTCCATGTCGATGGAAGTGAAATTTTGCTCGTTCGTGACGACCCTCGCCTGCAACCTGGCCGCACGAAAGCTCCCGGCCACGGTCGAGTTAAGCTCTGGAAAAGCTCCGAAAGCGCTCCCGGCTGCGGTTTCCCATTGCAATAAATAAAGCTGATAAGCCGGCCTCGCTGTTTGCGAACGTTTTACTATTACTTTCCCTCCCATCCCCCGCCTTTGCCCACTATTCTTCATCGTTTCCATGTCACGATGAACGATCGCGCCGGACCGGTAACTTCGATCCGACGCCCGATCATTCCCAGTTTGCCCGCTCGCCTCTTCACACGTTATCTGCAAATGCCTTCTCTACGTGAGCAAGTGCAGAAATTGTATTTTCAGTCAAAGTTATCGATTATATGGCGTCCGAGCGAAGTCGCGAAATAGCGGCAACTAATTAAAATTACGAAATATCCGAACCTGTCCGCACCGTGCGAAACTTTGATTCCAAGTTATCTTGCGATTTTCGATGGTATTCCATTTTTCTCTGTTCCCACCGTCTCTACTTGGATTAAGTTTCAAATTCTTCTGGGAAATATCGTCACACATATATTTTGATAGTAAAATCGACGAACGTGAAGTAAAATTGCAGAGCTAGTGAGATAACAGGATAGGAAGACACGGAGATGTTAGTATTTAGACTTTCGTTCTGAAAACTGCGGCGCCGCATCGACTTTTTCGTGACGTAAATGTGTCTAATGTTCGCAGATTATCACGGTGCGGCTGCATAATATTGCGCCCGAGATTAAACTGAGTTTGCAATTAGGTTATTTTGTTACGTCGGCTAAGCGCGAGGCGCGGGATATATCCAAAATATTGGTTTTCATCGCGCCAGGAGCTCATGTAAATCGTAGCATTTATTTTCACGTTGTATATTTATCAAACATAAGCGGTTACCGGGAAACATCGGTGCAGCCGATGGATTTACACCGTGAGGTTTTCCGTGGCAGCTTTAACGAGTCATATAAATTTCATTCAATTGCGTAATGATAATGTGAACCTCGTATGAAAATGTGTGCAAATTAGATGTCCATCGTGCCCCGCAGTAGCTTTACGAGGCACTTTTGTAACAGTTATTTTGCAGATATATGCAAATATATATCTGCAAAATGTATGCAGATTTTCCAGCGTGTATATCGTATTTTTGACCTGGAAATCTAAATTTTAATACCTACATTTTAGAATCTAAAAAGTATATGTGCCGAGATTAAAAGCAGAAATCAAAGAGATAACACAAAGCGCTATCGTGAAACGTAATTTTTTAAATGTGAAATAAATACTTTATCTATTTTGTTTAATTTAAATTTTCGTTTACGTTGCTTGCAACAACGAATGAGAGAGCAGAAATGAATATTAATCTTAAATATTAATAAAAGGACGCAATATCGAACGTTGTGAAGGATTCTATTCAATATTCTTTGAACTAAACAACTACTGCTTACAAATCAAATACCAAGTTTTGAAAGGTTTTATTGTGTGTGTTGACGTGGAATATTTGAAGAGAGCGCACACGATTCGATCCGATTTAATTTCGAGAAAATAGGACGAGCGAAATTATTCGACATATTTGGCAAATTTATTCGCATTGTGTGCCGTGAGTGCCTCGAATGATTTACGGCATTTGAGAACGCGCTACGAGCGCATTGCGCCAAAATACTTAGCGTCAAAGAGATTAGCTTTTCGGTCACGAGACGCGTATGATTTTGTTTCAATTCTCTCGCACGCGCGCAATTCGATTTTAATCTCCCTCGAGGATCATGCATAATACAACCTGAAATATCACATCCTTGTATTATATCATACCCTGATGGGGGTAGAATGAAGTAGATGTATAATAAGAAAATTACGCGGGCCGAAGTTAATATGAATTTTATTGCGCGAGCGCGCGCGGATCTTCTACAAGAATATATTTAATCTTCCTTCCAAGCGCAGTATCTATTCGTACGATTTTTCATTCCCACGATCAAGGTCTGCTCGTCCGAAATGAACCTCCCATACGTGATGTTTTACCAAAGCTAGAAATAATTGCTAACACGGATTCCTTCGACGCCGATGGAATTCTTCTTTTCATTTTAATGTACGCCGCGGAAAATCCTTCCTCGAAATCTGATGGCGCTAAGAGTTTCTCGCTCCTGACGGTAACGAGTCCATTATAAAGTTTAAGTAAACACCGGACGTGTCAATAAGTTGCATCATAAAACTCTGCCCGAGATAACGGTGGCCTCCATTCGAACTTGTTTTCTCGGGGGACGCGGCCGCGTTCCAACCCCCTTTCGCGAACCGGTGGTATTAAGGATGCGCTTCGTGCCGAGGCATAATCGCGCGCGGTTAGTATCCATTACGCGCGTGTAAGGTGCGCGTGTATGCGCGTCGTGCAATCGAACGATGTCAGTCCGTGGTCGGTCGGGTCTGGTAACCAGAACTGCGCCGTGACCACCGGGGAGGAATTTCAGGAGGAACCCGAAGGTAACCCGACGACGGCCGCAGGCTATGAGCAAACACCTCCTCACAACCACGAGCGCACCTGACACGCGAATGCATGCGTGTACAATTGGAAAGGCCGAGCTGGATATCAGTTAGGTGCTAAAACTGATACTGCGATATCATAGGGGCGCTTAAATGTAGCTATAACGACATTTGCAGTATTACAGCTTAAAAGGTTAATTAAGTAACTTGCGCGATATCTAAGCTTGTTAAATTAACTTAAAATGCTAACGTTTACTTCTCTATCAATGCAGATTAACTTGAACCTCTTCTTTAACTAACTCTTTATCTTTTTCTTCTCGTTCTTAGAAAATTAGAAAAAGATAAGAAGTAAGTTGAACCGAGATTAAAGTTTGTCTGCATTGGTAAAGATAGGCGTGAGTCGGAACGTTGCTTATTACGTTCGTGTCGACTGAAGAAAGGGTTAACTTGAACAACGCGATTCAGTCCACTTCGCGGCGATTGATTCGTCAGGAACGTCCGTTCGCGCCAAAGTGCGTAAATTCGTCTTTACGTGCCGTTTGTTCATCGGATGTACAGCGCGGTCCATACGCGCTTGGAAAAAACAACCTCTCGCCCAATCGATTTCACGTTACATATCGCGCGACGATAAAACCTACCGCCGATCGTCGTGTATCGCCTCGCCATGTGACACGGCCGATTTTTTTCTACATTGTTGGAACCCACCGCCGTCTCATAATTATTGAACCGTGCGACTTTAGGACTCTATCGTAGACGCGCCTACAGGAGTTTCCTCGAGGAAGTACATAAAGATCGAAGCAAGAGCGTAGAGCGAACTTGCTGCCTTACGGACGACTCGGCGGTGGAATCTACATTGAACATTAGCAATAAATTGTCTATCAAAGTTTATTAAAAAAATATATAAACTTCGTTTTTCTCCTACGAACAGTTATGTAGTTTTTGCGTTACGTTCGATTGCAAAATCTTTTACAGCACCCGGGAATAATGGAAAAAATCTTAAATATGTCTCAATCATGTAATACCTAATTATGTCTTATGAGATCCAATTCTAAAAATCATGAGATCCTCAGAGATTTAATACTTTCCTTGAATGTCCGACGTTATCTATTGTGGTCTAAATCTATACTACTCTCTAAAGTTTTTGGAGTGAAAATAGAACCATGGAGTGAAATATTCACTCTATTGGAGCAAATCTTTACTCGAATAGAGCGAGTATTTCACTCCAAAAACTTTCGAGAGTAAATCTATAATTAAATGCCCTAAGAAAACATAATTAGATCTTTGATCTCAGAGATTTGACACTTTCCTTGAATGTTCGACGTTATCTATTGAGATTGAGATTGAGATCTAAATCTATACTAACTCTATAATTAAATATCCTAAGAAAACATAATTAGAAGAGATTTGACATCTTCCTTGAATGTTCGACGCTATCTATTGAGATCTAAATCTATAATTAAATGTTTCAAAGAAAACATAATTCGATCTCAATAGATAACAACATTAAATATTCAATAAAAGTGTCAGACCTCTGAAGATCTGATGATTTTAGAATTGGATATAATTAAATATTACACGATTGTGACGTATGTATATATATTAAGATATTTTGATTTTTGCCGGGCATCCATGGCTCCTATCGTCAAAAATGAAGCTGCTGTACACTCCACTTGAACTTTTTACAATGTCTCGTCAGATTTTCCTGAATATTTCAAGTAAATACATAAATGTGCACGCGCCCGCACATTTGCATTACAACAACATTATTATCGCGAAGCGTATAATCAAATCCATAACTGCGCTCGCATTATGCTCATAACTGCATGATTCCCCAACGAGAGGCGTTTGCTCAGAATGCCACCTTGTCAGCGGTGGCCGCATCGGGAGACATAGTTGGGCGGGCGGGTGGCCGCTAAGGGGGTGGACGCGGGTGTGCGACCGGGGGAGGAAGGATGCGCGGGTAGTAATTAATGCCGCTGCAGCGCTGCAGCGGACCAAGAAGCTGCGGGACCAGTCGACCAGCCGAGCGGGGGCGGCGGGCGGCGGTGGCGGCGATGCCGGCCAAAAGCAAACATTCCTAGAGTCACGGTATCCCGAGTATCCAGGTATTGGTTCGACACGTACCAATTATAAGCCCGCGCACTGGTCATTTGTAACGCGCCGGAATGCCGCGTGGACTTGTCGTGGGAGAAGCACGGCTGGCTGGTTCTTACCCTGGATTGAGTGCCATTTAGCCGCACACACCGGGATCCCACGTCGTATGGGCCGGTGCGAAATATTTTAGGCGAGCTTAACATGTGGGAGGGAACAAATGTTAGCCGTTTATTGTTCCGCCCCGCGGCTCCGGACGTTATTTAAACATCGCGTAACCGATATCGCTATTATTCGCATTGTGATTCGCCGCGCTTGAATTAGCCAGGGGCCTAAGGTTTTCCCTTTACAAAGCCATTCGGCGATCCTGGATTAATACAGCCAAGCTGCCAAACTAGTGTACACTGATTTCATCTTGGCTCGATGCTCGTCGATGTTTAGTTTCTCGCGCGCGCTCTTTGCATCCGGATATAATAATTCGATTTCCCTAATCGTATAACCATGCGATTGTGCTGCGTGCATCAAGTTCGGCCGATACTCCATGCAACTGGAAACTGGAATAATTAATCTCGTTTTACTTATGGCGAATCGGTAGTGTTAGGCTGCTGGATAATACTACAGATACAAAACTCTGCCATTAGTTTCGTGGGTACATAGTCGGTGGATAATACGGATCAGCATTCAACTTTTGTTCTCATTCGTCTGGTTTGGTCGTCAATTATCGGCGTAATACAAAATTATAGCGACACAGCAATTAGCCACCAAGTTTCTAATAAGACACTAACTTTTATTTAAAATGTTACTAATTGACGCCGAGGGGCAAACCGCTGAGGGCATTGTGGTGTACAGATTTGCGGCATTACTGGGCAATACTAGGCCTTTTTTGGGCATTAGGCCTTGCTGGGGCAACATACAGATAAAATAAGATAATAAGATAAAGTAATTTCCATTGGAAATTAGTAGGCATTGGTGTGAAACCTGATTTTGGTCAGCGGTTTATCCCTCGATTGGCGCTGCTAAAAATCTACTCGCTAATCCTAATTTTTTTTCACGGCAAAGACTTACATTTGTAAGAGGAAAGAGGTAAACGATCAAAGTACTTTCTTTAAGTTCATTTTGCCGTAGGAATTTTCTTTTGCACAAATGTTTAACATAGAATTCCTTTGACAAAATTTGATACCGCTCTGTTAGATAGAAGAACATAATTTCTAGATTAGTACCCGACGTCTGTCGGGATACGGAAACGTATTTTACGGATTAACTATGCCGGGTCTTATCACTCGAATGTGTACGCGCTCCTCTTACGTTTCTGCCCGCTATATTTCATTCACAATGAGACCGTGCTCTGTATTGTATGTGTACCCAGATATCGAGTTATAAGCGAACGTATACCAGAGTGATTTGTTTCGCGCGGAGACAGCCAGTGCGAATGTCGTGAGATTAAAAGAGCGAGAATACCTTCTCCCCATCTCGGAAGGCACGAATGATATTCACGATTGTTCTGCGCGTCCCGATTCGCGGGGCTGCGGAACTGCTCGCGGATACCCGCTTTTCGGATATTAATTCTTCGCGACACGCGGCAGCTCTCTTCAAAGGGTTTCCGATTCCCTTACCTTTTGTTCCACGGTTTCTTAGGCCAAATTAGAGATCCGTCGGGATTTCCTCGATTCAAGCTTTAGAAACGTAAACGGATACGACGTATTCTTTATCATATTCTTTGGCGAACGCGAAATTTTATTTCTAACATTATAGAAATCGAATATTATAGCAGATAAGTGAGAATGTTTAAGTAGATCTCGATAAATTTAAATAAAGGGAAACAATGATGAATCGTTGCATTTCGTTGAAACATCCTCAGATACAAAAATCAAATTGAAATAAATGTGTTAATATTCGATAGATAAAATAGTTCTTTATTCTCAAAACACACATAGACACATAAAATAATTATCTGGACATCAAAGTAATGGTAATATATTGGAAACACACAAGACAGGGAGGTTGACGGATTTGTCAGGTTTGCAACGCGACGGAAAAAGTGCGCTGTGACAATATGTCATATATATAAATATTCACGACATCATAAATAACGAAGATGCAAAATGAACGTGAGTTATTCGCTGTGCGTGGGTGTTTCCGCCATTGAAAAATGCCCGTGTGTATACTTAAGAATAGCAAAATGGTGGAGCACAATGATATTTTCACTTACGCACATCGAAGAATCGGTGGAACGATTTGTCAGCGAGTACAGCGATTGGCGAAAGTCGGTCAGCTGTTTGTCAGAAAATATAAATGTCCAGAAGAGAAAACGAGACTCATGCCACGATAATAATGCAACATATTTCAATTCAGTATTTACTGTATGACAGAAACGACATTAATACCCCATTATTTTATTGACATTATTTATAAACTTATTAAAAATACGTTGAAAAAAATATGCAGGTACATTTAGTAAAATAATGTATTTAAGAAATTAATAAAAAAGCATGACTTAAATGTTTCACTTGCTAGAAACGCATGTGATGAACATTGATTTCCGCGTTTCCTCTTACCTCGTAAAACGACGAGTGATCGTAACCTCAGGGAGATATAAAGGGTGTCGACGTTTGAGAGACGTTGACGGATACGCGCCTTGAAGGGGCTGAAATAATTTCAATCGCGAGGCGCTCGCACGCAGGGAAAGCGGGAGTCGCAAGATGGGCGTGTTTAATACCAATTTACAGGGTTTACTTTTGACGACGATTGAATTATTCAAAGTGGGAGGAAAAGGTAGGAAAAGATGTTATATGATGCCTAACTCAGTTTGATGTCTTCTAGAAATCGATCAAACTAGTAATAGCTCATAATTTTTACAAAAAAACCTTATTTCACCAATTACATTACATTCAAAATGACACGTCGAATCGATTTTCACTTTTAAAGACTATAAAATTACAGTATATTATATACGATATCTCCCCGCCCCCAAAAAACGAAGATATATAATAATATAATCTGTCGAACAATTGAAACATTATATTATTTTTCAATAATAATGTTAGTAAAGGATAGTCCCCTATTATGAGATAGGCTGCTAATATGAGATAGCGGAGTTTCTGCTAAATTAATAGGCATCATCTGTTGGTTCCACTAGGAATTTATTGCCCTTGGAGTGAAATCTGTTTATTGGAAAATTCATTATTTGATCGTGTAATCGTTGCGAAAAAAGATTTGTGATCTAATTTGGAAACCTGCTATCTCATATTAGAATCCCATCTTGTACTACAGGACATTCCTCTATTCAATAATAGATATTGGGTTTATAATTGGTGTATAATTGATAAGCTATTATACAAGTAAAATGTTCAGAGTATTTACTTAATAGAACTATTAAAGTAGTCAAAGAGAATATCATTAATCTTATTATTCCAGAAAATAATTGTATCTTAATTTTAATTAAATCTTCTGTTTACTCAAAGGTCTCAATACCTGTTAAAGTCTAATTAATACCTTGCGAAATTAATCATCTATGTTAAACGATGAAGGAATTAACGTTACTCTATACACGTCCGCTTTGAGCAAACATTCATGGGATCAAGCAAATTAAAACGTGTGAAGCGTCCTGCGAAGATAAAAGAGCTCATTTAAATTGTTACAGTAAAACTAGTTAATTGCTCTTTTAGTCGTTTGCAATTGGCCGATCTACCACGAGTAATGAAGTCACTAATAATTACAAAAACTAAAATAAATAAAATTAACTAAAAAACATATGAGAAAACGCCAATGTGGGTCACAAGGCAAGATGTAGGTAGCCCAACTTGTAAATCTTATATTTTAAAATGTGAATTTATATACTGTTTCTTTCTACATTTGTTCTGTGCGCCGATTAATTTTTTCGAACATAACGCAGTTTTCTTACAAGTGGAATTATTATCATCAGCAAATTCACATATTCAAATCGATAAACGATTTTGTAATTATATTTAAAATGCTACATTTTAGCATTTTTCTGATGCTGCATTTAGCATTCAATACCCCCCTTCCCCGTGTTGTAAATGAAAAATAAAATTAATTTTAAAATAAATTAACAAATCTGACATAGTAAAGCGAATTTAATAATGTAAAATGTAAAAAATTATTTATCAAAGAACTGTTTTTAATGACATTTTATGCAATCGAAAAATCAAACGATTTTTACGGTAGATTATTATAATAAACATGTAAAATTAATTACACAAATCTAAAGGATCTAAAAACAAGGGGGAGAGAATATACAGGATGTCTCATTTTAAATGATCCACCAAGTACCTCCTATAAAAAAAATGAAATATACGGAACAACGTTTCAAACAAAAGTTGTTTTGTCTGAAACGTTTTTGATTTGCCTAATACTTTTTGAGATATTCAAGAGAAAATTTATAACTTTTTCAACGTTTAGCTTATGATATCTTGATAACTGTTCGTCGGAGGGAAAAGTAGTACAGGACTTTTTTTATTTGATTTAATCCCAGGAATGTGCTGTTGCAATAGTGTTTCAATTATTGAAAATGTTTGTGTATTGTAACAAATAAAATTTACATAACGTGAACAAGTAATTCGCAAATCCGTTTCCTTCAGTTATACACTGAAGTTCAGAGTTTATTTTTACTTGTGATCATTTCACCTGCCAAAAACATAAATTGTTCAGTAAAGAATGCTACTCTGTAGTTGCAAAGATAAAAAATTTTATACATCCTATGAGTATATAAATTGCGGAAATTAGTTTATAATCTCTCTCTTGTAATTAAGTCCCCCCTTTAAAAAAGGCATTTGAGATATTTAATTGTTGACGGTTTAGCACTGATTGACTCACTTCGCGCTGCGAAAGTAGCTGTCAAGTTTAATAATAAATGCATACAGATCGCTCGGTACGACGGTTGTTAACGTGATGACGGACTTTCCACGTAGATGGTATCAGACCTAAGACAGAAAGGGCTCGCGCTACCGTGAACATAGCGCATGCATCGCGATGTCGTCTTCTCGAGCGCCGTTTTCCATTACGCGATTTTATATTCTCGAGCAATCTCCGCCCTGTACCTGTGCACACATGCACGTGCACGGGGACTTCTGTGCCGGTTAGGAAGAAAAGTACGGAGTACAGCTTGAGATGAATTATGGTCGAGATTTTTCATCCAGTGGGACGCTACGTGAGTCGCATCGGAGCGCGAAACTTGTCGGAGTGTCAATCGCTCGGCTTTTCGCCGTGCGCGTGACTTCCGCGAGCCACTGAGAAATTATGTTGCGACAATCACGATGAATCAGTCGATTCTGCGCAAGGATAAAAAAGCTGCGGCTCTATTTCGGCGGTTTATGAAACCGTCGCCGTCTTTCTCAGCGCGAGCGTCGGTTTGGCTGGCTCTATTGTACACTAGGAATCACCGATGGCTTCCCCACACATGAGTTTGTGCACATATCAACATAATTATACATTCTGCATATACATACATGGAAAATGTATGCGTTCTACCTGTGCCTAAATTCGTATGGGAAGGCATCAGTAATTCCTAGGGTACAGTGATGGACAGAATGGTTGCAACATTTTTTAATGAGTCTAAGAACTCGCATTTAGATTCAGGTTTACGTTCGAAAACGTTGGCCCGTATTCTGGATCCTCTTTTATTGATAAAAGCGCCTTTAAAAGTGACTTGTAGCCAATCAGAAGGCTTATTAGCCAATTTTAGAGACGCTTTTATGAGAGAGGATTCAGAGTACAGGCCATTTGCCCCGAGGAAAATTTCACTTGAGAAATTATAGATTGCAAACTCTCAAAATGGTTTCGGAATGGCCATCTAGTAAAATATTCCTCGGAGAAGAAGATTTTAGAACCCTGAATCTAAATGCACGCTCCTAAACTCACTGAAAAAAGTGTCGAAACCATTCTGTCCATCACTGTGCAAGTCGCAAGCCGCAAGAAATCGACCAATCGCGGCGAAATACGAGAAGAATAATCGACTGTCGTTGACCGATTTCTTGTAGCTTGCGACCTGCTGCGTCTATTGTAGATCCAGCCTCTACGTTTTTCGCGATCGCGCGTTTTAACGGCGCACATTTTTCGGCGCTGTGCTCTAACGGATTAACGAAAGGACGAGTAAACTCGCGCCGACCGACCAGCGTTATGATCGCCGTTTATGTTCACTTCAACCGTTACCCGTCACCGACGGGTGTTCATGAAAAAGAAAATTATTCGGAAATGGCTGTGCACTACGCACCGTAACGTGCAACGGTGTAACGGAGAAACCAAACAAAAATAAACGTCGAGAGCGTTATCAGAGAGCGGTTCGTCTATCGACGCGCAATTCGGAAAAGCGGGTTTCCGCCGGCGTCGACAGTGGCTTTGTTTACGCTTCTTTCGGACTATAAACGCTTTTTGGGTCATCGAATTCACGCGAAACTGTAGAACACGCCGTATACAAACATGCCATATATGATAAAGGCAAAATAGTTATGCATTGCCTTTTTATCTATTTTTCTTAACTCGTTTTGGTGACCTCGCGATTTCTTAACGGTGGACGGTAATTCTGTAACGTCGCAAATTTAATGAATTATTTAATTATAGAGTAATTTAATATATGGACAAATTAATAAAATTCGTATGGCTCAAATGTGATAAACACACATTTGAAGGAATAAAGGACTAAGGGCCGTGACAGGGTGTTAGTGTATAAATATTTTATTCTAAATTTATTGCGAAAAAATATCACCTCAGCCAGGGTTTGAACCTCCCTCTCGCTAGGCGGGCGTCTCAATCAATTCGACCAGCGATTAATATATGGAATTAAATATAAAATAAATGTCCTTTTAATCTGACAATAGCGAAGGTACTTGGCTACTTTAAACGACGAGTAATGAGCGACCGCTAAGTGAGACTCGAATTCTGCAGATTCACGCGCGAATTGTCGGAGACGGCAGTGTGCATCTCCGTGATGCAGTTGCGAGACATTCGGCGCGAAGAAATATCGGAATTATCGATATACCCTCCGGGCATCCAAGGTACATTTGCTGCGTGAGTGTTATTATAGCATTAATATGCAAATGTTAAATAATGTACGAGGCTTCCTGAAGCATATCCGACCTATAAAATATGCGAACGCATATTTTATAGCCGCGGCCTCAGGCTTTAATTAATTAAGCCAATCGTATTACACGCGCGCAGATTCTTATCCACGTGTGGCCCGCATATACGCGCGTTCGTACCAATTAAAGTTTTGTTTCTCTTCTCGGCCGCGAGACACATAATATTTCCGTCCTCGTTATTTCCGCCAGCAGCGGCGAATTCTGTTTTTAATTAAAACTATGCCTATCGCTCACGAATTATGGCAGCGCCGCCGTTGCCGCCCGTAAAGTCCAAACGTGGCGGAAAAAAAGTCGTAACCCTTTTGTTATTGGCCGTTGCCGTACTTTACGCGCCGCGCGCCGCTGCATCCGGTGATATTGGCAAAGACGTATTTGCCCATCGATCACTATTTCGTGAAATGCCGAGTGACCAGGCCAGTGTAAATCCGTCTCGGATTTATTTGCTGTCAGCGATAAATTCGAGAATCGCGAAATACTAAGCACATCCTTTATTTTATTTGTTCCTTTTGATCGGGTGAAGAAATGCTGTTTGACACGTTAGATGAATTACTATTTCAATGGTGTAACATGTTCGGGCATGAGAGATGCTTCTACTGTTTCTCCTTTTCCCTTTCCGGGGGTATTTTCCCTTTCCGTAAAAATACACCAGCTTTTACACGCACAACGATAAGCTTCGTTCAATGATGGCGCATTACAATTACGACGAGTCGTTTTATCGCTGGCACTCGAGCTCGTGAGACCTGTCCTTTTCCAAGTTATTATTAGATTTGATATTTCATCAATGTCTCTATGTATTCTAATTAAATATTTATGAATCACGTTGCAGTCATAACAGAAAAAAACAATGATTCGGTATGTCTAAGTTCTAACGCGATTTATGATACCAATTCTACGCGCGGATATCGTGCAAGTCCAATAATGGAAGTATGATAAAATTATGCATATTTATTTAACGCTCTAAGAAAAGCACCGCTCGAGAACTTTAGGATTTCCGGCCCTCCCTCGGTTGCGCTAACTCCGAAATCATCATTCGACAAGAAACTCGCCGCGATTAAATGCACGTTAGTCCGCCTGGTCTTTTGCCCACTTGGAGAGAAGCGGTTAGTGCCCGAAGAGCTAAAACTGACGAAGGGGCGTCATTTGTCCCGGCGACGAGCTCGACCCATCGGCGCATCGATTTTTGTTTGATTATCTTGTTAGAGACGCGGCCGGAACCGCGTTGTGTCTGTGTCTTCATTAAAGTCCACTCGACCGCGTGGTTGCCGTAGCCCGAGGAGGACCGAGGCGAAGGTACGTGGAAAGAGGGACGACGACAGTTGCAGCTTCGACAACGGCGGACCAACGAGAGAAAGAGAAATGTAGGGAGGACGAGAGAAGGAGCGGGTGTACAATATTCATCGACTAAAAATACATCATCGACGCGCTTCTGCCGATATCGAAACGATAGGTCGCTCGGCCGACGTTGCTCTGGACGCGGTTTTAACATCGCTGTTTACCTTCCTTCGCCAGGCTTAAACTGATTGTTCGACAACTAGCGTTTCGACTGTATCAATCCCGCGCGATTCGTTTTAGCGACGTTTTAGTTGGCGCGGCGTTCTGAGAATGATTAAATGACAGGGATATATCGAGACGGATTCGACAGCGTTACTTTTTCATCAACAATTGATCTTGCAGATCAATTTCAGAGATCAAGTCTTCTCACTTTTGTGCTTCAAAATATTTTGGCGACACGTTGACCTTTTATCTCCTTCGTTTACGCTATCTTTCTTATTTTAAAACATTAAAGCGAGCTGATCTCGGTTACTCCGTGCCAAAACGGCGATGCGAAACTTCCTTCGAGACGCAGACCGAGTCGCGCGGAGAGCGAAGAAATAATTGGACTCTCTCTCGAACGTGTTCGATGCGGCCCGCGCGAGATTCGAAGGGATTCACGAAAAAGGAAGGTAATTATCGTCTTCGAGTGCGCCGCTCAGATAAAGTCGGCCGATATAACGTCCAACGGCAGACGCTCGCCGTAATGAAACAACGCCGTCGTTTCGTATTATCTTTACCTTTTATTTGTGTTTCGCGTAACGCGCTTCCTCTTGCTCCGCTCGCAGAATCCAGATCGAGATGGGAAACGTCTCGTTATCAATATTTGATCGACTCTACTCCCGCGCGATAAATGCTTTTGTGCGCGATCGCTGTCTTTTATTTTAACAGAATGAAAATCAGATATGTGTCTTCTATGTCACTTATAGCATTCACGTATCGCGCTAAGTCTCCCGTACAGTGATGGACAGAATGGTTGCAACACCGTTCTTATGAGTTTAAGAACGCGCATTTAGATTCAGGTTTACGTTCCAAAACATTTTTTCCGAGGAAAATTTTATTTGAGAAATAGGTCGGAAACGCTCAAAATGGTTTCGGAATGGCCACCGATTAAAATATTCCTCGGAGAAGAAGATTTAGGAACCCTGAATCTAAATGCACGTTCCTAAACTCAGTAAAAAAAAAAGGTGTCGCAACCATTCTGTCCAATCACTGTACATTTGCGTATGTAAAAACGGGAAGGACCGAACAGTCATTTTGAAACTCGATGGATGTTAATTAGCGCATTCTTTTGAAGCAAGTATGTACAGGCTTGTTACACGATTTTAACGACCATTGCGAGATTGTAACGTGGAAATCAGGCTGGCTGCTAATTCGCTTCATTAAGCACCGTTCGGCGGAAACACCATTGACAAATGTCGCCGGTATTTGCATTTCGGGGTCGGTATCGATCGCGAAAGATATTGGGAGCCGCGTTATTCTGCGAAACTGCTGATACTATCTTAATTGGACATTTTACAAATCGAGCTGCAAGAATTTAATCTTGCAATCACGCGGTATAAACGAATAGGCGGATTAAAATTATATCGAATTTGAATAAGCGACGAGATCTTGATATTTAATCGCGAATTGGTAACGATGTAGTTTCAATTACAATTTAAAGAACATATCAAATAGATCCGGGAGAGAATCTACCGTTGAAATTATCAGCCGCTATTATACTTGGTCGTTGAGAGAGAAGATATAAAAGGACTTGCGTTCTAAAAGAGTTTATGAAATATGAAAATATTTTGCGTGGAAAGAAAAAGCAAAACGATTTTATGCTAAGTATCGCGTTTCCACTATATCAAACAGATGCAAAGGTTACTCCTCCGTTTTTATCGGCATCGAAATTGAGACTCGTTCGTTGAAATCGTTGCAGCTCCGACAAAAATGCTCGGGTAAGAAGATTACAATTACCCCTCTCTTTCTCCCTTCCGATTTTCTGCTCTCGCATAAGTCTTACACTGCATTCTCGACGAGGAAGTGTCCCTCAGACGTTCCGCGAAAGTCTCTTCGTCCGCCCTAGTGTTTGTTCAGTATTCACTTAGAGTCTCGGACCTCGGCCGCCGACTCCTCATTTTCTCTCCTCTCGAGCGACTCGCTCGCAACGATCCCCCTCTCGCAGCTCTATTCTCTGTTACGTCCTTCGCCGTGCTCTCCGCGGGCAAAGATGAATTGCCGTGAGCGGCAAACTGCGCCTTTGTTTTTTTTTCTCCTTAAAATGTTGCCGTGTGAGAAATATCGCGACGTCGCTGATGATCGCCGCTACCTAATCGCTCCCAGTCACTCTTAGGAATGTCGGTAGCGAGTATTCGTAGAATATTCGGTAAATCTTTATTTTTCAAGTTAGAATAGAAATTCCGATCACTCACTAAATAGTTAGCCTCGTTAAATAATTAACGAAAGGTGTACATTTCCGCGTGTCCTGTCTCTAATAAGCCGCCCTGTGTGTGGCGAGCATCGTGGAACTAAAATATCGAACTCGCTGACACTTCTCGTTAATCGAAGAATTGATTTTAATTACTGCATCGCCTTATTCTCTTTTCAGTCTGAGTGTCTAACATCGTTGTCCTCCGATTCCACCAGGAAGGACGTGTCGCACCGGCGGAGCATGCGGTCGGCGTAAGAACATTGCGTCGCGGGGAATTTTTCTCGACTTCGAACGAAGCGGATAGATGGTGAACGGGAGAGGTGACGTCTTTACCGTCGGTTTATACCGGGTGGCGCGGGATCGAGAGAGCAAGGTGAGCTTTTGTTGCGGCTGAAGTATCCGAGAGCAATGTGTCTTCCGTTCCCCTCGCCGCCTTCGGTCCTGTAAGAAATGACGACTCCTTCGTCTTTCGACTCTTTCCATCTAGCTACCTTATTTCTTTCATTGCCACGGTTACATTGCCGCGGGAGCAATATCTTAAAAACGCAACCGCTCGACTATTCTCAAAGTTCAGGACACCTGTTAGAATTTTTCACTCGACGGTCAGTAATGAGGGAAAACCTGTCCGGTTTTAGATTAATGGCACGACTGATATAATAATTTCGATCAATAGTCGCAATTTTATTGCTGTAAATATATGTGGAATACAAAAGTATCTTTTTTTTGTCTCGCGACTGTCGCATTTATCAAACTTATCGAATTTGTGTTAACAAAAATTCAGAGTAAAATATCGATTTTGAATTTATTAAAGAATACATTATTAATGAAGGGGGAGAACGGACGATGTGATAAATGATAGAACATTCAATATGTGGTGTATGAAGTTATTTACGATTACTCCACTACCTATCTTTTATTAAACTATTTGCATCTGTACGATATCAAAATGTAAAAAACGATGACAGCTCCTCCCCCATTTATCCGCCGGAAACGTATTTTTCCCGCCGCACTCTTCGCGCCGACATAAATTTCTGCGCGCGTCTTCGATCGCTTTTCTAAACGAATCGCGCCTCGCCGCGACCGCGTCCGTTTCTTATTTGAACGGTCCTCATATACGCGCTCGACAATCGCAGATCGCGGAGATTAGGGCACGCTCGACATCTCGGAATCGCGGAATTTTCCCTCGAGGAAAGTTCTCGACGACGGTGGTAATGGATCCGAGAACCGGTGCCGGCGGGGCCCCGGGCACGAAAGGACGAGGGATAAAACGTTCCGGAGAAAATTTCGCTCGGCGGTCTATACGCAGCGACGTTCTCTAAATTGGACAAACCTCGTTGCGCACGTCGTGATATTTCCCCTTATTATATCGTTATTATATTAATAAAAGGTGAAACGGTTATAATTTAATCATTGCAATATAGAACCACCGTGCACCCGCTAACATTTTCTTTTAATTCGTTCAAGTTATCTCATACAAAGTAACAAGAACAAATTTCGACCAGTTGCACGCTCGATTTGGAATCCTGACACTTTCTCCATTTACACAAGTGTATCAAGAGACATTTAAAGCGCGAGGTCTTGAGAATAGATAAGAATTCTCGTACAAGATGGATATAAATTTTCCATTGTATGTCGTATAAAGAATGGATCGGATAATTCTGACGCCCAGCATTACAAGAGCGAGACTAATCTATACGCGAGCGGTTTCCTCGCACTCGTAGGTGAGAGCCTGAGCCGAATGGTTCCTCACTGTTAAGATACTAGACAGTTATTGTGCGTCACCTCCAGACAAAGATTTAAAAAATAACACAGTACCTTGAGAGTACAAGACAGCCATTCCGCTCAGGCCCCAATTTAATTTAATTTAATATTTCCCAGCGTTGTCGTCCAGGAATATCAGCGCGACGTAAGGATCTCGACCACCCACCGGGACGATTGTCTTTATCGAGTCAACCCTTTCACCTCCGTCCCTTTCCGTTTCCCTCCGATTTCCCATGCGTCTCACCTTTCTTTTTAAACGGTCTCGCAAACGTTTTGCAAATTGAACGTCTAGCGACGCGTTTCACGGTCTGAGAAAAACTGCACAATCTGAAGAACGTGCCAAAAACGGAGAACGGGCTATTCGCTCGCGTGACGTGCTTTTAAAATAGACGAGCCTTCCATTGTATGACAAATCTATTATATCGCTCGATTAAATAAACTTGATTTTTTTTAAAGGGTATATTAGTGACTAAAGGCTGAAAATCGAAAGGAAAGATGTTATAGAGGTCTTCCTGTAAATAAATAAATGTATATAAAGCTAATGTGTTAAGAGATAATATTAAGGGATGTAATGTAGTTCGAGACTTGCGCGTGTAAAAATGTAATTTTTATTTTTCAGTAATATTAATGATATGTATATGGATGCAGAACGAACGCGAGAGATTTTAGAAGTATTCACGCATGAACGTATAAAACAAAAAGTGCTCGAGTAAACCAAAATCCGGTTCATTCCTGGTAAATCGGAATTATATGGAAATTTGCATGCACTTTACAATTCTGTTGCGTTCTGCCAATCAAAACAGTCTGCAGTGTCGTTGTTTACTGTTTGTATGGCGTGTATCGGACTTTCGGCTTACATCGATCGCGCGAAAAGCGACGACGTCATTGAAAGAGAGATAGAATTGTATAGATATTTACACATATACACGCGCGCGCGTATATGTGTGTGTCGAGTATATCACAAAACTTATCTCACCGCACATTTATATTTATTTCGCCGTAATTTCTTTTCAAGTTGTTGCTTTCGCCTTGATGATGGTTGAAATACTTAGGAATAAAGTATTAGAATGAAAAAGAAAAGCGAGAATCGAAAGGGAGATTGTTACACTTCGTTTCACGTTTATTTTTCAATAACGCTGTAAAAATTGAACTTAATTACTTGGCGATTAATGAATGTCGGAAGTTATGCTTTTTTCAGTCTCGCGCAGTTTGGCGTGGCATATTGTTTATTGAAGACTATTCAGCGGGAAATGACGGGGAACGCATCGCCGTCGTTTATTCATCGGGTCCCACGGGAACTGCCGAATCGCGGGCGCATTATTCGTCGGGGCAAAATAGGTGGCCACGAGCGCTAAACTTCGGCCAGAAGCGCGAACAAAGCGCGCGGGTTTTAATTTTCCTCCCATAAATCGCGAGATATGATCTGCTCGAAGATTTAACGTCGCCCAAAGTGAATGATAATGAGAAACGAGCCCTCTGTCCGGCCGTTTTCGCCGGCGATATATTGTCCTATACGTGAATCACGTTCGCGCACATTTCGCTTCACTTCGGTTAGGAAAATAGCCAAGTTAATGAATGGACATGAGGAATGTGTCGCGTTTATCGTATTTTTGAATTGTCCACTTTAAAGCCGAATTATGGAAGCTAATATCATTGCTTGATTATCATTGTCGAGTTAATAGTGCGTACAGCACGCTGAGAAATTATTGGAGCATGTAGTGATATCCCGACAATTTCTCGCGTCGAAATAATTAGAGGGATTCTAACAAACAGTCTAGTTTAGCAGCACCCAATTGACATTCCGATATGCAAAGTATACGTTTCATCGGCTATAACGGCGTCATGAAACATTGCGAATGCTGATAAAATTTTCTTGAATTGTTTATGTTAAGATACTCCGTTGGATACAACGGGAAATGGTGGCTTATGCATGAGTATAAGTCATCTTTCGTGAGGATATGTCGTGTCCTGTTTGAAAAATTACGTAGAAAATCTATTGCTGTTTAAATTTTAAAACGAGGAAGAGAAAGAGTGAGAGAGAGCGAGATAGAGATGCGCTGTTTTAATATTATATAACCGTTCGCGTCGTTCAGCGATGATCAATAATAATTCTTGCTGTTGTGTTATTTTCGATACCGCTTCGTTTCAGTTCTACCGATTGAAGCGGACCGCTAAACGTCAGGCAATGCAATATGCAACCGATAATCATATCATGCCTCGTTCCGACACTACAGAGTATTTCGGTAGTGAAATGCATATAACAGTTCCTCTTAAATAGATTAACTTATATATTGGATGAAATAATACAATTACCGAATATGGAATAATTTCCAGCGTCGCGTTATTTTCGATATCGCGGTTAGTCCTATACCGCTTTCCGCTATCGATTAATTGTTACGTGACAAAATATGCGCGGTAGCGCACACGTTTAAGCGCACAGAATACCGTTTCGATATTAGAATAATCCGTCAAAGGAGTGCGACCACGCAATCGACGGATAACTATGATTTAAGAAAATCGCCGACCCCGAGTTCGTCGAGAACTGTGTCCAACGCGCGAACAGCGCTCGTAGAATTGAAAGCTTGATTGGGTCATAAAAGCGCGGGCGCTCGCGCGTTTGCCCGCGCAGAATTCGTGATTTCGGGCCGCGGGGACCAGTAAGAACTTAATTACACCCTGAACGTAAAACTGACGGATAAGAAGACTCGTCTGCGAAACCGATCGCAGCTGTCGCGGAAGACTACTTTAATGAGCTATCGTTTGAGCCTTTACTGCCGCTCGTCTTTCGCCGCGGAAGTTACGGCCTGAACTTCCTTCTCGGTCCGGCCGGCGCCTTCAGGAGCAATCTCGTCGCCGTTGTCAGGCCGGGCCGGGAGATTATTATTTCTGTTGCAGAAGCCCGTCTCATTAAGAACCCGGGAAATTACCCTAAAGTCGGGTTTAACCTCTTTGCTCTCAGCGTCTCCAATTATAGACCTTATCTCTATTTGTAGATAGGTGTACCAATCGATGTTTACCGGTAAATAACCACTGGACTTTTGCATATCTTTACATGTACACGTCATGCACATATTTTCGTAGAGAGGTTGATATAGTTACGCCTTAATAAGCTGATAATAGGCCCAGTTTTTGCTTTCTGGTTAATTAACCAGAGGTTAGTCGAGTCTCTTTTTAGATAATAACATGGAAAAAGATGGAGAGTCGACTAATTTCTGGTTCACAGTTAATCAGTAAATGAAAAACCGTCATAAAGTTATAAATATATTCGGCAAGAGTGCGCTTTTCGAGTTATGTCTGAAGAATACAAAACCGATTATCCTTTTATAATATTATATACAAGAATGCTGATGTATTGGGAAAAAATCTATTTATGCGAAGAAGCTGAAATGGCGCGCGTCAGGGCTGCTCCTGCGGATTCAAAAGTGAAAGATTTAAAAACGAGGAGACGCATCGTATCTAACTTAGGACGGAGAACATTTGCTTGGAGGTGGAAGGCGGGCTGGATCACAAATCGCAAAATCCGATTTGCGATCTCACAGCGCGTTTCAAGCTGCGAATTCTACGGCGATTTTCTTTACCCTCGATTTTCCTCTGTCGCTATTCCTAGGAAAGAGAAAAGTGAGCAGGCGGTAAAGTAAGCGATGTTTAACTCTTTCACGACGTGTAAGTCTCGCTTATGTTTTTTGCCTCTCCGATTCCTTGGCTGGTGTCGCATTGAAAAAAAGACCAAACGAAAAATTATTTACGAAAAGGGTTAAGCTGATCGGAAGTGATCGTGTCGGCGTTAAACCTCGCGTGTGATGCACGAATTCTCAAAGTGCATTAATTGTTGATTAACTCCCGTCATTAATGTACGCCAGAACGCATTTCTATCGCGAGGATCTATCTTTATTTACATTACGAGTAAATTGAATTTCTCCCGCTCGCTCCTTTTCCCACTGCATTCCTTTTTTACTTTCACTCGCGCTCATCTCGTAGAAGACAACTGCCGCGCAAAGAGGTTTTGCCTACGGAGAGACTAGGAGTCGGGAATGGACAGGACGGGACGGGGGAAGGAAACGAGCGGCGTGAGCGCTCGGTATAACTGCAACTGCGAGCGCGCCGCCTCCGGCGGTACAAGGGAATATATTTCAATCCTTTTCCATCGCTTCGTCCTCGCCCCCATTCCTCGGAGTCTCCTCCCACGCCGAGTCTTTCTTCTCTCCTTGGTGCGACAGCTTCTTGAACTTACCTATCCAAAGAAGGACTCTTATTCCTGCGCCATTTAAAAATAAACTGTACGTCTTTTGTGCAAAATGCGCGGGATATATATTAAAGTATTAGCCACGTCAAAGTCCCCGGAAGGTATCGTTTAAGATTTTACTATCGGTGTATATATTGCATACATATATATCGGATAAGCTCCTATATAAATTCATGGTATTACTTATCAGTTCTTGGCTCGAAGTTTAAATCGTAATCTCGCAGGCCGCTCGCAAGAAGGCCGTTCAATTTTAAGTGCAAGTAGAAGTAGACAGCTACTAATCAGACATTAAACTGTTGCTCACGAAATATGTTGGTTTTGCTGCTTTTACATTACGTCTCGTTGTAATTACTCGTTACGTAATATGATAATAATCAGTCGTTACGTACAATTGCGTAATATAATGGTAGCAATAAAATGCCCGCTCTTTCTTTGTTTATGCCCTTCATGGCTGTTTGCATCAACCGTGATTGCAAATTGCGAATTAAATGTCGCGAGATGGAAATTGTACGAGTTATATACATGCATATTTATCTTGGAAGATTGCAAGCGTTTTCAGCTATATTGAAGTATACCGTTAAAGGATCGCGAAATATTAATAAAGCGTACCCCACGTCGCTTTTTCTATTCTCTGAAAGAATCATTGCCCTTTCACCCTTCGCAACCTTCAAACTCGCAGAGCCGAGCTCCATCTTGATTGGATTTTCATCCGTGAACGTTTTTATGAAACATTCGTCTCGTTCTTCTCGGTGGCGGTTACTACGCCAAGGAAAGGGGTTGTCAGCCCCGTCACGTGTGTCTACCGATCGGGTTGGAACGAGTAGAATTTCAATGAGCAGATAGTCGTGAAATTTTATGTCTCCGTCGGAATCCTTATTAAAATCGAGAGCGGGGAGAAGCGTGGCTCTGCTCGTCGAGCGTAATTAAATATGGTTTTTCAGCGGCGTTTCGCAATCTGCGGCAGCTTTTGAATCTGCCTGTCCCGCGCTCTGCATAGACGCCGTCGCTAAAAGAGCAAGCGCAACAATTCTTTTCGCGTAAGAAATAGCTTCTCCTTTTTATCCCATCATGAAATAACAGTTACGAGACCAAGTATGTAGACTTCCGAGAATTGGCTGATTGAAGTTTAATGGCGAATTCTTTAGCTCAATTTGATTCGCTTTAAGGCGATAAAACTCCGTCGAGGTATTCATTTCCGAAAAGAATTAAGGCTTGTAAGAAATAAGTACCTTTTGAGAAATATTTCGTTTGTTAGAAATATCGGAATATTATTCAGTGCGATTTAGTACATTAGAGTAACAACATTTTATACGTTGCATATGCATATCTGTGATGTATTATGAATCATTTCACTCTTGCATCACGAAGCGATCTAGTTCTATGTGGTATTACGATTAATTATAAGCCGCCCATATTCGCGAGCGTTGAATAAATTAATTCAATGGATACGGCAGTAGTTTGTACATTTTATGTACTGGTAATTATATTTGTTAAAATTCGGATGAACGTACACGAATCTATGCGTATGCAAACGAGAACTTAAACATATTGAACATGTATGTACATCGAAGTACGTTAACCGACAGTTGACTTAAAATGTTCCCAAAATTCAACTTAATTAAAATTAATTGTGTAACATAGGGTTCGATGTCCGGGAGTCAAGACAGCTCAACTGAAAGATGCAAGACAATTCTCTCGATCACCTTTCTGTTAATTTTTATATCGTTCTACTTTCTCTAACGATTCCAGTAATTTCATTTAAATGTTCAGCCCTTTTGCTCTCTCTCTCCGTTCCATTCTTTCTCTTTGATTTCCGAATAAGAGTTCCACCGTTAACGGGTTAATGTCGCACGTAGCGGAATACCGCCGTTACGTAAGGCCGTGTACCGAAGGTAGACCGCAATGTCTGTGAGAGGACACAATGGTCGCGGGACACGGAGGGGGGGGAGAAGTGTACACTGCGGTGCGGGGCGGTCGCTTCTACGGAAGACGGGGAAGAAACGACGTTAACAAGCCTCGGTTAATAATGCAGCACCGACGAGCAGACGCTACACCCTATAGCGGTGTACACAGATAGCCGTCGACGACGCCGTAGTCGTCGTCGTGGCGCTGCGTCTTCAGGAAATTGAGAATCTCTCGGGTCAACGGAGCAAGAACGGAGGCACGAGGTGGATCCGCATGAAAGGCTAATAAGTCCGCGGCGCGATTTATCGTGCCGCACGTACTTACTTTCGCCCGCTCGGCTTCGTGTTAATTAAATAATCGTCCGACGTTTCCGTTTTATTATCGCGGCAGCGACTGCTACGGGGTCTCAGCCCTGATATCGCGTGACGTCGATATAGATCGACACCCATTGCGTCAGATAGCCCGAGCCGCCCTTTGTCAGCGCGCGTTTGTGACGTCGCCTGTGTGCGAAGATTATTTTCGGAACGCAGGAGGGAGCCCTTGGAAGTAATAAAAAGCTAAGGGCACGATAATTTAAGGAAGTGTCATGGAAAAATACCGTTATCGTGGGGACTTGACAGATAGAGATAGAACAGAATGGAATAAAATAGGGTAGAAAGTACAAATTTAGTATAGAAAGAAAATAAAAGTGACAGCTACGAAATGAGAAATAATGCAGTTTTCACACTGTTAATATTGATAGGAAGGGCTTTGTGTTAACAATGAACATATCGACAGGTAATAATCAATTTACACATTTTATTGAGAGGGGATTCGTTTTGATAATATATACAATCTTGTGATTGTTAAAATATTATAGCAAAGAATTTTCAGTATATTAATTGATAATAAATTTCAGTCGCCCAAGGATCTTTTCAGAAATAATAGAAATATTTCATAAATCTTGGCGAGCGCTATTTTCTATCGGTGTTGAATCTGCTCTCTATCAGCTTCTAAAAGTGAGCGAGATTACTGAACACTTCCGACTATACATTTCGGGATAGTCTCACGGTCCAGGGAAGTCCTGTCGTCCTTTTCGAGTGGGTATAGCCCTGGGCCTCTAAGTGAAACGTATGTATATAGGTATGGCCGAGCTTAGGGACGATAAAACTACTGGGTTCGCGTAGCCATAAGTATTTATTTGCGCAGCGTGGAGTCCGGAAGAGAGAAATAGCCTGGGATCCGAAACTCAACGCGGAGCTATCGATGAAACGTGTTTCTGATATTTATCTTTCTCTCACCATCGTTTTAAATCGAGATGTATCGCCAGGACACTTCTACATAATTGGCAAAACGCCGCATAATCGTAAAATAAATGACAAATCGCGCTGAAAATCTAATGAGTGTTTCTCTCTCAACACTTTAAGTGCTATGTTACCTATCTGGAGTAAATTTTCGCAAAGACTTATTTATCTTATTTATAAGAAATAAATAAAAGTAAAGAAATAATATAAATTCGATTAAAACATAGAAAAAGCAGTAAAATAGTATAATAGACTAATTAAGTTCAATGCAGAAATCAGTTTGACGCCCAAGGTGTAATATTTTTCCTTATTTGAAATTCAATTTGGTTTTTATACTTTGTTTGCCAAGTCATTACAACGTAGTAATGTAATAGAAAATCCATAGTTCGATTAATCTTTCTGTCATATAAAGTTTGTAAATTAAACATCGTAGAGAACTTTGGAGAATATTGGTAGCTTTTAACCTTGTGGTTAAGAAAAGCCACAGTAGAGAGAGAGACGAATAATATTAAAGAAATAATATAAATTAGATTAAAACATTGGAAAAGTAGTAAAATAATATAATAGACTGATTAAGTTCAATGTAGAAATCAGTTTGGCGCCCAAAGTGTAATATTTTTTCTTATTTGAAATTTAATTTGGTTTTTATACTTGGTTTGCAAAGTCATTACAACATATTAATGTAATAGAAAATTCATAGTTCGATCAATCTTTCTGTCATATAAATTTTGTAAATTAAACGTCGTAGAGAATTTTGGAGAATATTGGTGGCTTTTAAACCGTGGTTGAGGTAAGCCAGGAAAGTAGAGAGAGACGAATAATATAAATCTACCTCTATTTATCTCCCCTGTCGCGTTTGCGGTTAAGCGCATAGAAAAATCGACAACATCGCGATAACGCGACGAAGAACTCCGTTTCCTTTACAGGTGCGTGGTGCAAGCACTTGCAGGTGAACAGCGTCGCACCTCGCACTCACGTATCGCTTCAACGCGGCGGCAGCTCGCTGCTCGTTACGCGGAAAACTTTACGTTTACCTCGCGCGCGAAGACGAAGGATAAGCGAACGCGGGCGGCGAGAACCGGAGCTATTATTGGCAGGCGGCCGCGGTAAACCACATAAATCACTTCGCGCACCCGAGGTCCGCGTTGATTAGCCGTGATATACCACGGATGTCAAGCTGCGAGTTCACCCGTTTGCGAAAGAATCGATCGAGACGACGATTTATTGGGTGTCTCTCACGCGTGTCACCCAGAAACCCGTAGAGTTCCTTGCGCAATTGGAAGGACTGTGTCGCCGAATAAAATAATTGTTATAAAATGACTAGAAAATTACGTGTGTATGAAACGTAAATTTTTTTTATCCAGAAAAAAATTAGGATAATATATATTGCCGAAGCTGAAAGCTGTCTTCTGAGAAAATGTTTACTTCGTTTCGTATTACAATGTCCGCCACTTTTAAAATCGCATCTGCACGTCCGCCGCAAGAGTGGCGGGCAAATAAACGATTTTTTTCCACGCACTGTAATATGCGGTGATACCCGTCGAGGACGATGGTTGCGCACTGGTTGCCGATAAAAAAAAATGTATATCCTCGGCCCCGCGGCAATCGAATAAAAATCTCGGACGCACGCCGGACTGCTCGCTCTCGCTTGCGCGGCGAACGCATCGGACGCGCGCGCTTTGCACACCATTTCTCTTCCCGCGGGTATAAAATCGAAACGGGATACTTTGCCTCGGACGTTAGGATACCGGGCTAGAAAAGCGATAAAGCCGGCTGGAGGTTCGGATCGCACAATCGGGTTTACGCTTAGTCCCGGAGTCCGCAACGCGCCACACGTCTACACCGAAAATTCGCTCGTTTATTCATTCTAAATTCATCCGACACGCCCGAATGCTCGGCCGATGTTATCCCGCCGCGCGCTGACGCTGGCTGGCTGCGTCGACAGAATCCTCGATGCAATCTGAAATCGGTGGAGGGATCTGGAAAATCTCCAAACGGCCGTCAATATTGGAATTGCCAGGAAGTTTCGCATCGTCCAGTAATTATTATTTCGCGTGTCTCATTTTTTATAATCATCCCGAGTCGAAATCTTGGTACTATTTTCACACTTTTGAGGATAATTTACACCTACTTAGCTGATCTATACACCTACATAGACCAGCAATAACCTACTTTGATGATATTATATTTTTCACTCCTCCCTTGAATCTTTAATTCTAAAAATTTACTTTAGCTCCTACTTAAAAGGACCCACTTTAATTCTAAATTGGCAAAAGTAGAAATTTCCGACACTATCAGTTTTGAAGTAGGGATAAATTTTGTACTTGTAGTTCGACCTCTTTTACTGTCTTAGGTTCTGCTATATGTATAATAGAATTAAAGGTTCAACATAGGGCCAAAATTTCGACTCGGGATATCAAGGGCGATTATAAAGAGACGTCTAATATTTCTGAGAGAAATAATGGGTATTAATCTGTTGAAAATTATTCAAACGGTGCTTCCTGAGCTAGAAAACCTGAAATTATACGCGAAGTCATACAGCGGCCAATTTTTTCTAATTGAAAAGGTTTTATTCGCGCGCTGAATAAAATCGTGGACAAATAATTAAATTCTGAGAGAGACAGAGAGACAGAGCGAGGTCAGTTCGCAAAAATGTTCATTGTACTCCCACATGATTAATATCAAATTTTAACCGTTTAACTCGTCGATTCGCTTTACGAATTAACCCTTTCATGACTGAATTATTATGTTTGTTTGTTACTATTATTTTTTCAAGTGGGACAACTGGCATTCCAAGCAACCAAGAGAGACGAAAAATGTAAGCGGGGCTGTTATGTCCCAGTGGTCATGAAAAAGTTAAAGCGCTATTACAGTTGTAGTGTTTTCCGTAATGTTGAGCACGGGGACAAATTTAACCAGGGGTTTCCGGCACAGTCTAACGGTATATTTATTACCGCTTTCATTACGAATCACGTTTCTGGATTAGTTGAGGCGGTGAGGCTGAATACAAATTTCGTTACACACGCGGATGATATATTCAAGTGCGCGCGCGCGGACACGTGGATTAATGATCGAATGTCCGTGGTATCGTCGCGGTCGTGACGAATGGATCAAGGCTCTCCGGCGTGACCGGCGAACGGCGACAGACCCCCCGAAGAGAAACGGTCGGAGACACCATTTACGGCGAAACGATAGGAGGACGCTCGAGGGGCGAGTTCTTCTCCGTGTGTGCCATGGGCGTTTACTGTCGATCGATGTGACGATCAATTTTTAAAACCACCTGAAACACTCGCCGCCAAGTGCTATTAGGCGGTACTTTAGTGTTGGCGACATATCGATAGCCTGTAACGTCAATAACGCTGACGTTCTCTCTAATCATCGTAAGTAATACGCCCTATCCTATCGTAGCCTGCGGCCCCCGACTTTGACGGCGTTCTCGGCACTTACGCGCGGAAAAAATATAATTATCCTAGTAATTTGAATGCTGCCTAAAATCTTGGCGGTTGAATTCGACGAACGCTGCCGTGTACAGTACGGAGAGCGCGATTCACACTCGACGTCACGTACGAACATTTTAATGTCATATAATTTCATCCGGCTTACGCTTAGTCCCAATTATTTTTTAATTGAAACGATCTACTCATCGAGAGATGTGTACAAAAAGGTTTTGCAATTACGCATTCGATGGGAAAGTAACGGCGATGTTGCCTTGCGCGCGTACAAAGTTGCGCGCAAGAGGAAACTGGAGGATTTAGTGCTCCGCATGCCGTATCGGTAACGATAAACACGCCAGTTATAGACATTCAGAGGCGTTCCCGGTCGTCGCGCGGCTTTGCTCCAGCTTCGAATTCTTCTACGAGAAATGGAATTCGCGCAATCGAGGCCCGAGAATGCTTCCCGGTTTACATAAGGTGTTCATGCATTTATTCGCGTCGTTGCGTAGAACCTTTAATAATACATGGCAGATAAGGATGCCAAATGGAGTTTCGTATGCGACGATGCGCGGTTCATTTTTCATGTGCATCCGCATGGGCATATCGCAAGGAGATATTGGCATGCGCATAAGTTAGCGAACATTATGTGCGACGTCGCGTACACAGTGACTACTGAAATTCCGAAATCGCATATTAAAAACGCACAAAGTGCCGTAGTCTCAATGCTGTTTGAACTCTCATTACGAACGCGTTATTTCGTCGCGAGCTCACGCACTTTGGTCTCGGCATTTTAATCTCCGATCTTTCAATTCGCTAATTTCTGCTTTTCGCTAATTTGGTCTGCATTTCTTTGCTTTTCCAACGTAAAAAGCGTTGGCTATCGTTCAATCTAAAAAGTCGCAGAATCTCGACACATGCTGCAAACATGCGCAATAATATTCTACTGTAATTACTGTAGTTATTTTTAAAAGTTTAACGTTGATTTTGTTAGACAAGATAAGCTGAAGATGCAAAGCAGGGATGCGACCAACAGTAAGAATAATCCCGGGAAACGGAAAAGTGGCGAAACGTACGTAACGAGGAGATTTTCCGGTGACCTACCGAACATGTTGTCCGGAGGGGAAAATTTAACGACAACCGACGTCTCGCGGAGATAAAGAGATGATGGAACGCCGGGACTCTTTTTTTCGACCACGCGCGCCTGGTGTGTGTAAGTCAAGGGTGTTTCCGCTGATAGTTCGCGCTGCCGAGGATTCTGATAAATTTAATATACCGCTCGTCGCGCGGAGCGCCGACAATAAAAGGCTCTTTAAAGCGGCCCGTAATTCATTACGATCCCGGAGGATTGCACATTGTCCCGTTGAAACGATGCCCCGTCTCTCCTTATTACGTCACTTTATCGTCGTTAATCCCCTAATGGTCGCAGCTTTTCCGCGACCTACCGGCGCGGCGGACGGCGGTCGCGCAAAGTGTTTCTTCTTGCGCTCGTCGCATTTATTTCCGGTCGCCTGCCGGCGACTATTTTAAACGATAGAATCGTCGGTTCTTGCGAGGAGAGGACCAAGTGCTCGCGGTGTCCACAGCCGACACTGAAGTGTTAAGGGTCGAAAGGTCGATAGTGACGTTGAAGCGGTTTGTCCGGTTTATTTGTGTCTGCCTTATTCAATGTTATTTAATAATCGCGCCGTTCTATATTTTTAGTCAGTCTACTGAAAATATAGACACACGTGTGCTTAAGCCGTAAATAGATTTGTTTTAGTCCGTTTCGGCACAATCAAGCTCAGATGAGGAACATTTAAGACCAAGTCGATACTTTCAGGAGTGATTTAACGAATCTATACTTTTGTGCATGTAAAAAAATCTGGGTTTTTTCCCTCTCGGCTAACATCACGCTTCTGAAGTCTTCCCGCTCGTTTTGCCGCAAACGAGTGGTAAGATTCTCCGTAACGAGGTATTTTTCTTGGCGCTCTTCATTTTTTTGAAAACAGACGAGGTAAGTCACGTTTATCGAGGGGGATTAATTTCCAAATGTGTACTCTGCACACCACTGAATTAGCCGCACGCAATTCACGTCGTTGTAGCGGCTGGCTACGCGCGAGCGTTCGCGCTCCCAGCCGCGCTGGCCGGAAGATAAATGTTTTTGCTGTAGCTGCCGAGATAGCGCCATGATTTATCTGTCCCTTAAATTAATCCGCCTGGGGGTTTGACGCGACACCGCGCGCCGCGAGAACTTGGCCATCCGATTTCCACTGACCGCTTTGCCTCTCGCCTCCGCGTTGTGGCGGCGGTCTTAAACGAGACACGGAATGGATCCCGTACAAAAGAAGCGCAGTTTTTTTCAGAACCTTGACACGGAAGGCAGAATTAGGAAAAACGAGGTGTTGATACTCTTGGACTATTTGCTATCGGCAAACGTAAGGCAAACGAGATGGTCAAGTCTTTTAGGATCTTTTCGAGCGAACGACTCGTTATAATAAATTCGAATATATCCCAGATATTCGAATACTCTGTTTTCGTAGCATTTTAACTAGAAATTCCATGTTACACCCAGGAAAAAAAGATTTACGCTGAAATGATGTTTTTTTGAATCTACTAAATTTTTATTTACTTCCACTAAAACATTTGCTAGATTTGAAGAAATAGATATGGATTTTTGTGGAAATTTCAGTCTTAATCAAATAACATTTTGGTTGAGATAAAGAAATCATTCTTTTAAATTAAATGAAAAGTCTAGTAAGGTCAAAATTTAAAGAAAATTTGTTTGATTTCGAACAAACTTTTTTTCTGGCTGTACGGATATCCAATGAAAAATATACATATATCGTCCGTCAGATGTACTTAATAAAAAGAAATAAATAACGGTGAAAAAGTGTATGACATCCAATTGGATTAGCGTTATGCAAAAATCGGCAGCGAAGTTGTCAGATGGAATTACGGAGCAACGATTTACGGGACAAGTTTTATAATTTTGTTTGGTACGATACGATACCCTTGGCATCGTGCATTCACGTGCGATTTCGCACTGTTGAAACAAGATTCCAAATTATACTACGTGATAAATTGACAAGAAACGCTGATTGATGTATTCGTGTATTAATAAAGAGCTCGAAGGCGAAATACCAGAAACTTGTTAAACATTTTCGGAAAATGTACACAACGTGCTTCTCAACCCTGTAATTATCAGGCTGCAATTATTATTCTCTTAATGAATATTTGATATTTAATTATATAACCTAATTATCGAATAAGACCGCGATAAAAACAAGCTTCATTTCCCGCTGGAGCTTTCATTCTTATATGCGTCTTTTACTCAATAAAAATCACAATTCTTAATCTCGCAATAACATGCGTGCTATTAAATATACAGGGTGTTTCAGGTGGAAAGGTCAATATTCTGGGAGGTGATAGAGTATCGATCATTTTAAGCAAGAATAGTTATATGAATATATGTCCAATTCCCCACAGTTTCCGAGATAGAGCTACTTAAATGTCTCGTATTTCATTTTTTTTAACACGTCACCCTTTATCCGACCTCATAAACGCCCGCGGGAATTTACTCTTATACGTCTGTTGACTGTTGTGCCGATAACATTGTAGAAATGTTGAAAATGCCTCGCATATTCACAAATGCCGAATATGCAGATATGCTGTGTGTTTACGGTTTCTGTGATGTGTAGCTACTGCTGCTGTTGAGATTTTTTGAAAATTTATTATAATCCGTAAAAAATGTATCACTTGAACAATAAATATTAGAAATAGTACGTAGTATTTCTTGTCGTAGTAATTTTGCAACTGTACATTCAAATAGCTCTATCTCGGAAACGGCGGGGAATGGGACACACTATATATTCATATGAACATTTTTGCTTAAAATGATACTATCACCTCCCAGGATATTGACTTTGCCTCCTGGAACACCCTGTATAATATTGATCTGAGAAAACTAATAAATATATAATTTTCGGTTATATCTTGTCGCCTGATAAAAAATATATGAAAGTTTCCTAAGTTCCATAAGTTTCGCAAGACAATTGGGAAGGAAACCTCGCGAAAATCTGAAACCACAGCGTCGCCGCGTCGTCGAGCCGCGCGTTCGCGCCGACTCGATAAACGAGCGCGGCAGCGAGCGTGAAGAAATTTTATTCGACACCGCCGCGCACGAATGGTTAATCCGCGATGGCTTTGCGTCTCGCCCTGCCATGACACGCCGCAGTACCGTGGGAACTTCGCGATCCGATTGTTAACCGCTAACAGTGACTAACTGCTGGACTCATGTTTCGCGATTGCGGCGGCGTTCCGCACGACACAAATCGCGCGGTCGCCGAGTAGCTAAATTCACCGCCGAAACTTTATTCGCGACAATATCGCGCTCTCCGCGGCAAAATGCGATTCTGTAAAATCACACGCGCGCCCGGCGAATTTCATTAATCTAATAAATCGCGCTGCAATCAACAAACTCGTATATTATTATTCATTTTCAACTAATTAATTTAATTGAATAGCAGGAGGTACATTTCGCGTTATACCAAGCTAAGAAGCTAAAAGAACACTGGCGTTTGAAGCAATTAAATTGATTATCGTGACCTCGGATGGTTGTAGCATGCATTTTGTTATTTTTATCAGTCGCGGTTAATCTTATATACGTATGTTGTATAGATGTAATTGCTCTTTTGTTAACCTACTATATGATATAATCGAGGATTAACTTTCTTCAATGCGTCGCGATTTTATTGTCGCGGTGATAAAATAATAAGTCAATCTCTGTGTCACGCTTTATGGCCCGTGCCCGCTTTATCGCGGCAATTAAGGCGTCGCAACACGCAATGCACCACGCTATACAGAACGCTGTACACGCTTCCGACTGCGATAGCGTCGTGAATTGCATTTTCCGCGTCCGGTCCAATTAATTCGCCCCCGTGAATCTAACTCGCGTGATCCACGTCGCGCTTTCGCGTCGCTCCGTTCCGATAGAGGAAATCCCCGTTCGTCACGCCATAACGCGCGTTTCTCGCCATTTTTCGCGCGACATAAATTAAATCCGCGATTTCGCGTGTTTATCTCTCGGCGTTAATGCGGCCGAGACGGACCCGGCCGCTTCAGCGCGAAAATAACACGTGACGGGTCTTGTTTTGTAAAATTTATCCAATTAGGCCGTGTCCGTGTGACGACGGATGTCGAAACAAGAGTATTCAATTTCACATCAGAGTGAGGCATTTAATTTCACAGGCGAAAATGGATCCTCTCTCTCTCTCTCTCTCCCCCCCCCCTCCCCCTCTTTCTCTCTCTTTCTGCAACGTTCGACCTGCACCGTGATTGCTACCCTATCATTGCTGGATGAAGCTTTAACGGCAGATTCTCCTGACAAACTGCCAATCAGCTATTCCTTAGCAAAAACTTAACAGAAAGTGTTTAGTAAAGTTATTGGTGTAATTGAAGAATTATGAAGTAAAACACAAAGGTATATAATTAATATAAATTAAGCAAACATGATAGCTTTTAGTATAATCAATCTCAGCAATTGTTCAGCAGGGCAAAGGTTGATTGTTTTTGATCCTCTCACGAAGTGGCTCATTCAGCGTATTATCGAACGGTGGACAAATGTTACCTCTTCAAGTTGTTGTGGGTTTTGAAGCTGTGATGACCTATAGTTAGAAAGAAAGAAAAAGAGAGAAGGAAAGGGTCGTATACAGACCATACGCTTTTAGATGAGTGTCTTTTAAACAATTACTTATCGTTACGGGCGTCTATCGTAAACAACCAAGCTTTT
>NW_011967216.1:1811876-1833504 GCF_000949405.1 Vollenhovia emeryi | reverse complement strand
GCTTATCGTTACGGGCGTCTATCGTAAACAACCAAGCTTCGTACGTCTTTGCAGACAACCAAAACTTCGTGCGTCTTTACAGACAACCAACCTTCGTACGTCCTTGCAGACAACCAAAACTTCGTGCGTCTTTACAGACAACCAACCTTCATGCTATGTCGAAAGTACCTTGATTTTTATGTAGCTGACCTGACACAACCTTCTTATCGTTCGTCACGAACTATCTCAAGGATGATTTATCGGGATATCGAAAGATAGCCAGAAGGAACGTTTGTCAAATAATAGGTCTCGAACCCTTAATAATCACCACTTTGGTCACAACTGAAACTGAAATCTCGGATAACACATAACTCCTCCTACGTATAAAGATTATCGATTAAATTATAAACAGAACTGTCGCTACGGAAGAAACAAAAAAACATTAAAGGACGCTCTCACTTCCGACGATGAGAGTGTCGCTAGTCTTTGACTGTGCCCGTGTTTTTTAAAATTTCTGTGTCCTTAACAGAAAGACTTCGTTATTTGGTACACTTTTCTAATTTTATTACGACATAAAATTAGAACTTGCAGACAAAATATCGAATCTAAATTGTTGCAGGAACAAATGCTATTTGTGTACCCTTGCAGAAATGTAATACTGGGAACCAAAAAAAGCAGTGAATTAACTACCAGAGGCTCAGTAATTGAATCATTACAAATTACTGGTCTACAGTCATTTTTGAGTAAATATTTCAGTGCTTTGTTGGTCCTCAGTATTACATTTCTGTAATTAATTGAAACCAATAAAAGTAGTTAACGGGCGGAGTTAACTACTGCTAAAATGTATCAAAATGTTCGGAATTATGCGAAAACTGTCGGGAATTGTCAAAAAATCGATCGAAACTACACCGCATACTTTCCAAAAATCAGGTGGTTAGATTGAAAAATAGTTAACGAGCAGAGCCATTGTTAAATTTCACCAGGAACTCTAGTATTCTTCTAGAATTATGAAATTCTGTGGTTGAAATGACTTTTCTCAATTTGAGGTGTCGTGGGAAGTTAAACCCCCATATTTTCAAATGCCATTGTTTTCTATTCAAATCGACGGAACTGAAACCTATGAAAAACTGATACAGGTGTGAACGAGATTGTTAATAATGTTTTCGATTTTTTAAAAAAATGTCTACTTTATAGTATCGGCCTTCTAGTATCGGCCATGACAGCCGGATTTTTGGAAAAAAACACCAAAAATATAATAACACTGGCCCGCGATTGTCAACACATTGGTATTTATCCAATTGTTTAAATATCTGGGCACAAATAAACAGTTTGCGATGCGTCGTTTACGTTCGTAGTGATTTCGCGAAAGAAATCAACGTTCAGTAACACATTGATTTTCTTGTATAATATACATTTTATAAGTCCGGAGCATTCTTACGTATTTCCATAAAGAAATTAATAGGTGAATAATATACATAATTTTTAGAATTCAATGATAACTTGACCATGTCTGGCAATTTTTAGGTTCATAACTCACAATGTTTCGACCATGATTTGTGGTCCTTTTCAAGTGATATTGTTCACTGATCATGTTCTGCCTCTCGTGAACCTCTGTTCCTTCAATTTATTACACTGAACATTTGATGCAATATCACTTGAAAAGGACCACAAACCATGGTCGACACGTTGTAAGTTACGAACATAAAAATTGCCAGACGTGGTTATCATTGAAGGCTTTTAATTATTGCTAGCGACATTGAACATTATTCCTTGTTAATACATAATTTTTATTACTTACGATTATTATGATTTACATAATTTAATATAACTTGTACATATATAATATTTTTGATGTGTCAGGTGAATATGTTTCGCGTCAACGTGTCTACATGCTCAACTATATTCGCCAATATTAGTGTGCATATGACAGTGGCCTCTGAAGTCGGCTTTACCTTAAGATAACTCGCTTTAGCGCAAGTGCCAATATACGGTTTCCAATTTTAAATTGATATTACGGCCGCACAATGCTCCCGGGAGTGCGGTGGAGCGCAATACCATTTTCCGCGTAAAAATGTTTAATACTACGGAGGAGAGCGCTCTTCGCGTTTCCGGCCGCGTATAATTTCAACGGAGATACCCTCCGAGACGAGAGGCGAGCGACGTCTGATTTAATTCTCAGTGCGAATACCGGCAGCTGTCATTTTTACAAGTAATTATGAACGTGAAGTTTAATTCCACGCTGCGGGATGAAAGATAAGATTTTTTTTCACACAATGCCGCGCGACGAAAATTAAACCGGGATAATAAGAATATGATCTTTTAATTATCCGACTACGGTTAACTTGGAAAAAATGTTTAAATCACATTTAGCGCGTGGTCTACGCGCGCGTACGCGTATATGGTATCTAGCAGCTTAAATTCTCTATATAGATCCGGGAGTATCCGAGGATGAGCGGCATAAAGCTCCCAGGCCGAAACACGTGCGGCAGAAACAACAAAAAAAAAATACCGTGTGCTTTTGCGCGATTCTTTTTTTTTCGACAGAACAGAAAAATAATTTCTCTATTGACACAAAAAAAAGCTACGCGCTGCGGCCTGTCACGGCGGGACGTTTTGTGTGCGTTGCGGGAGTTGCGAGAGGGGAAAAAGCAGAGATCAATTCGAGCGATAAAATTGACTTACTGGGCGAAATAATTGATCGGGCTGGTAATGGGACTTCGTTCTGTTAATTCCTGATCGGCCAATCGACCGCGTGTGTGCGGGATCTTAATTTTCATACGATGATGAAGCGGGTCCATAAGCGACGGAGTATCGGCTAATTTCGTGCTAATGCTAACATAGGTGCGACATAATGACATTTAAAAGGTAGAACGAGATAAATCATTTTATGCTAAAATTCGGATCACAATTTCAAATAAAGCGTGATAAAGTGCCATTTATCGCAGTGTTATTCGTGTATACGAAACTGTTAATTGAGTGCTGTGCCGTTTAAGTTAAAGCCATACAAATTTCGTTAATTGACAATTTAAACGCGACGATTTAATGCACGATTAAAAATCGACGAACAAGAGTTATTTTTTGTTGAAACATGATCTCTTTAGGTTGCCAGTAATAATTAACAATGAATAAGAATTATTCCCCGGCCATGGTAGACAGCGTATATGTTTTATCTTTGTGCCGTTAATTTTATAATCACGACTCAATTACGTTGAATTTTTACCGTTTAACTGTATATTACATTGGCCTGATTAATTTGAAGAATGTGTGCTTGAAAGGGACCTAAACCCTTGGTCGAAACGTCGCACTGTATACCTTTTTATTTTATTTTCTTAAACACGTGCCACTTAAGGTCGACTAAACTTATCCATTGTTACTTTTTGTTATTTCGTATATCACGAACTTGCGACTCAGGCAGTTAATCGAGGGAGAAATTCGCGTGGAGCGTAGGTGTCGAAGAGCGACAGAAACTTCATAATTGGTTTTGAAAGTTATAAAACCGTTTAATCATCCCAGTGAAAGACATAACCGCGCGCGTCGGCATAATTCGCCACGTAGCTTTCGTGACGTTTCGGCTGGATCCCCGGGGATGTCTGCCTATACGAGCGAAGCTTCTCCCCGCCTTTCGGAAAGTGTCCCCTGCAAGAGCGACTAGTTACATATTGTTCGAGACACGCGCGCAAAAGCGCACGTAGCGCATTTAAGCGCCCGCCGATGGTTTTGGCAGACAGCGAGTTCGACTTTCCCTTTATCCTAAATGGCAAGCCCTCCAGTTTCGAACTTGGCCGTAAGCTTCGCCCGGGGCACTTAGCAAATATTTGTTAGCAGACTCGGGCTGCAGCTGGTAACTTTGGAGATGGAGTAAAAAGGGCCTCGTTCTTTATTGCATCAAGTCTCACGGCTACCTGGCTCGGACGGAGCGAAGCGGCGGAACAATTCGTACAAATAAACATCATCCCGTATAAACAATTACATCCGCGTTTGCGCTTTATCGCGGGCGCGTATAAGCGACATAACGCTTTCACTGAACACATTCGAGCTCCTATCCGGTGGGTACATTTACGGTTATGCCCGCGCACATGCACGTGCGTAGAATCGGAGAACGTTAAGTACATACGCGACTTGTGGCGCGGTTGATATTACTCTGATGTGGCCCACGTGGACACCGGCAGAATTTCTCGCACGGAAAGCTGCGTATATCTTCTTTTAGATTCTATTAAAATTGAAAGAGTCTCTTTCTTTACTTATTATAATGTAAACAACGTAAATGTAAATAATAATGGCTCGTATGATGAAATCAAGTAATGAAAAAGGGGCTCAGAGCCTGAACAAGACTGTGGTGTCAAATAAAATAATTTTAATTATAAAAGCGTATATACGTTTCGGTCCTTGTTGGGACCATCCTTAGTATAAAGAAGAGATAATTTCGATTTAGTACATGGATGGATTCGCAAGTTAAATATCTACATAGAATTACGCAGTTATTATTGTAAAATCAAAGGACATAAAAATTATTATCATAAATGTACTATATGTAAGTTGCCAAAGAATTGAGTCGTGTCTTAAACTGCAATGCCAGACGCATATTCCTGCGTGCTGTCAGTTTGTTCATAAAAATATTTACAAGCGGAATAATTTATTGTACGGAATATCATGTAGTAGCGAGAGTCGCTGTTTTTTTTTAATTCTGCACAAACGATCGCGAAAGTAGATGAAACGGGTTAATTGAGCTTTCTTTGCCACCACGAAATTTCAAAGAGGTATAAGTGCATTTCTTCTTCTTTGCGCAGTCGGGATGTTTCCATTACCGTGGAAATTCATGGACGTCGTTCGCATCCCACTTCGCTACACGCTCTCGTGTGCTCGCGTTTGTATGCCTGTGCGGATCGTGAGTTAGCTAGGGATACGTAGCGGAGCAGGCCTTCACACAAACGCATGCGGAGAAAATGAGTTTGAAATCGGTTTATTATATTCTGGGTCAAGCCCAGTCAGAATAAGAACGCGTATATTAACAGAAATAAACTAAACGAAAATAATGCAGTTGCAGAGAATGAGTTAGCAACATGCAATTACGTGTAGAAAGCTAATGGAAATTTGCAACGACAGCCATACGCAAAAGGACGAAAAAGCGCGGGGATAAAAGAGATAAATTTGGATTCGAATTAGCAATATTTAAAATTGAGTGATTCAGTGAAAGAGCGAGCTCTAAGCATTGCAATAAAAATCAATTATCGGCAATGTAGGCAATTTGCGTCGTAAATCGTTGTTTAAAAAAAGAAAAGGACTTTTTTTTCATTAAGCTTTATCGCGGAACAGCTCACTTCCTCGCTCCGTTATTTAAGGGAAATGGGTAAAGCTATTTTTTTAAATTGATAATGTATGAAATTATCCAATTTCTCAGTCGAGAGAAATGCACGTCCGTGATACACGGATTTTCGCTACACATAAGAGTGTTCGCAAGAAGAGCGAAGACTGAAAGATCTGAAGAAAAGATCGCCCGAAGTGGCGAGAGAAAGAAGAAGAAGAGAGAGAGGGGGGGGGGGAAGGGTAGGGGACGCTGGGCCGATCGTAGTACGGGAATTCGCGCGCCAAGAGCATTACCAGGAGAAGATGTTCAGAGATTGTGCCCTCGAGCGCGACGTATTCGGGTCACTGGTACGTTCCCTCCCACCCCCGAGGATTGCCCTGTTTCATCCTTGTCTACCACCCTGTCACGCGATCACTACGCCGCCTTTCCCGCCTTCTCGTCGCTGCCTTTCCTCGTCGTTCTCGTCCCACGTTTTTCCCCCTTTGGTTTCAATCGGAACGTCATATCGCTCGTACGAAGGGCGGCGAAGAAAATCAGCCTAGACGTGTACGTCGCGGACGCGACGTTTCCGTGATCAGGATTGCTTTCAACCTTGCCGAAAGAAGCGTCCGCAGGTGCGAATGACGATCGCGACAACAAGGCACGAAAAACAAAAGATATCCTGGATGCTAAATGGTTCTAAAATCTTAGTGCTCTTGCTCTTCCTGTTTCACATCACGCTGCATAATACAGGATGTTTAAAAAGAAAGTTATACAGACCTTGCCGGTAGTGTCAAATCAATACTTACGAAGCCTTGATTGTTATTTCTATTGCGGAGTACTCCAGCCATTTCTGCACAGCGTACGGTCCTTCGAAGAACAGAAACAAATGTTCTGTCGAAAAATCCTGGGTTCCCACGGATCTCTCTGTAGACATTCAAACACGTGCCTTTGCTTCGAAGAGCTGCACGCTGTATGACAGTAGCTGGTCATCACAATAGCACTTGCAATAGTAATAACAATCAAGACCTGGTAACTCCGTGGATTTTTGGACCTACGGTTTATACTCCAAGTCTTTTCATTATTGCGCCGAATACTATTTACCAAATTGATGGAATACTATAAAAATCTGCAACTCTTTTTTTTGAACGCCCTGTACACCGGGCTGAAAACAAATTAGCTATGGGTTCGTGATATCGGTGAAGTATTGCTGCGCGATGTTTCATGCTTCGTATCACCATAAAATTAAATTCTTGCAAGCAAACAAAATCTCGCAATCCTTTCGCTGATGCGAATTTACTCACTTTAGAGTTTTCATCGTAAATATGGCACAAACGTTTGCTTTGTGTGCGCTGTTAATTCCTTCTGGAAACAATTCATCGACCAGCGTAGCTTCTTCCGCTCATCCGATCGCGTTCGCCTCGCGTTTATTATCGCGACGTTGTTCGACGTTTCGGGAGCGCGCCATCGGACTTTCGTACCTTCTTAACGTCTCCAAAACGAGCAACATCGGGGACCAGGGGGACACCCTTTTTTCTATATTGCCGTCTTCAGGTCGATCGAACTATTTCAGCGACTTGCCGCGGCTTTGTTCTGCCTGTCGCCTCACCTCTGAAGCGACCTCGATATCTTAAATAACGGTTCATTATCGAGAAAACGACTGGTTCGTCGCCGTCGTTTGCGTCGTCATCGCGGCCGCCCTTGTCGGGCCGTTTGATATCAATCAATAGATCGACTAGGCGGCTACCGCGTCCAAGGATAGCCTCACGAGATTGGGGATCTTATCTCCAAGTGGCGACTTCCGGCGATTACGTGTCACCGACAGGATGAGCAATCTAGATGCCGGTATAATGCGCCGTTTGCTTAAGTTCTGTGACAACGAGATTATCGTGTCTCCGTCAAGTTAATATTCTGTCTTCAGAATTTCAGCGTAATTGATAGACTTCTCTCCGCCGCAAGGAGCTCCAAAGTTCTTTCGCGATTGCGACACTCGTGAATTTCAAACTAATATGATAAAAAATGTCAGGGATTGAAAGCCGAACTAACGCAATTTTCAGGCGCTGAACAAACCACACTAATACAATTTTTATATGCTGTGTACAAGTACCTTTTTCGTGACCATAAAAATACAAGGCGAATCGCGATAAATGCATTCATTCGTGTCCGCAATTTAAGGGATTACGGTTTTTAAAACGCGATGTCCTTTTCAAAATCCCTGGAGAAAACATCGCTTCCGAGTTTACACTAGAGCGATATTTCGGAAACGCTGCGCAGTCTCTTGAAACACTTTTGCTCTTTCTCTCGTCTCATTCCCGTTCTGATAATGGCTTAACATTCGCGTGGCGGCGGCGCTAGATCGAAATACCCATTCTGTTTATACAGGCGTGTGTTTGCGCCCGACAATTCCAACGTTTATCCTGCAAAAGGTGCACCGTGGCCGCGCGTCGTTAATGTTCCACCGGGGTTTCTACCAATCCGGTTAGAAACATCTCCAACGCATCGCAATATCCTTTGCCAATGTCCTTTCGGAAATGGCAACGACAACGTGCGGCACGTCGTCGTCGTATTCATTTGATATCTGCTGTCCTCGGGAGATACCTGTCGCGCCGCTCTCTCTCACATCTGTCTCGCGCACGCCACAAGTTTACGTCGCTCCACAAAACTTCCGACGGGAGCTGAAATAGTTATATTCCCAACGCAAGACACATCCTTTGAGCCATATATTTCAGGAATCAAGGAAAAAATGTAACTTCCATTCGTACATCATATGTCACCCGTGACCGATTGCCTCACTTATCTTTTCTATTATGGATATTCTATAATAGATATCTATATTATACATATAGATAGATTATAAATCTATTATTAAAAGTTATATTTTATATAAAACAGCTGTGTCCATGGATAAATCAGACGATCGTTTTTATTGAACAAGGATGCGTATCTCATTTTGTGCTAATAAATAATTAAACAAAAGTCAAGACTTCGTGGATAAAAAAGGCTATGAGAGTCAAGCGCAAGTGGTCGCACGCAAGTAATGTTTAGACAATAAGCTTATAAAGCCTTGTTTATTATTTTTAATAAATAATTCTTTTACATAAGTTCTTAAAGAATTTTTGGGAAAGTTTATCTAAATACTCGTATATTCAATGCAATATTAATAGTATTGAGCAAAATATGTTTTAAAACCATAATTCCAAGCGGAATAATACGAAAAAAAGCAATGTTGAAGCTTAATTCGCACGCTGATCACAAATTAAATGGGGAATATTTCCCGCAATTACATTAGCATATTCTGAAATTTAATTAAAACAAAAAATCCAATTAAAAATCACAACAATGAATTTGCAGTACACTCAAATAAGGATAAAAAATTTTAACGTATTTTCAAAAATCGCTTAATCGAGCCAAATTAATAATTAATAATTATTTTAAGGGGGCTAACGAGATTATCAAACGAAACCATAGCTCATCAGAATTAATTTGATGCTACACTGAGACAAATGTCCGATTAAATATAATCGGATCGAATTGCATAATAACAAACGGATATATCCGATTAAATTGTATCTTATATCTGATAAAAAATATGATCGGTTTTTCGATCAAATTTAATCGGTAACTGCATTTGTTTCGTCGAATAAATTTCATCGGATGTTTCCATGCATGGACGTAGGAAATATCTGGCGGAGCGTAAAGTACGGACGCGGGAAGTTGGCTGAAGGGTGAAGGGAATCTATCGTCGCGGCCATCTTGGTGCCGGATATTTAGTGTCTATTTGTTACATCGTAAGGCATTATACGACGTGAACTAACAATAAAGACCATTGCAGTAATTTCTATCTTCCGATTCCAGGTATTAATTTTCGATAAATATGAAAGTTGTGATTATTTGATATGCATATATGAAAGTTAATTCAATATGAATTTACGAATATTTATGTAAAAATTCTTTGAAATGCTGAAAAATTCTTGGAAACGCTGAACAATTTTTGGAATTTTCGAGACTATCAAATATTGCCATCTTAGTACCTCATGTCCGTTACAAGAGACACTTCATTCCCTTCCCCTTTTGTAAACCACCCCCGCGGCACTACGCTCCGTCCAGATATTCCTGCGTCCATGGATGTATCCATAATTTAATCGGAAAACGTAATCGGAGAAATTAAAATCGGAAACACTATTTAATTGGTTTATCCGATGAAAAATTTTCTCATTGTAGAAATACAATATTCGGTTTACTTAACGTTAATACATTTCGTGGCAGAGACGAATTGACATACGGCGTACAATTCTCAGCGATAGTTTTTTTTTGCCGACGTTACATCTGACGATGATACCCTCCCACGGGTACGACCTTGATGTTGGCAGGAGGGCTTAGTACCTAGACGGTTTATCCGAAAGGGGAAGCTAACGTACCCGAAATAGGATGGATTTGTTGTGGAAGACACGTGGGTAGAATCATATGACGGACCCTACATTCGCCCACCGCTTTATTGTACGATACAGTTCTTGAGTCCTTCGCCACAGCGTGCGGTGGTTTATCGGGTCTTAATTAATTTTAAGAGAAGCGCCGCAAAGCGTTGCGCAATCGTCGTACTCTGACAATTTAATTCACGCGCGATTGTAATTAACTGCGGTTTCTCGAGTGAGTGAATAAGTGAGGGAGTGTTGTGAGAATGTAATGAGAGAATCTGAGAGGGAGGATGGAAGGGGGGCTGGGAGGCAACCGGGCAACAGCGGAGCAACGGAATGAATAATTCATTATTTATATGTTTTCTGTTACCTGCGCAATCGTTTATTCCCGTTCAGTGAGACAATTTAAATAAAAATGAGAGAAAAACACGTTTATTTATAAAATGTTGCGCAAGTTTACGTTTAAGAAAATCTTTTTGCGAATGTTTTACAGAGTGTAAGACTATAACAAGCGCCACGCTTAAGGGTAGTTTCTTGAGATTATTTTGAGACGAAAATAAAAAAAAATATTCCACGCTAACAATTGCTCGGTGCAACCATTTTTGACGTCAGTGCATTTATTCAGAAATACAATCGCAAAATACGAGATACATTTTCGAGCCTCATTCTGAAGTCGTAATATTTTTTGTAGCTCATAAAAGTATCGTTACGCGGCGGATACACAGTTTCGCGATCGTCGCGTAATATCGTAAGCACGAGGAAGAACCGGGAGACAAAGTTCGCAAATGATAAAGTAAAAAGGAGGAAAAAAAAGAGAGAGAGAGAGGAAAAGGGAGGTACCGTCGTCGGTAAAAGCGCGTGATGGCGCGCGAAACTTTATGGGACTTGTTTGCATCGAAGTTCGCGCGACGTCGCGCTGCTTTAAATGTGCGATGGTCCGCCGAAGCACTTTTAATATCAGGTATCGAGGCCTTACAGCGCGCATATTACAACAGAAGGTAACCAACAGCCCAGCTCTATGCGCGTATAGAGTTGCCCCGCGCTGAAACTTTCATGAAATTCGATCAGCTCATGCAGAGCATGTAAATGAACGCGGACACTTCGATCTTGTAAATATACCGGTATAAGGGCTTACAAGATAGATCGGTTTTGTATCACATCTTAATTTAGACTTTAATATCTATCCCGAGACAATGCATATATAAGGTCTCGGGAACTGTTGCGGCGCGTTTCTTCCACGTTTCAATAAAGACTCCCTCTAAGACCGCGCATCGATCGTCAGTGTAAATACCTCCCACGAATTTAAGGAGAAATCCTTTCTCGAGTTAAGAAGATCCCTCGGCACAATCTCTTTCATGGACAACTATAAAGAGGGCTTTAACAAAATTTTAATTGTGCCGCCGTCACGTTTATTAAAGTCAAACACATCGAATAAAGTTAAATAGGATGAGATTATTCGCTATGAAAATATCGATGTGGCGCGAAGGTAAAAATATTTAATCTCTCCCTCTTGCCATTAGTTAAAAAGATGTACACGTTCGTCAAGCCGTTTAGCGTTTACGACATTGTTTAAAAAAAAAAGGTTCACTGTCCTTAGGTTTGTTCATGCAAATTTCTACGGGCATTAATGTGCCTGGTAAACATCGGTACGTGACACTATAATGGGTCACTAAAAATATGACGACAGACACGCGCGCCAAATTGGTTTGCTCTTCATTCGTTGCTTCCACTCTTCGTCGCCATCCCGAATAATTTATCGTATTTACATATTTACGTTCTGATTTAAAGTCGCGTATACCTTTCGGCGGCGCTGCAAATGAATTTGGCATTTCGCGCGGATTTTTGAACGTCTAATTAGATTGTCGGGTCTCGCGTACGCGAAATTTTGCCTTACCTTTTGTTTAAATACGTAATAACGCCGATTGTATTTCGCCAACGATACGACGTAATTTTTGTTATTACGCCCGTCCTACTGCGAAAGTATAATTAATTCTGCACGCGATACATTGTCATTATTTATTTCTAAAAGAGAATTGAAATATCAATACGGATACGGACGGATTTAACCTTAATGAATGGCTGCGAATCGGTATATGCAATATTTAATATTAATTTTGTCATTAATTATCCATATTCTATAATGCGGCTTGATCACTCTTAGCGATGCATTGTTTCCGATAATACCGGCTTGCACATCCGCGAGTTCAATCAGGAATATCGGATTAATTGTCGTAAATATAAATTGGGATCTTAACCACAGATTAAAGCCATGTTATTTCAGTGCACTGAAGACAGCGATTAAAGTGGGAATTCTTTAAAGGCGAAATTGCGGGCTAACGTGACACGCGCGACACGTATTTGTCTTCCTCGATCCTGCCGGTGTCGTTCATCGTCGCACTGCGATCTTTGCGTTGAAAAATAAACGTGCGCGCTCGAACACGCCTAATGCACATCTAATTGACAGTAAGTGCACGCGATTATATTCACTCAGCCATCATACATTCTCTTTAGAATATGCACTGCAGCCTGGCTGTAAGCTGGTTATCAGCGATTTAGTTCCACGCACGCGGTGGAAGCGTGCGGCTTTAGTCGGCCCGCCAGCTCAAAGCATTAGAGATGCGGTAGATACTCATCGCTATGATCAGACGACCGTCGCGAGCTAATAGCACGTTCTGCTTAAAGGAACGTATAATTGCCGCGATCCTACGCGCTAATCAACGCGGTAATTAATTAAATAAAAGAAAACGTCCCTTGACGTCGTTTAGCTTCGCGCGTGCTTAATGCTGACGTATGCGCGAACGGAAAGGATTGGCCGAAGCTTTGCAAAACGAAGAAATATTGGATATAACGTATCCACGTTGGGGATAGAAAAGCGTAAATAATCTCTACGCGCGGTACACGGTAACAAGTTATTCATGACTACCGTATAAAACATGTAATGATAAATAATAAGTTTATACGTGATATTATGTGCGCGGAAATTAAATATGTATGTGGGACGTTAAAATTTGATCATCTATTCAAATTTGCACGCTTTTGTATGAGAAATATAATTGTTGTTTACAATTTTTCCAATTGGCAAAGTAAATGACATTTTCCACCGCTGTATACATAATACTAACAAATACAGGCGTATTAAAATTATTATTGTATATGTTTTCCAAAACTATAATTTTATTCCCTTATCGCGGATAGCGTACGCGATACGCACTTTTAAAACTTTTATAATATTTTTCCGCGTTTCCCGTTATATTATTTTATAAAAACAAAAATTCAACGCAAAAATTCACAGCTCGGTATTAAAAATACCGTCGTGCAAATACGCCGTTTTGCTAATTGCATCCTTTTTCTTTCTTGCCACTCCCGATTCCCAGACGGACTCGGAGAAGTATCGCATGATCACCCGCCATCGATCCGCGATGTGACAGAGAGGAAGAAAAGGACTCTGTACAGCCTGCGGCGACGAAAGTTCGCTGTTTGCGCCGTTCGAGACGTATTTCCGGTCATAGAGAGAAGGGGAGGGCGGGAGGGAACACGCATATCTCGAGAAACTATATTTTCCGAGCGTTTTATCTCCGCCTATCCCGAAAAGAGAGTACCGGAAGATTGCGAACGCGGCGAAGGCTCAAGTAGCGGCCTCCTTTGAGAGGATCTTCGGCTCGCGGCCCCCGGTCGCGGCAGTAAAGTAGGAGCAAGGTACGAATTGCAAAGTCGCGGGAGAAACTCCCTTTGATCCGGCGTATACGCCTCGCGTCTCGCTAACACAAAGGCACTCGTGCATACGTACGCTCGAAGCCCGTTTGCGAGCGCACGCTACCGCGCAGTGCCGTACGAGCGTTTGCTAGACACGAATATGTTTCCCTCTTTATGAACGCTGAGTATGCGTGAAATACTGAGAAACGTAAGACAAACGGCGACGTGTAGTTAAACACACGATACGGTTTTTCCTACTGGATTTGCTTACTCTCTGAAAGACAATCGGTGGATTTTCACTGAAAACCAAGGGTGTAACCACTAGCTAAAATGTTGTCCCACCGATTACACGATTTCACTTGATTTCATACGATTTTATCTAATTGCAAACAATCTCATCTAATCGCAAATCATTTTCTTATATGCACGTTTAAAAATATGTAACGTTGTTAAACCTGAAAAAGCTGTTTATATTTTTCTTATTTTACTAAGTGTTTGGCTTGTAGAGATAATTTCAGCTAAGATTGCGGTATTCGATCAAGTGTTTCCATGCTTCCCACTTTTCCCTCTAGTCTAACCGCGGTCTTAACGCGAAGTAATTTTGTATTTGTATCTACTGTTTATTGTTCCAAATTTGCGCGCAAAGGTGTATCAACGTTTCAATTCGCTGTTGTTCCAACAGCAACTACTTCAGTCTTACTATGAAAAGAATACGCGCTTATAGGTGTGAACTATTATATATATTTGGATATTCACTAAAAGAAGTAAACTTTTTGGAACATGAAAACAAGATGAGAAAATGTTCAAGTTTAATGTTTATTGTCTAACAAGTGAAGAAACTTGAAAGTTAAGATTTTCAATTACACGGGGATTTCGTAAGGATTTCATAAGGATTTCATAAGGATTTCGGAGACACTGTTCCACGATTTCATGAAGTGGTTACCCCCTTGAAAACAGTGCATAGTCGCTGATTTACAGTTATAAGTTTGCCACTGCGATTTTCAATGATATACTTATAACTGGAAATCAGTGACTATTCACTGTTTTCAGTGATAATCCACTGATTGACTTTTAGAGAGTACGAGAACCGATAAGGATGCAGAGTTTTAGATCAAGTGACTCAAGGCTAAATCCTGATTGGCTCTCGTAAGCAATCCAGTAGGAAAAATCGAACCGTGTGTCGTTGGCTTCGGTGTTTCGACGCGAGAATAGAAATTGCTCGGCTCGATGACGTCCAAAGTGTATATTCGAAAACGGTAAATTGACGAGATTGGAGAACTACTTGCTTTCCTAATTCACATATCCTTCCCATAAATCGAATATCTCTGAAAGCTCCAACGTGTTGTTCGATTTTTCGAAATACCGAGAAAAAAATCCCGGATTAAAGTCACAATTCTGAATGTGTTACTTCGCTCAAGTTTTACGCCGAAGACTAGCGTGCGCGTGTGTCTACGAGTCTGCGTGCGGGTCAAAGTTTGGATGCGGGCTTACGGTCCTTCTCCATTCGAAATTCCTCGCATGTCGCCTCATCCTCGCGCGATGCTCCCGTCTGCAAATAAATAAGGAGTTCTCTCCGAGTTTTCGGCGTCGACCTCTCTTTTTCGATACTCTTGTTCCAAAATGCACAAGTCTGCGATGATCTTTTGCGTGACGATTCCGCACTATTTTTTCGCCATTTCCGAGTAGACTGGCAGACCGGTACGATTATTGAAAATTTAACAAAATTCGACGTCCCTCTAAAAATAATTGATTCGTCGTTCGTAGCTGATTAATTAAAATAATATTTTTTTTAATTGATGCTGAACATACAAGAGCTTCGCACGTAGGTACAGCCATTGATAAAATTATTAGGCATCCTCCTAATTATTATACTGTACTGAATGTAATAAAAATCTCTACTTTTTAAAGATTGTTTAATGTGTTCATTGCTTCTATGCAGCAAACAACTTTTAAACAATACGGATACACATCCATACGGATCATTGTTTGGCTACACTTTTTGAACGTGTATTTATGACAAAATTAAATATAAGAATTGACTATAAACAAGCCTTAGTGTGCACTCAGGGCGCACTAGTGCAAGCAATTAAATTCGCTGTTAGATTTGTAGTACAATGGTCAGGAGGGTGTCTAATATTATTTTGTCTATGGCCGTATAAGCCAGGCCGATGAATACGAACGGTGTTGCGGGTGTTTATTAAAAAATATTGTATGCTCGCCTCTTGAAATTTAATTTATTTTTCCTCAAAGAAATACCCGTTTCCCAGCTGTATTGTTTGCCAAGTTGTTTTCTACACACTATGCGAGCAGCGCAGGTAGAAGCGTGCAATACCGTACGGGATCATTCGGCGAGTTCGGGAAATAATGATCGCGTTGAACGCGCAATCAAAGGGAGTTAATAACGCAGACGGTATTTTTCCGAGAGTACGCGCGCAGGACGAGTAATTGGATGCATTTTCGGCTGGTCTACGAGTAAGACGTTTTCTTCAAGTACGCAATATGCCGTTGCCGTGCTATTTTCATCTGCAGAGGCACGATATCGCACTCACTCGCAGTCGTCTTCGCCTGCTTTCCTCGCCATATAAAATTCTATTCTGCCGGATACACCAAGGAAGACGCACAGAGAGCGCGCGCGTTCTACGTCACGCGTCAAATAATATATTTAAACGTCAGCAATCCTCAGCGGGCCAAGCTCTGCTACGCTATTTGCCACAACATATTTGCGAGTTACTCTTATTGCTGCAGCGTGTTTGGTATTCGCAATTTATGACGCGTGATATGATGCACCTGTAATTTTTTATAATGCGCTGGACTCTCAAGTGTGATTAATCTTGCAGTAACCAAAAGTACGAAAGGTACGTCTCCGAATAAAAGTGGTTCCGTGTACGATTCTTTCTCGTATACAAGATGTAAATGTGCATTTTAAAATTGCACTTCCCTTTGTTTCTTGACGTTTAGAGAAGTCGTTTATTCAATAATGCTTTTTGAAATAAAAATAATTGAATGTATCGGAGTATTTAGTTTTATTTTATGTGTATATTTGTAAATATGTACACGGAGAGAATTTCCTCTTAAAATTTATCCTGAAAATCACGTAAGCGTGGGACAACGTGGCATTTTGAACAACTTTGTGAGTTTTTTTTAATTTTACCATACATTCTATCAGTAAAATGTATGGCAAAATTTCCAAAAGTTCTTCGAAATGCCACGTTGTCTAACGATTACATGAGTTTCAGGATAAGTTTTTAGAAAAAAATTCTTTCCTGTACGTCTCGCTAATAATGTGCAATAATTTGCAAGTTTCAGAGATATAATAAATAATGTCTATTGAATAATTGAATTTAAATGAAATAAGAATTTTTTACAATAGTGTCTTAATTTTAAGTACAGCTGCAAATATGTCAAACAATTCCAAAGGAAAATCACATTTCGCTAGCAATACATGCAGCGGTACTCGAAATCTAATAGCCATTTTTGTTACAACGATAGTACGCGCGTACACCGCTGTAATATACTCGTGCAACAACAATTCGCTCGTAATACAATGCCCCGATTATCAGCGCAGAGCACGCATTAAGTTCTCTGTTCCGAAAACAACTCTGAAATTTAATGACGACAGTATGGTTCTTACACGAATCTCGTTAATGATTGCCATCGGCCATGAAAGCTCCATTTCCTTTATATCCGTCCTTCGTATTTTCAATGCATAGCTTCTTTTCGCGCTTCGCGTTACCTTCCGCCAGAGTAATTGCATGATTAAATTTGATTCTCGGCGGAACGAGCAAACATCCATTTCGAGTTATATTCTTGCCATTCCGGAAACGCGATATACCCTCGCGAAAGTAACGTCCGAATACCCGGGCGCATTGTAACGCGATGCGTCACGCGGATGCAGCGAGTCGATCGGAGATCGAAAGGGCGGCCTGCACGGAGCTCGGGACGAGACGCGCGCGCGCGCTATACTGAATTCTAAGTATGCGCATCGCGTTACGTCTGCGCTAGTGAGTCAGAAAATATGCTGTTTACAAGCGCGCGACGGCGTATTTACAAATGCATCCTCGACGCGCACACGTACACACGCGGGAGCGGACGGTGCATCGCGGTTTCCATGTGCGCCACCCTTGGAGTCTACCGTCTAAGAGGAGACGCGCCATTGAGATGCAGACGTCGGGGCGTCTCTCTCGCCGTCCTCTCGTCTTCTCCCTCTCGGGGTCCGCTTCCTTCCCGTTCTCCACTTCAAAGGCCGTCACGATACGCGTTCCACCGAACGTTCGAACGTGCGGCTGACAGCGATGAGAGACAGACGCGTATCGGGTTATTCCTTTAAAAACTATTCATATTCTCCATGCGCTTTTAAGCGGCTTGAGTGGGATCTGTCTACGATGTTCCCTCGCGATAAACGAATTTCGTCAAATTTACGTGAAGAGAATTTCGGTCGTTCGGCGCTCAAGCGGGATGGATGTAAATGATAAACAGCCTCAAGGGATGTGGACTAAAATCTTTTAATTATAACGTACGCAGGTTCGATCGTGGTTCTGCATTATTAAATTTTATTATCGTCCCCTTTTTACGATTGAACTGATCTCTGCCCGTTTCTTCGTAGCTGAATTCATCGCACAGATACGATGTCTCTAAATAAATTAGGATGGCTCCTGCACGAAGGAGCGGTTAGTATGGGTGCTTTGGTGGAGCCCCATTGATTTTTATAAATTTATATGATTTTTTAAATAAAGAAATATTTTCACTTAATGCATTATTGATGAAATGCATTGATATGCTAGGTTATACATGCACATTTCAAAACATATTAAAAAACATATGATATTGCCGAGTCCCAAAGAGCTGCCAAATTTCCTCAAAACATTGTATCATGTGACTTTATTAATAAGTATTTGCTTGCAGAGGTCGGTGACCTCGTATACTCAATAGCACATTTGAATCCTTGGACATTTATTATGTTTATATCATTTTTGTTAAGATCTGCTTTTTCTATAAAATAATATTAACCCTCAAAGTGCTTCTGCGAGCGATGGACCCGTAACCCCTATCCCAGTGAACACCAATAGTTACATAATATCAATATTATAATTTCCTACTTAACAATGGAAATGTAATACAACATGGGTGTTGTATTACATTTATCTTGTTGAGTAGGAAATTATAATATTGATATCATGTAACCGTTACTTGGTGTTGACTGGAATGTTAGAAACTACATCTGAAATATTTTTTCTTTATTTTATTTAATCGGCGACCGGGTCTGATTTACACCTACAACATACTTGTAGTGATGCCGCAAGAAGATAGCTAGTATTCGACAAATAATTTTTCGGAATAAAGAAAGTACACGAGTGGTAATCACCGGCTGGTAGTGAATCGTGAGCGTGGCTCATTCGTTACGTATATCGCGCGAAATTCCTTCCGTGGGAAAGACGCTTTCGTAGACGTTTGACTGTCGCAGCTGATCTCGGCTCGCCTTGAAATAATCCACCTTGGACCGCTCGATGATCCGCCGTTTTGACGACGTACGTACGTCGCAGTGACGTTATTCGCCGCGACCAAATTCGCGTGTGGCGGATTGAAATCGAGGCCAGCGCGAAAATTATATCGGGCTATATTCGCGGTCGGCCCGCTCGCCGAAATCCTCTTTTCCGTCATGTCGCGCGAATGAATCGGCTAAGATTAGTGGCAAGTTGGGGATGAATAATGAAGCTTCGTCTGGCACGTCGACCTGATCGTCAGTTCATGAAAGTATATGTCGTATTATCGAAATAGAATGCGAAAGATTATCATTTTAATCGCTGTAAAGCTGAAATAAATTTTGCTCTTACAGTTCCTTGGAGAAATATTTTTCTGTGATTAATTCGTTATGTTTAATTTAAATATTAATTACTTAAATTTATATTTAATTTCTTCTCTGCAGGAATGTATTTCTAATTGACATTTAAAGCTCATAAAGACTGGGCAAAATTAGATGACATGCGAATTTTTCTTAATTGTCATTACATTTAATAATCGTATAATACTCAAAGAGTTATTACATTTTGATATTATATTTCTTCTGCGTTTTCGTTACTTGTTGTAGCATTTTAGGAAAAACATACCTTTTCACTCGGTTCAAGTTAAAATGTGAAATGTTAAACATAAATAAATATTAAGAGTGTCTCCACAGACACATAAAGAGGACACAACGGCGTCTTTCAACGAAACTGACAGTGGGTGACGGGCAATTCTGAATAATTGAAATTAGAATTTCATACCGCAATTTCATCCGGACGACCCGCCAAAAACTCGGCCGCGACGCGCGTGAAATTTTAATTTTAATTAATTGGCGTCGCGATATTGCACGCAGGATCAGATCCAGGGCAGTCTATGCGCTTTCGGATGATATGCGCCAATTCCGGCGCGCATATTATTTCTCTATAAATCCGTTATGCAAATCCACTGGTTTTGCGGAGAATGAATGATCAATAACAATCTGTGAGCTTTAATTGTGTAATGCATTCGTGGAAATTGGATTATGAATTAAAGAGATAGTAATAAATATGATTTGTAAATACAATTCATAAATAACGTTCTCATTAATACCTACATAGTTCTAATTTGTCCGGAAAATAAGAGGAGATGAATATAAAAATTTAACACGGAAATTGTTTCAAATATTGACATATAATGAAGGAACAAAAAGATAATTTAAATTTAATTATATTACTCGATTCGCAATAATTTATTCACGATTATATGTGATAATCGTGCAATATTAGACTCTCATAGTATTCATGTTAGTAATGCAATAATAAAGTCTCAATTATTCTCTATACGCAGCCATTACCAACACTAATCTGCAATTAAATGACTAAGCATGACATTAAAATTATTTCATATTACTGAAAATGGCGGCGGGGCGAGGTTTTCGCTATATTCCAGCTGGTAGAAGTAACAAGCCGGCGAAAATAATGTAAGCAAGGGCATTCGTGTATTTAATTCAATTGCATCTGTAGATACATTTTTATGAAAGCGGTAGAAATAAATGGTTTTGTGTTCCGCGCAAAGCGGATTTATTCCCGTTTATTCTATTTGACAGGCACGTATAATGACTTTAAAATTAATATCTTGCGATTGTGAATCGCAGCGATTTTTCGTCGCGTGAAGGCAGCTAATGACGTCCATCGGCTCGGCCACGCAGAAGCTACATTAAATCAATATTTTCCAGTCGACGATACAATGCCGTCGACATACAATGGGGAACGCAACAAGTATGCGTCGAGGCCGCGTCACGGTAAAGTACGCGCATTTAAATTGCCTGATTAATTAATTGCCTCGGGTTTGCTCGCGAGCATTACGCCGCGGTGCGTCGTTGATGGCCGGTGAAATCAGCACGTTTTTTCCCGAACATTTGAAAAATCAATAAGTCCATTTGGATGCAGATTACTAATTTAGTGAGCAGCGACTTGAAGGGTATTTTTAATTTTCGAACAATGTCGTTATTCTCGACGGACGAAAATTTAGCGGGGCAACCGTAAAGGACAGGGCATCGGGGAACACGACGCGGAATTCCAAATTCACCGCCGCTTTTCTCTCGTCCGATAGATTCTTTAATCCGCTTGAATTTAATTGCCCTTGGCAAAGTTACAACGACGATATTGCACGTTTCGATAAAATTACGCGAATAACTTAAAAGCGCAACTCTAAAATAAGTGCATTGTTTTTCGACCGGCACTATTCCGCGGAATTGGAGAAAACAATCGCGATATTGCGCGAAAAGGTTTTCGTTTTATGAACCAGTCGCGCCCAATATTGGAAATTATCGCGCAATTCGGGTAGTTATTGTGGATTGGATATAAAATGTTCAATACCGCGTCTGATACGGCGCGTTGCGTTTCTAAGAAATACATTGTGAACTTTTAATGTGCCATTTTCAAATATATATATTGTATATAACCAGACCATGCTTCAACATTTTTCTGTTTGTCGACAGTCGTTAGGTCACACATAACCGAATATTTTTTAATTCTTATAAATCTTTTAAGGTGGGCCCTGCATAAACCGACCAAAAATAGAAACAATGAAAATGTAAGTATATTGTAGTTGTAAATTTTATTTATCAGTACGCGAAATTTCAGACCCGCTCGCCGATGAAATAAAATAAAGAAAAAATATTAAAGTTGTATTTTTTAACATTCCAGTAAACACCAAGTAACCGTTACATAATATCAGTATTATAATTTCCTACTCAACAAGATAAATGTAATACAAC
>NW_011967216.1:1802814-1808659 GCF_000949405.1 Vollenhovia emeryi | reverse complement strand
AGAGAGAGAGAGAGAGAGAGAGAGAGAGAGAGAGAGAGAGAGCGCCGTCGAATAAAACACGTCGCCGACGTTCGCGGCTCGCGCGAGAGGAAACGACGTCATTCGTGGGCGATTACGAGGAAAGTGCGTACTCCACATCTCGGGAATGGTAACGGGCGCACACTCTCTGTCTCTCTCTTTCTCTCCTCCCTCTCTCTCTATCTCTCTCTTCGTGCCGGCGCGGCGGCATGCCTCTGAAATCTCTCCGCCGTTGTACGCGGCCGCGAATCATCTCGCCGGGGCATGCCGCTCGTTCGTTGCGGCAGACTTCTCGTTGCGCGCCGGTCTAAGGACCGCATCCTCGAGGAAGGACGAAAGAGCGATGTACATACAGTACCGGGCAAAATTATATCACCTTTAGGTTTTCCGAGCATAAAGCCGACGGTACACGATACTATTTTCCCCACTGGATTGCTCTGCGAGGGCCAATCAGGATTTAGCCTTAGGTCTGGGGGTCAATTCTGTATCTTGGAACGTAGTGAAGATGTTAAAAGTGAGCGGCTTTGTCTCTTTCTAAGGCGTCAATTAGGACGAGACAGAGGTACTCGCCTTTAGCATTTTCACTACAGTGTAAGGGCCTGAACAGAATAGGACAATGTTTTATGTTTTAAGCCTTTGTCTTGAGGTAACGCATAATAACTGTCTTATGTCTTAAGAGTACAAGACAGCCATTCTGCTCAGGCCCTTAGTCGTAGACATAAGGCTAGGCAGAGAAAAACAAGTGGTATACAATAGCCTTTCACAACTTAGGGCTTGAGCAGAATGGCTGTCTTTAACTCTTAAGATAGCCTTAAGACCATGTTTTATGCTTTAAGCCTTTGTCTTGGGGTAAACGCAATGCTCAGGTCCTTAGATACCGAATTGACCCCCTGATCTAAAACTCTGCATCTTTATTGGCTCTCGCGAGCAATCCAGTAGGAAAAATAATGCCGTGCGCCGTTGGCTTGACTTTCGTCAAAGTGCGTCGAATGTGCTCGAAATTCGACAGTAGCCGCCCGCGATGACAGGTGCATCTTGTACGCGAAGGGTAATGAGATTTGGCAAAGTACACCACGATTTTCCTTCGTGCGCTAAAACTAGTTATGCTCGAACCGTCAGAAGGTGATATAATTTTGACCGGTACTGTATATATCGTTCCCCTCTGTCCTCCCTCTTCCCTCGGCGGAGAGGTACGTGCTCGTACATTAAGAGAGGCGCGATGTCCTCACGTCCACGGTGTGTCTCCCGGCCCGCGCACGTGCGTCCCGACGATATGGACCGCCGGCGTCTGACCAGCGCCGGCCGTTTCCACTCGGCGCGCTGCTCCCGAACATATTTCACCGCGCGACCCGCAAACATATGTATTTCTATTCCTGTACCCGACACCCGCCTATCTTTCAGGAGGCGTAAATAACGTTATTGTTTTCCGAAGGCGGCGTCACGTAGCCGGTGTCCCGGAAACGCAAACATCTCTTTCATCCGACTCTTTGGTTTATTTGGGAAGCCAGATTCTCGCTCGGCGGATTCGAACAGGGACGCGACTGCCGTCTTTCCGCGGGGTGTCGGCATTAATACCATTGCCATTGTTTGCACACGCGTTACAACCTGTAATCTGATCGCGCGGGATAATTAATAGGCAGCTGTTGTATCATTTCGTTTATTAATATCAGTTGCGTTAACTTTAGAGTTAATCTTCAAGAGTTAATCGTCCACAGGACGCGCAGGAAACGTATTAAAAATATTGACGCTGCTCGCGCCGCGCAATTATCATGCAGCTATTGCTGTTCAGTCGCCGTTCAGCCAATTGAGCTTAATTAGCTCGGGGTAAAAATTAATTTTTTTTCCCCACGTGCGGCGCATCACAGGCGCGCCGTCCCTCCATTAAACGCGTTCGCCGATTTATTCCGCCTCTCCTCGCCACGGTTAAATCGGATTGTTCATACATGAGATAATCATGCAAATCGACAATCACTTGTCCCATCAACGGTACAGCGATGCCGTGACGAGACCGCGTTAATTCGGGGTTCGAACCCGCGGTTTCGCGCCGCTTCGCGATTAGAATTTAAAAATTCACGTCCCGCCAGATCGTGTCGCACCGGTGGAAAATGGACCTTTCTCCGCGCGAGGGAGAGACGGAGAGAGGAGAGGAGCGAGAGAAGCTCCGCAACGTAAATACGACGTAGAGCGCGCAAATAAAGTCGCATGCGAATGAAGAATGCGTCGGTGGCTGCTCCCGGATCTCGTGTAACGAACGTTTGAGAGCCAGCAGCCGATATCTCGGGCATTCGTTACGCTCCTACCTTTTCCGTGAGGTGCATATCCTTTCTGCGGCAGCAAATTGAATAATATCCGGTGTCGACTTATATCGCATATACGAGCGCGCGTACATACGTATGAGGTAATACGAGACGCACGCCGGTGGCGTAACGAATACGCTTCGCGCCGAGGATAGGGATATTACGCCGGTCCCCGTAATAAACCACCGTCGTATTTTAATATAAAGATATCGCGCGAAGGGAGGCCGGCGAGATATACGCCGCTTTAAAGGGCTCGCCGATATTTCAAGCGCCGCCCGGCCGTTCCTCCGCCTAAAAGAGCCCGTTAAATCGCCGTTCCGCCTCGCCGGGATTGCATTAAATTCATTGTCGATTTATACCAATTTGCAGATTTTTCCCGATACGCCGTTTCGCCGCGCCGTTATCGCGCTCATCGCGCCCGGATCGGCGGAAAACTGAATTGCATCGTGTATCGGGGATCGAGCGCGCGCGGGTTTGATCAGCCCAGGCGCGTTTTACGCGACCTCCGATTCACCGCTATCCGTGCGGGATTCCGTGCGAAGTTTAAATTGATATTGCCTCGCTGCGTTGATGCATGGAACGCGGCATTGTTTTTCTTAATATTAATCCCGCGCCGCGGCCCTGTTCCGCGCAAGTTCGACCGTTTTGCGGCCGCGGAATTATGCCCGTGCAATTCGGACGGCGCAACTCCCCGGCGCGCGCGGAGACTGGTTCGCCAGCAACGTGGCCAGAAATTCGCGATGATGCTCGCTCTCTCTCCGTCTTTCTCTGCGAGGGCGTACTATCCCGTTTCTAATATAGCACTACGGATAAAATATCGTAGCAAACGGCTACCATGCCGTTTCCAATACCAGTACCTACAAACGAAGCTGTTGTAAGTCGGAAGAACCGGAGCTCTGAGCCTGTACGTTAGTGCGCTATAAATTTCACTTATCCGTGGGTTTTTGAAATACTCTCTCCTCACGCTTGCGTCCGCGGAAAGAAACGAAACGGCGAGAGGGACCGTTTACGTCGGCCTTGTATCCGAAATTTCTCAGTAGTTTGTCACGCCTGCGGCTAAGGAACCGACTCTATCGATCCTCCTCGCGGTAAAAATCCACCTTCGCGCGGCTCCTTTTGTCGCAATTTATTATACGGTAAATATCTGAGCGGGGTGCGCACTCTCGGGGGGTGGGGGGGGGGGGAGGGCGCTGCCCACGCGGGGCAGTGTGCACGTGCAACGTACCTAAATGGGAAGTGTACTTAGGACATTGGAATCTGTCGTATTACGGCGGAAAGGGGGGGAGAAAGGATGGGCGAGACCGGGCGAGAGAAGCGGAAACGGTTTTAAGGTCTTTATCGTCGGCGTTTAATGACCTCGCGGGTTTATCTAAAGATCTTTATATTGCTTCTTTCCGTTCTTTAACGTCGGGCGTAACACTAGGTTAAGAGATTATTGAGCGAGTCCACCCCGCAAAGTTACGAAACATCTCGCGGATTAAACGCTATCGCTTAGTCTAGCCTTTGGCAAGCCGCGACGTGTAACGCGATAGAGTACGTCCGATAAAGAAGAGGTTCAGCGTGGATGAGGTAAGCGGTTCTTTAAGGTGGCTCCTGCACGAAGGAGCGGTTAGTATGGGTGCTTTGGTGGGGCCCCTTTGACTTTTATAAATTCATATGACTTTTCTCGTTAAAAAAAATATCACTTGATGCATTATTGATCAAATGCATTGATATGCTGGATTATATATGCACATTTCAAAACTTATTTAAAAATATGTGATATTGCCGAGTCTCAGAGAGCTGTCAAATTATTCTTAACGTGCATCTTATATATCTTATAATTTATCTATAATAAATTTACCACAAATTTGTGTTAAGAAGTTGTAACATCTGTTATCTCATTGTCAATAATAATTCCATAAATTTCGATGAGTTTATGAAATTGATGAACTTCCACATAAATTCTTATTTAATTTGCACATTAACTCACAAAGCTTCCTTTATGAGGAAGCTAAATTTGAAAGAAAACTTACCACAATGTTGATCCTGCCAAATTTCCAATTTGCACCTTTAAATTAAAAAAAACTGCCACATGATGAGGAAGCAATGTGCAAATTTTTTTTCTTTATTTTATTACATCGGCGAGCGGGTCTGAAATTTCGTGTACTGATAGATAAAATTTACAACTACAACGTACTTAATTTCAATTTTTTCTACTTTTGCAGGAGCCACCTTAAATAAAATCAAGAGAAATTGGCGCTTTTAATCTCTTTATAAGAAGAAATATTTCATAATTTGTATCACGTGTTATATATTGCATATTGTACGTAAAATATAATATAAAATCTACCAGATGCAGGGAAAATAAAGTGTAGTTTAATAACATATTTATGACTTAAGATAACTTGGACGTTAATAAGTACAGTTTAATAACATATTTATAACTGAAGATAACTTAGACGTTAATAAGTTAATATCGACATGGATAAATATTTTTAGTAATTTTTATCGAGCGCGGGATTAAGCTACATCTTAGTTAAATATTTGCTACTCGGAAATGGCATTCAGTTTCAAGTTCGTGCAGTTAGAGACCCAGTTACGTTTTTAATCACAACGTTATAACTATACTCGTATTTATCCTAATTTTCCTCCTTTCAGCGTATCTGAAATAATAAACCCATTCTGCCGTAACTCCTGAATAACAGAGATGGTTTATCTGACGGATGTCCGTAATAGCGAAATGCGACTAATGCCGATCTCGTATTTTCGCGTTAATTCATACAACATCGTAAACACGTCGTTAAATGCGCGACGCATAAAAGCATCGGGCAGCGTGTAAGGAAGTATTTATCGTATCCATGATCATAAAGGACGTTGTGCGTGGCCTCGCGGTGGCGAAATTACGAGTTCTTTAAGGTAAATTGCGGACCCGAAAAGCAGCGCGGTGTAATTTTGCGACGTGCCGCGGCATCACAAACACCATAAGCTGTAATGCATTGCATTATCCTATAAAACTGTCTCTAAAGATGCAAAAGCACATGAAAATTTCATTCTTTGAACACCGAGCAAATTATTGGCACATAAAATATGAAGGACGTTAAAAGTATCTTCTAATATTATTTCACAGAGGAAGAATATTCTTTAATGAAAGGTCTGGCGAAAATTTACTAGAATTAATTATAAGACTAATTATATTAATTATGTAAGTTTTAATAATAAAAAATGGACTAAAGTATCTATCAGACGGGAGGTATAACATTTATATTACTATACATTTATTATATACGTCTAATAGATATTCTAATTATAGTAGTGAAATGTTTTTGTACATGATATAATTTTTATTTTAACCTCGTAGAGTCCCATCTTTGATATTTTTCGTTATTTATTAAAAATTTCGTAATTAAAATGCTAAATTATGAAATAAGTAAATAGGGGAACCTGGGGCATAACGGAACGGCGGGGCATAATGGGATATGATCTATAACTTTTTACAGAAGTGCTGTTATGTATTGAAATATTTTGCAATTATTGCTATTAGATGATTC
>NW_011967216.1:1780642-1802378 GCF_000949405.1 Vollenhovia emeryi | reverse complement strand
TTCCCGTTATGCCCCGGGTTCCCCTATTAGTAATAAATGAAATTTAATGGGTACGTACACATCTACGCTACGGTAATTCGACTTTTCAGAATTAAAAGAGCGCATCGCCGAGGCGGCTTTTTAAAAAATTCCGTGTTCCTCTCAGCTCTGTCGGAGATACGACCATTAATTTCTAAGTAAGCTGACCTTATCTTGTAAGTGGCAATGCCGAATGTACTCGCATACGTCCGATTGACGTGGTAGCCGGTTTACTTACTTTTGCGACGCCGCACTCGCGTATCGCTCGCGTCGCGACGGAAAGTCAGGCAGTGTGCAATCAGTTTACTCTCTGATAACGCGTCGAGAGTAATCCTTTTTGTATTTGGAAACGAGCCTCGAGCACACTCATCGCGCAATTATCGCGATTTGAATTCATCGGATTTATAACGTTTTGTTGTCACTTTCACGGATCTGACCTCGCGATTCGGGCTGTCGCGACCGCGCAAAATAAATATGCAGATTGCATGGGCGTTTAATTGGCAAATAAATACGCCGCGTGCTTCATCGAAAAACCGCGGCTCTCCGCGAAAATCTCAAACGTTCGGAAATCTGTAAACACAACGCGCGCGCGCGCCTACAGGGTGTCCGTAAATACGGGGGATGTGATTGACATAAAAATCTTTCGGTAATTTCAACACTTTGTTTTTACAGGCATCGATGACCTCTCAAACCATAGCTGTAAAATTGTATTCGGTCAATTAAAATACAGGGTTTTTCGTGATTTAATACCCAACGTGTAGCAAGCTAAAGTTTCGCTGTTATTTTCATATAAATTCGTTTTCATATAAATTTGGATTTTAAATTGGGGGTCAGCTCGAGATATTAATATCGAAATATTGTTGGAAAAAAAATATTGGCATCCAATCCAAATTTTATTAAGCACAGGTAGACTCCAAATTGATCAAAGTATTTCACCGCGTAAATTTTAGTGCGTGTACGTGAATTTGTGGCTACATTGTATGCACCGCAACTACTCTGGCCGAGATTAATTAATTTATTTCGTTGACAATCACGTCAATTGGATTAATTCGCGTGACTAAAACTTGTACGGTTTTTGATACGACGGACAGCTGAATATTACATATAATTTTAATTTTTAATACGATATCGAAATGATATATTAATATTACGCATAATTTAATATTTATCACGGAGATACTTGAAGTTTATATCAAATAATTACAAAATCAGTGACATAAATTTTGTATGGATATCTAAACGAGAAATAGCTTTAAGTCGCACAAATACAATATATGATGTGAAATTGAAACAACATTGAAATGTGCTCAAACAAAAAGACATTTCATTCAGTAGCATAAGCACTCATATGTGGAAATTTATATGCCATAAATTCGCGTGATGAACAAATGAATGGTTTTCGCGCTCGTAGAAAAACAGTATTACGTTATTATACTTCTTTAGTCGGCTATTACAGATTTAACTTAGTGGAAATCCAGGCGTTTATTCGTACATGTTTTTGCAGTTGATCCTCTTTCGTGCGCGGAAGAGTCAAGGATGGCGTCCAAAACTGCGAGAGAGCCGGGGCTGGCTGGTGTCGTTCCATTTGAGGGATGGAACGGGAAGGAAGTTGGCGTTGCCAATAAAACGGCATGCGAATGTCGAGATGCGCGGTGTAGGGCAAACGGAATAAAAGGGAAAGATGCAGGTGAGGTGTAACGACATGGCGGCCGACGACGACGACGACCGGGTCGACGAAGGAGGAAGCAATAGTTAGGAGGGTTGGAGGTGGCTTAACACAAAAAGGCGGGCGGGGAAAACGGGCGAGCGAGGGAAAAAAGGAAAGTCTCGCGAGGTCGTGTAACCGACTAAACAATGGCGACGGAAAATAGGCTCCTGCGTCGAGACCCCGGTTCGCGTGAGGGAGGAAGGGTGGAAGCGAACAAGAAGGGAGGCGGGAGAGCGGGGGGAAACGACTGCATTCGTCGTATATCATTGATAGCCGAGCCCCGGCTTCGGACTTTCTCGGTGAAATTCAATTATGCGATCCTAAAAAAGCCCGAACACGGGGAGACTCGGCAAATAGTGTCGCGACGTTACCGGTGTTTTCGATTCGGGAGGAGGATCGAAAGGAAATCGGCGTCGCCACGCGTGTGGCGAGCAACAACGTACGAGTTTATTAATTCGAGAATGCTCGCAGTCATGGGTACGCGCGAAGAAGCTCATTTTATAGCTAAAGAAAACGAGAGTTTCGCATTTTGGATATGTAAACATTAATTTTTCTTCTTTATGCATTACATAATTATCGCGTGTCAATTTACAAATTTTTTAGTAAACAGACCTGATTAAAGACCTGATCCCTATTGCTCAGTCGTAATACGTTTACCTAAAGAGTAAACAATGCATACAACTTTATTTTCATTTTGGTAATTCTAGAAAGTTGACTGCGCATGAACGAATGACCGGCGCTCTATAATTTGGCAAATGATAGACTGGAAATTGATGGATGTGAAATGGTACAATGCGCGAGATGCGTAATACGTCTTCGTAAATTTCCATTTTTCCTTTGAGCTCTCGAAAATTCCAGTCGCACAATTGTAGAAATGTTCTCACAAAATTAAATGAAGTAAGTTTATTCCGAGTAAGAGAGCGGAAATAATAGCCAACCGTTTGAAGTACATTGTTAGGAAGTTCAGCTCTTTCGTCCGTTTCTCATTAGGGACAAGGGTTATTTATTGATCTCATTTCAATCATAATCATCGATGCAATGAAGACCCGATGCGCTTATTACCAAACAAAAGTTTCCGAATTAACAAAAATAGATCGCTGCTAAACAATCCGCGGCAATTTCGATGGGAATTGTCGAGCAAATTAATTACTTAGTCATGAAATTTATTCAAGTAACAATCTCGATAGCAATTTTTCTATTAACTCTATTAATGAAAGAATAATTGATGCAAACACTGCGAAGTGGAATTAGATCTCTTCTCTCCTTCAATTTTACATTTCTCGAGAATGTATGTTATATCTTTTTCTATATAATTCAAGAAGCATATACATAAATTGTACATGTAAATTGTACATGTAAATTTATATGACATTCGCGCTTATCTAAATTTAAATGATTAGTGATTCGTAACAATTGGTCCTCGCGGAATGTTATTTGCAGATTAATAAACAGGCATTAGGGTCAGTCGGAATAATCGCATAATAGTGAACTGTATGTGACACTTCGATATTTACGCACCAGTAAAGTTAATAGTTATCGTTGTTTAATGACATTATCTTGAGTATATTAAACTAATATTCATCACGCAACTGAAAAGTGTTAATCGTATCGCTGTTGATCACTTTACTGTGCTCACTTTGGCAATACCTTAACCGATTCTAAATTTCTCGCAAAAACGCAGGGCGAAGGGCGAAGCGATTTGTTTCGGCGCGCAACGCGAAATACGGGCGAGAAGTTCGATTCTCCTGTGGAAACATTAGATTCTCATCGGCGTCGCGTGCCGAAGGAAACGAAGACAATTAGGAATACGCGATCGGTGAGGCAACCGCGTCCTCACGGGGGCATTTTCGTGCATAATTCAGCATAATGTGGCGCACGCGAGTCAAGCAATCTATTCAGCAAACGCTTCGAGAAGGCGCGCCGGACATGCAATTGGCCCGTTTCATGCTGTGACCAGATCGCCTCGTTAACTTGCTTAAGTTAGATTAGATGCGCTCATGATACTTTGATGGTATCGACGTTTCGACAGGAGCACAATGATCCCAGTCGGGCAAGTTAATCCCAAACGATAATCAATACATTAGTAATTAAAAATATACAGTATTAAAACTCAATTATCTTTACTGTGTGATTAAATGATATTTTGATAATCGTTTAATTTATAAAATTTTTGCCCGAAGAAAGTTGCGAATCATACAATAAAATATTGAAAACGCATTTAGACATGTTAAATATTAAATGTTACGCGCTGTGTAAATTTGTAAAATACTATTAAAATTTTTTAAGCATTAGCTGCTAAATAAATTATTGGACTGGTCTCGAATTTTATTTTAATTTACACGAATTTGTTTACATTCAGAAAAATATAAAATATAATAATATGGAAATATAAAATATATGTAAATTACACAAAACGATATTAGAAAGAAAATAATTCAAGCGGCAATATTATATTTAAACGTTTAAATACATTAAATACAACGATTACGCGGTTCATCGCGAAAATACCTCGTAATGGTTTTGTTAAGATATTAGAGAATTTTTTTGTTCAACGTGTTAATGTTAATGCGGAACGACATAATTATATAATGCGCTCCAACACAAACCCCGAAATGTTACTGTGAGAGTGGCGGATTACAAAGTGCACCGTCGACATTCGCCCGACGTATGTGTTTTTCGTCTCGTAAAATAATTCCACAAAAATTACTGCACTTTTAGAAAAGGAAAATTAACAAAGTCGACCTTTTACCGTTGCCGCGCGAGTATTATTCCTTTGTGGAACGCGGTATTCGAAGTGGAAAGCATTTGGCCGATTCCCATGGAGCTTCCATAAGGTTTTCCACTGGCTACACAATACAATAATACGCGGTACACGAGACGGTGACACGCGAGACTCTCGAGAGCGAGCACGGCGAGTAGAAAAGACCACGTGTGGTCTGGCGCGTTATATGTGTATAATACATATACACCCTGCGTATGCTATGTTCCTGATTATATTTACCAACCGTATGTACGTCCATTCATTTACCGCGAGCTTGATTTTTTTAACGGTACTTGAGTAACAGATTATTATATGTTACGGTAATTTAATTTTTAATAATGAATATCTTCTATTATAGCATATCGTTATAATAGAATATCTTCAGTTAACTCTTCATTGTTCACGTGGGAAAAATCGCACTGGTGATCGGGAGATATTTGCACAAATAATGTTAATGTTTTTATTGGTAATTTAAAATTCCTAAAAAAAGCGAGCAGCAAAAAAGAATTATTATATTAAAACATTCTCGCAACAAGAGCTAAAAGACAATATTTAAGCACCGCGGGTTGTGAAATTCCACACCTTGTTAAGGATTAAATCTCTATGGTGAAATTTAGTGAAAATTAATTAAAAGCGACGTCACATCACGCATTTTATTCGTTTAAAGAATTTAATTTTTAATTGTACAAGCTGGCACGTACATTTCCTTTTTTATGTGAAAAATGATAGAATGAACGTCTCGAACACCCTATACACTCAGCAGCTGCTATCAAATTCCACATATATATTTTAGGTATATACATACACTTTACGATCCAAGTTTCACTAAAAAATTTCGTTTAACTTTTTATGGATAGGTAAGTTCGTCCATTTACGAGAAATGTGTGTGAAAAATGTCGTACCTAATAAAAGATAAGACAAGAGAGCTTCGCTTTATTTTAACGAAAGCCCGGCAGTGCATTATCTATCCGGTATAATTAGGATAATGAATTGTTAATGAATTTAAATTTCCTGCGACAACATTTTTCCCATTTTTCCCCGTAATATTAATTTATGTTCAGTCGCATTTTTTTTACATCACCTCCTTTTGCATATCGTAAATGAAGGACTGCAAATCTCTCTCTCTCTCTCTATTTTCCGGTATCTCTTCCCGGTTATCGCTATAAACATAAATGCATATGTCCGTACATATATATGTATATACTGAATATACAGTAATAATGCATACGCGCGTAAATACGCAAGTCGAAAGATTAATAGAGGAAATTGTGAGACAAGTTCCTAATATGAGATAGCGGGGTTTCTGTTAAATTAACAAGCATCACCTATTGGTTCCACCATGAATTTATTGCTCTTGAAGTGCAATCTGTTTAGTGGAAAATTCGTTGTTAAATCGTGTAATCGTCACAAAAAGAGATTTGTAAACCTGCTATCTCACATTAGAAACCTATCACATAATAGGAGACTTTCATCTAAATATGACAAAAAGAAAACGTCTATTGCTGTTAGTGTGTTATGAAAAGTGACTCGTACGAAGAACGATTCTCTCTCTGTTCATTTATCATGATTCGCTGTTCGCGCGCACACGGCAGAAATTTCGGGCATCTGTATCTCACGCATTCACATAAATACACGACTAGGTAACTAGGTACGCGTGCATAGACTCGAAGCGCGCGCTGTCGGCTTGTGTTTGCGATCGCTTCGTTGACTTAAGCCGATGATGCACGGCCCCTGCCTCCGTGTCGAATATAAATTCCGCGCGGACACTACGTCGAATAAATTTGATCGCGACGAGATAATGTCGACGCGTTTTCCTGCCGGAAACGGGGCGGCCGTCTCTTTAAACATCAGCGTGAAATTAACCACCCAACTATGAGAAAATTGGGCTCAAATAGTCATAATCGACAGATTTTCGTTTGCACGTCCTTAATAGCGAGATTATAAATTAATAAGGTTTGACGAGCTTCAGTTGCAGTAGCTCAGTCTGGAATTCAATTAAAATCTCTTATAACAGACTCAATTGACAGATTTTCGTTAAATGTTACTTATGTAATTGGGCAAACGAAAAATCGATTAGAATCTCGATTAGGATTGAAAACCATTTTTGTAATAATTGAGAAGCTGACGTAAAGTTTCCCCTCGAAAGTTTTACTTAAATAACTTTTTTTACTATAGAGATGCGCAAGCGAAAATGAAAACGGGGTATTCCTGTGCAAGCGATGAACCATTTAAATGTAGAAAAATTCAATGACTTCTAGGGAGAGGGGGTTAATTTCACTCATCCTCTTTAAACGCCGTACCCGTTTTCCCATAACGGTACGTCGTATCTCGATGGTCTCGTATATGTGTAATATCCTACTAAACTTTTTCAAGGTAAATTTACTTCTTCCCTCCGTACACGTTCCGAAATAAATAATACACCGGTAATAATGATAATACATGCCATGAGAAAGCAAAGTGTATTTCGAGGTATTTCGCGTATGTTCTCCAGTGTAATACGAGCGATCGCTAAATTGGGAGTCGTAACGATTTATGACACCGATTCGGTTTTACTAATTGCCACATATAACTCACATCTGCCGAAAGGGCAGACGTCACGTCACAGTTTCGAAGTCTTCTTTGAGAACCTCCGTGATCTTGACGACACTTGATATCGTCGAATGTCAAGCTCGAGACGGGGAGAGCTCGCTTGTTATTCGCCGCGTGTATATCGTTACAGTTTCGACGGAATATACTCGTTCCGGGTTTCGCAACGACGCCGATTACCGAATTCGGCTGGGGCTCTTAAAGCTTACGCCTCTTGACGCGGTTAAACGTTCCCATTACGTACCAATGTACAGTCACGACTCGTCTATGTTGCAGGAGGGTCGTAAGTCGAGATATCTCTCGGGAGGTAGGTTTAATTAGAGAGTATAAGCAACGAAACGGTACTTTGCTTATGATCATCAATAATTAAGACGTTTAGTCCCACCGGCCATTATACTCGATACGTTTCGTTGCTGCGTTCGATAAATCGGTCGATAATCAAACTCCCAAGGCGTTCCTTCCGCTCCTCGGTACATAAAAAAATTACGAAATAAAAGACACCGTAGGTGGAACCGATAACGAACGCACAAGTTATGTCGCACGTACAGCATTTCAAGATGCAAAAAATACAATTAGTTTGATACCATTTCACTGGGGACTGAATAAAATTGCTCAAAGACTAATAGCGAATTCGGTTGCTCGCACTGGTGCACACTGAGGGCACACTGAGGCTTGTTCATAGTTAATTGTTATATTTCACTTCATCTTAAATACATGTTCAACAAATATAATATTTAGCCAAAAAATGATCTGTACAGATGCTGTACAGATCATTTTACAGACTAAGAAATAATTCAAGAGATATTTAAAACGGTCCTTTAATATAAGAATTGACTGTAAGAAAGCCTTAGTGTGCACTAGTGCACTTGTGCAAACAATTGAATTCGCTATAAGAGAAATATTAAGATACTCTTTCGTTACAAATATAATGAAGAAAAGTAACATCGTGAGAGGGCAACCTACGAACGCAACAACGCATCGGAAAGGCGAAGTTAATTTCTCCTTTTAGAGAATATCCTTGAATTGCGATCTCCATTTCCGCGACACGTCGCGGACTTATTTTTTAGACTCCTCGCGCCAGACGGCGGAATTAGAGAAATTAATCTCGCCACGGGTGGGCGTGTTTTTCCTTTCCGTTGTGGGGAAAAGAGAGCCGCGTAAATAAAGCGTCCGCCCTTTTCGTCGCGTCTTCTGTTTCCTTTTACGAAGGGAGTGCGGGAGGGGCTACCGCCGACTGTCTGGCCGGCCCTTCGCGAGTATGCGCGCACCACCCCCGTCCGCCGTGTTTACCTGCGGGAAAACCATCGACCCGCGTCGACATTCCGCACTCCTCAAGACGTCGACGGGGAGATACTCCAATTTGTCAACCGCACGCGAGTGCTTTTTTTCCCCGAGATCCTGTCGCGCTTCGAGAGGGCGAGAGCAGCTCCCGCGATAGACGCCAACGAGAGCTCGAGAGGGCCGGGCACGTCCCTCCCCCTTTCTCCCTTTTGCACACTCGATGAGCACCCTGTGCTCCTCCGCTGTTTTTACCTTCACTGGTCTACAGTTGACTGCAGACAATGCGACGTCGAATATTCGAGAGATGCGGCGACAATTTTCGCCGTGAGAGAGACTCTCGGATCAATCAACGTAATTATTAAACGCCGCGAAATATTAATTCCAAGATTAATAGGACGAGAGTTTGTTCAACGGTTATTGTAACGTCGATTTAAGAACGATATGTAAATTTGAGAATTATTACTGTGATTAATTCTGTTACTGGAAAATTATTACGATGTCATGTTTGCCGATAACCCGATTGAGTAATATTGCATTATCCGGAAAATACAATACGCTTTTATTAAGTGCCCCGATAGGAAACGAGAGAATATCGTGAGATATACGTTCTGATATCCATTATACGGTTCTTGCTACGAACTCGAATGCAAGAACGCATGCCCTGCACTGGATGTAAAGCTTGCATCGCAAACAATAATCCGAGATCATACCGGTTTGCCGGATCGCTGCCCGCATCCCGTGGTGCTTAAGGTAAATTTGCACAGTTCGTTTCCGTTGATCGTTCGGGTAGTTATACGCAATGAAGGATGGATAAGTCAAGTACACGGTATTTTCGCAAAAAGCTTGTCAGACGTGAAAAGTTATTATTGACGAAAGGAGCAGAGTAACCCTCTCTATTTTCATTTATCTGGGATAATCCATCTATCAAGATCTAATTATCTTGCTCTAAAACAAAGTGTCCTAGTTAAAGGTCTAAACATCTCGGTTGTAGATAATACAAAAAGTGAAGTGGAGTTTTAATCGTAATTGGGATAATCTCGAACTCTGTGTGATCGCGGACGATGGATTTAGAATATTTTAAACTTCGGGACTCTACTAAATAAAAGGAATTGTGTCAAAAATTCGTGTAAATATGACATGTACACGGAGAGAATTTTTTTTTAATTTATTAGTTAAAATTATGTAATCGTGGGAGAGTTTTAAAAATTTTACCGTACATTTTACTAGTAAAATTTACTAGTATATTATATTAGTAAAATGTACGGTCAAAGTTCTTCAAAATGCCATGTTGTCCAACGATCACGTGATTTTCAAGATAAATTTTAAAAGAAAAATTCCTCCGTGTACATGTGATATTTATACGAATTTTTTATATAATTTTTTTTATTTATCTTGAAGTTTAAAATATTCTAAATCCATCATCCGAGATCACACAAAGTTCGAGTATGTTCGTCTTTACGAGGAAGCAACGCTAACGTGTAGAAAGGCAGCCTAATGTCGAACGGGAGGAAGTCGAATGATAAATGTATACGTGCAATATTCAGGGTTAGGGAAATAATACGTTACTTGTAACGAAGTTACAGTTACTTCTTTTTGGCAACTCTAACTTAATTTCGCTACTTTCTCTCCATCTGTAACTGTAACTTAACTCAGTTACATTAATAGTTACTTTATATATTTTTCAAACCTCTACAAATTGCATAAGCCTTGCCTTTACGCATACCTAAGCGCCGCCCTAGTCGCACAATTCATTGACTATACATCGGCTAACATTGGTTAAACAGTGGTTATGTTGGGAGTGCATTGACCAATATTTTCCAAATATAACTCCAATATTGGTCATAAAATAAATGGAAATATACTACTGATATTACACCTAGGTGATTATTTATTATAATATTGGATTGATATTGAAATTGTATTGACCAGGGTTGCACAATAAAATTGTAATATTGAATATAGAACAAATTCTAATGTAACGCCAATGCTACGTATCAATAATTGCACGGCATTTACATTATTTCCCAATATTACGCCAATACTTTGTGCTACCCGGGCTTTATCGACACTTAATATTATAATTCAACTGCAGATTTGATATGTTTATTTTCATTGCAAGAAAGTAACTGCAAAGTAACGATTTGTTACTTTTTTTAGTAACTGTAACTGTAACGCGTTACTTTTTAGAATTTGTAACTTGTAACTGTAACTAGTAACACTTTTAGCAAAAAAAAAACTGTAACTGTAACTAGATACTTTTATAAAGTAACTTTCACAACCCTGGTGATATTGTAGTTGGAATTGAAACTGTATCGAGTGGTTACGGGCGGGGGTGGGGGGGGGCATCGAATATTCAACAAAGTCTTGTTTGCACGCGTTACATCCTCGCACCGCACCCGGACATTAACTGCAACGCCTTGTAATTCCGATGCGGATTCGCCCGTACCGCGCAACGACCTCCGGAATGCGCTAGATACATTAAATTCCGGAGTTCGCTGGCAGCTGGTTTGCAGAGTATCCGCAGATCAACTCACGCTCGGGAGCTGGTTAGTTAAGATTTACGTCGGAAAACCGCGAGAAGGATACTCCGAGTATCGGGGAATCGGAAATCTCTGAGAAAAATTAACTCCATTGAAATAACCGTTTGATATAAAGACTAGTCAAAAGAAATTGAATTTTCATCATTTCGACGACCATTATAACGATCTTACCTACATTTTTATTTTTATTATAAATATTATATAATATATAAATACTATATACACATAATTTAATACGCGATGCCATTGATTTCTATTCAAATCCATATCAGGAATCGTTTTATATAAATAAATGAAAGTACTAAGAAGATACTAATAGATGAAATAAATTTATTGCCCTTGGAGCGAAATCTGCTTAGTGGGAAATTCATTGTTAGATTGCGTGATTGTGGCGAAAAAGGATTTGTGATTGAATTTGGGTGTTGAAAACCTGCCATCTCATATTAGAAACCTATCTCATAATAGAGGACTTTCCTCTATATAAAATGTTTCTATCTTGAAAATGAGGTACCTATTGATTGTCCTCATTCTAGGATACTAATAGATGAAATAAAAACTTGATGGCGGTCTGTCTTCACGCGAATTCCTTTCACGTTAATCGTGACGACGGGACTCAGATTCTTATTAAAAAAGTGTTCCCAGTAAGTGGTAAAGGAAGGGAAAACAATGTGCAGGCGTCGCGGATACACGGAGGAAATTTTCTATGAAAACTTATCTTGAAAATCATGTAATCGTGGGACAACACGGCACTTTGAAGAGTTCTTCAAAATTTTACTATACATCTTACTAGTAAAATGTATGGTAAAATTTCAAAAAGCTCTCGTAAAATTGTTCGAAATGCCGCCTTGTCCCGCGATTACATGGTGTTCGGGTAAATTTGAAGAGGAAAAAATTCTCTCCGTGTACAATATCGGTAATGTTCTCGCACGTGTACATCTGAAAATGAATACGTATCTACTCTCGTATTCTTTCCGTCATCTGGAGGCTCCCGAACTTTCCCGCCGGGTTGAATAAAACGGCGCGCACAAACTTTCGGTTAGTCCGTTCAAAGCGATGAATAGTCCACGTGCGAGCAACAGACGATTGGTATTAGCATCGATGTGAGACTTCACGAACTTTCTATCGTCTCTCTCAACTTGAACTTTGCAAGAGTAAAGGAGCGAGCCCGGGATTGTACTAGAAAGAGAGAGAAATGATCAAATTTGCAGGCAGAAGGAAAAACGCTTTGGCGTCTGTACTGTTTCATGCAGTTTTTGACGTTTTATTCCGTCTGACCATGGTGTAAAGATAAAAGGTAAAACATTGCGCATGTAACCAATTTTTGGGGCAAATGTTCATTGGTTCTTCCTGCATTCAACTGCAACGATTTGCAGGTTGAAGGTCGGGGCAAATTTCTGATTGGTCAATTTGGTAATTTAGGCCACTTCTAATTGGTTGACACTGCGCGTCCACCAGATTGCTTCACCTTGTATCTTTACACCATGCGTCTGACACCGTCGAACACGAATGGTAGCGCGCGAAAGAGCGTCACTTCGTCGCGGCGTGTAAGAAGAGACTTGATTTCTCGCTTTCGATACCGCGTGTTCGATTCATTCGTGGTCGCGACTAGAGACCTTGTAATTAGAGCCATAAGAGTTCGTCAAATTCCTGCGAGTGAGAGAAAGAAACATAGGCTATTTCACTCGCGTGAATTTGACGAACTCTTATGGCCAGTCTCTGATTACAGGGTCTCTAGTTGCGACGAGAGGAAACAGGAGTGCTTCGATGCACGAGAATTGTGTCACGTGAGAAATTTCGCGTGACGCGGTCCCCAAAGGCCCCCCCCCCCCGGGCTGGTGGGGCCCTCCTTCGCGACACCCCCGGTGTCGTGCGCGCAGCATCACGGCGACGGCCCCCTGGTATATCGCACGTCCGTATTCCATTATGTAATGGGCCATTGTACCGTGCAATCCTACCGCGGCGGGACGGAGCAATGCCGTTGGGTGTCGTACAACACGTCGGGGGTCGAGCAGGCCAGACAAACGCGCGCGAGAGCGGGCGCCGCGCGGTCCTCTCTTCGTTTCGTAATCAAAGGAAACGACCGCGAGCGGAATTATTAACGGCGCGAGATAGATGCGTATATAGATAGATAAAGACGGAGCGGGAGGGTTTCATGCATGCTGCAACTCTCACGTAGGGGTAACGAATACTCGCCGTTCCGCGGTAATAAGTAAAACCATTCGGCGCGTCGAATGTATGTGCCCGGCGCGGGAAACAACATTTATCGGCCATCGGGATGTAGGCCTCGCTAGTAATCGCGTCTCGCGTCCCAGCTGTAAATCTCGCAAACGCCTCACGTGTGTCTCTGACGAATACTAGCGTGCCGCCCGTTCCCGTATCTCCGCGGTAGTCGCCCTTTTGGGAAATCCGAAAAGGAATCTTTAGCCTATACCATTCCCCTTTTCGTGTCATTACGACACGCAATCATAGTAAATTCCGATCTCGTCGCCGCGAAGGCGGCTGGCTCGCTTCTTGAACGTCCCGGCGTTCTTTCAGGACGTTCCGCTGCCGTCGTCGATTTAGACCTCGTCATTCACAGAGGCTTACTTTAAGCGATTATTTCGTAGAAGACGTTTACTCTGCTACTTAATATACTTGTTTGCGTTTTTAGGAAGGTTCGCGTTGAGCAACGGCTTTCGAGTCCCGCGCTGCCCCCGCCGCGTCGTGGTAATTTCGGCCTTCGGTTTCACCCCGCTGCGAGCGTAACGCCGAAGGAGCTACTTTCGGTATTGCCCATCGTATTGCGCTCACGTACCCAATTTCATTTCGTCGCGATAGACCTCATTGGTTCGAGCTAATTCACTCCTGCGTTTCCGCCCACTAACTCCCTAGACGCCTCTATCGACGACTTGGCCGACCGTACACCGACGAAACACCCGATGCGGCGCAATCGACGAGAGATAAAAAAGTAAAACTGCGAAGAAGAGAGGGGGGGGGAGAGAAAAATAAGGGGGGGGGAAGGTGCGAAAGACCGGAAGAGTGAAGCAGGAACGCGGACAAGAGGTGACAATTAAAGGTAAGGGGACGTGCACGGGCGCGTAAAGTCATTAGCCTTAATTGGAGTGCGCCGCTCGGCTGTCAGCCGTTGAATGGGTGACATACGTTTCGCGATATGTCCCGCCGTACGCGAGAGAAAGACAGAGGTTGCGGGACAGAGGAGACACGGCCGCGGTGGGCGGCGAGGGGCGGCAGACGGGAAGGTAGAATGGCAGAGAGAACCCGTCCGGTACCGGTCTGCGGCCATTGATTTTGCCCGTATGCAGTTGCACATGCAACCCCCGCGTGTATACATCCCTCTCCGGCCAAGTCGTTTTGTCGGGCCCGCGCGAGCGAGCGAACGCCGCAATTAATTAAGCCTCCGCGCAATTTATATCGGCATTATACGCGCTGTTTTGCGTGCAAAAACCATTTACGGCGCACTCCCGATTGCCCTCCCGTCCTCACCAGCGACAACAACAGCGGGCCGCGCTGGGTTTTGCACACCCCGAGATCGTTGTCGATACAACAATTGGGTCGGGATAGATACGTAATATGTACTCGAGGTGCGCAAAACTTATATCGGTATTATTACATCTCGGCGCTCGCAAAACGCTGATAAAGGATAGTTTAACAGCAATATACATATACCCTGAAACTGTACAATATATTCTAAAATCGTCTATTTCTGTTTATACAAAAGAGGCTCTATAAGGTAGCTAAACTTTGTTGGTGAATGGTAAAATCAATCTTTGAAAATTTCACGCGCGCCCCACACGAGCATTTAATTTTTATTATTTTCCCGAGAATTAAGTCTCGAATAAAAATTCCGTGATATTAAAGCTGGAGCAGAATGAATATTTAACTTTCCTAACGCAAAGATATCGCGTTTAATATCAACGTAAAATGAGAAGCGGGAAACTAGCTTAGGTGTAAATATGAGAATCTTATGGTGCGGATTTTATAATGTTCTCTAGAGATTTTTAATATCTTTTGGTAATAAAGAAAGACTAATTATGATATTTGAAGCTTTTGCGGTGTACGCGAATACCAGGTTCGGCTTCCTGGTCGGAGCCGCGCAAGTTTTTCCATTTTATTCCGTTTTACGTTTCGTGAACGTTTCAGTTCACTTCATCAGGCAGAAACAACCTGATACAGCATCAGGTTGTTCCTCCCTGATGAAGTGAACTGAAACGTTCACGAAGCGTCGGAATAAAATAAAAAAAACTTACGCGGCTCCAAAGGTTAATGTACAAAAGGTTTGCCGGGCAAATTTGAACAATCCATATTATCTAAAACGAAGTGAATTCGAGGCACTCAGAGGGTTATCGGAATTTGATCATTAAGGGGATTTTCTTGCCCTAGTGAATCCTATTGTGTGTATTCCGACTGATACATTCCGTATCTTATCTCTTTCTCTTGCTTCTCTAAAAATCAAGATTGCATCGGTCGTCTTGTCTACTGTCCCGCGCTACTGAAAGTGTTAGTGGCCGTAGGATTCCCAATTACCGACATGTTATTATGTTATTAATTAGGATTGCAGGAGGGGTTTTAGCGCAAAATATTCGTACATTATGCACCCCGATGATCGACGCAACGCGTCAAAATGATTCCGATAATGCAGTCGCGCGCATTTCTGCGCTCGGCTTCCAATACGCTGCGAGCAGATGGATAGATTTGACCGCGAGAATAATGCGTGCGCCGCCGTTAATTCTGATGGATAGGCACGAATGCGTGCGAGTTCGTGATTCGCGAATCACATGCCGCGTTATCCGTGCTCTCGGTACACCGGAATAAAGCCGTAGTGAGAAACTAACGTCCTCGCGAGCCAATCTCTCTCTCTCTCTCTCTCTCTCTCTCTCCCCTCCCCCCCTCTCTCTCTCGCCGCGTTCCTCGCAACATTTTTGTCGGTCTCATGCGTATATTAAATATTATATTGAACATATCTCGCATACATAAAATTTATCTTGGTAGCGCGCTCGTCTACGCTTCTCCAAACTTCAACTCGGCGCTATTGGAATATGCAAGAGCGAATCAGAAACAAATAGACCCACTCGCACTTGCTTCCTTGCCCAAAATTACGGCGAAGTTTGCCGAACTCTCGCCGGATAAACGGCAAGCAAATGCCCTCGTCGGATCAACGCGGGGATAAAAGAAAGCTCGGTCCAACCTGTGCAAACGCGACACGCGGCTCCCTTTTAGAAATGACCTTTCGTGGATCACGTGTACTCCTGGAATTAGTGTCCAGGAGTAAAGGTCAACGATGTACACGCCGGGAATGTGAACGTATACATAAGTCCTGTTGTCCGAGATAAGCGCACGATTTTTTTCTGACGTAAACGATCGCAAGGGGTGTGTTATACTCTGCTTATAGGCCATCGGGTTAATACACGTATATTGCATATGGCGAGATCTCTTCTCTTTCGGTTGAATACCACACGGAGAGAATTTTCTCTTAAAATTCGTCCTGAAAATCATGTAATCGTGGGACAACGCGGCATTTCGAAGAATTTTATGAGTTTTTTCAAATTGTACCATATATGTTATTAATAAAATTTTAGAAAATCTCCAAGTTCTTCAAAATACCACGTTGTTCCACGATTTTCAGGGTTAAATTTAAGGGAAAATTCTCCCCCCCGTGCAGAAACTCGCAATGTCGTCCAACAGATATCAAAAATACATCCACAGAAAAAATTTCCGGATCCAATGCTATTACACTTGGATGTATCATAAAATAGGATCGATATAGCGCCAATCATATTTATTATAGAGAAAGGAATATTTTAATCTTAAATGGAAAATTCTAAAATCTAGAATAAAATGATAGTATGTATCGTCTTTTGTCGAATATCGTGGTGCCAGTTTACTCCGGTGGACTAACAACAATTTCGATTGCACGCGCAATCATTGTCTCAATACGTACACGCGTGAGCGTCATTGCGAACAATCCTGCTTCGATTCCCGTCGATACGGGCCGGGGGATTATCAGAGTATCGATTAGAGGAGGATAATCACCGTCGTCGCCGCGACGCGTTAATAAGGAAAAATCTGAAAACCGACGTGCACGCGTATCCCGTAATTAGAAAAAGAGATACAAGCCCGGGCTCTATTACTGTCCGATGGAATTCACCTGCCTCGCGCTTTCAAAGGCGTGCCTTTCCTTCTTCTCTCGCCGTTACGTACGGCGAAATGGGCGGAGTGGCTGCAAAATAGCCACTCTCCGCTCTTCCTCGCGAGCCGTTTCCGCTCGTACGCGGCTCCCCAGGCCCGGTCGGAGGCATTTACGCGGAGGTTTATCGCGGCGAGGATCCTAGGGGGTTGCGGCGACGCGTACGATCCGACGATACAAGCGCGATACGACTCGAATAACCCGCCGCGTTCTTACGCCGGATACCGCGTATGGGCGCGCGTCATCCGATATTATCCGCGGTCGTACGCGTCGCAAAACGACTTCCGCCGATCGCGATTGCGGCGACAGGTACCGAAAAGCGGTGCGCTCTTGCGTATGCGCTTTTTTACGGTGTGAAACTCCGTAAAAAAAAGGGATAAAAAAAACATCGATGCGTCGAAACGACCGCGCTGTCGCGCGTTTTTACGATCCGCGACGCTCGCGCGCCTACAGTTTTGACGGCCCGTTTTTCGCGCCACTCATTTTTCAGAATCGTTGCGTCCGCACGAGATAATTATTTACACGCGGCGGATGAAACGGAGCGCCCCGCTGAATTGCTCAGCGAAAATTCGCGAGCGAGTTTCCCGAGAAACGTTTGTAATAGAGTTTCCGTTCTCTTAAATTCGATTAGTTGTATCCATCTTAGTGCTTGATATGAAATATCTTGATAATTAACTCGTAACAAAATCAAGTTGTAAAACACGGTGATAATAAATTTCATGTAATATTCTATAAAGATTCGAACATATTGTGTATGCAATTACCTATCGTGCATAAATTTTAAAAATACACCCTTAGAGAGATTTTCTGTTACCGAGACAAAAAATATTCTTGACGCATTTATATTTCTCCCACAACTTCATTTAGAATAAAAATAAGACAATGTCAAAATAAAATCAATAATTCTTATTCTCCTCTATCGAATTAAAAAAGATTGATTTACTATATGGAGACAGGAGTAACTTTATATATTTTTGCGTTTAGAATAAATTTTCCCTCTGTCTTACAACGCACAAAGTTGGCACCACGATATTCGACAAAAGACGATACATACTATCATTTTATTCTAGATTTTAGAATTTTTCATTTAAGATTAAAATAGTTCTTTCTCTATAATAATTATGATTGGAGCTATATCGATCCTATTTTATGATGCATTCAAGTGTAATAGCATTGGATCCGGAAATTTTTTTGTGGGTGTATGTGATTATCTTTGTCGTATTGAAGCGGATTTAAAACAGAGAGAGCTAGAAGATTTTACATATTTAAAAAAATCTTCATTTTACAGGAATTAAAAAATCTTTATCTAGTTTTTAAAAAAGCATTAAAATGCATATCTACGTGGTAATTTTTGTCATCTCTTTTTTGTAAAATAGGTGTAGAACTTTCTACTCGCTGTTACAAATCCATTTCGATAGAGGAAAAGATTACCACACGTATATATACAAGTATATATATATTCACTACGTATTACATATTAAAAAAATATATATAGAATTTCCTATTCGCTATTTCAAATCCATTTTGATAGAGATGACAAAGATTACCACACACGTATATTAATGCCATTCATTGTGCCAAACTTGATGCGCTTCCGTGATTACGTCGAGCTAGTTGCACATTAACAATTGATGATTAACAATTCAGATAAATTGGAAATTTCGATGAATCGCGAGATTGTGTAGGCTGGATAGAAGCTCGACGCATTTGGGATAGGTTGTTACTGCTATTGTCGGCTGCTGCGGTATCTAACTGAAAGTTGCAGTATTTAACGCGCCATTGCGCCACGAGGACGCATTACTTTCGCTAACGACGCCTCGCGTGGGAATTTAGATATTCCTGTTGCTTTTCGCTGGAAACTGGAAACTCCCCTGTCCCCGAAATGCGTTTGGGATCGCGCGGTGCAGCGGCGCACAAAACCGAACGTGTCGCTTGCAAATGCAAAGCGATAAAGTAAAATGTCATGTAGAGTACCTCAGAAGTTGCGCGGTACCTGCGAACCGCGCGCGGACGATAGAAACTAAAATTACTGTTGTTCCGATGCCGACGCGAGCGAACGATCTCCGTATTTATTTACGGGAGGAGAATAAAAGTGTCGGGGAAAAGCGAAAAGGATTTTTCTGCGAATAAAGTTGCGCGCGCGAAACGAAGAAGACGGAAGCTTAAGTTTCCGTTATATTTACATTTTAATTCCGGGCGCTTAATTTATAAGATCTCGCACGCTGCGTGAAGCATTAAAACGAAAGTGGAAAGGTGACGTCCGATGGAACTTGTGCTGAATTCAATCCGCGCGAATGACAATACACTGTGTTTAAACGTGAAATATTTAAATAAACTCTTGTTAGAGAGAAATCGCTAATCCTGTTTCAAGTTTTTCGCTCTGGCTCTGGAGGATAAACTCGTCAAACGCGAACGTTTAAAGCGGGAAACGTTAATAATAAAGGCTTCATTTCGTTTCGTTGTAGTTAGCCGTAATATGCAGTTTGCTGTCGCGTTCCGCGTAAATGGAAAAGTTGGGACCAAGTATAGACGTTCGCGTTGCCCTAGGAAAATTTCGCGCGGCACTTAATCAAGCATATAAATTGCGACAATGTAATCGAAGCATCGTGCAATATGGATTTACGGTAATAGAAGATGTAATCGCGCTTAAAGCGCGCCCGCTTAATCAAGCATTCCCGTTAATAAATACAGTTTACTCTCGGTATAAATTGTTCGGTGTAATTTGCGCAACAATTTTGCATCTAATTAATGGCATACGAATTAAGGCTTACAGATTACATTTAAATGGTATAAAAGCTCAAAGACGTTTAACCTCCTTCTTAACTGCTCGTAACTTTCGCGCATTATTCGCATAATCCCCGCATAGCGGACAGGAATATGGTAAATTAGTACTTTGCCCTTTGCATACTTTGTCCGTTCAGCGCCTTCATTAACTGCGAGAGAAATCGCAAGTATAATTACTTCGGTAAAGAACCTTTAAGACAGAAAGAACCGAGGACAGAGCGGAACAAGATTTACGTCAACTTTACACAATCACAAAATTTCAGCTCTCCGTTGTATCGTCTTCTATTATAATTTTAAGCTTCTCGACGTTATTTTTATTAAGTTGTGAAATTAAGATCCTCGAAATGGAAAATTTCCTCTCACCTACTTTCCAAAATTTCAGCATTTCGTCAAACACGCGAACAATTATTTCTCTCACGAGAGCGGAAAACGATTCCTCGATTCTTGGTTCTTCAAATTAATCATCCTTGAACCTCCGTCGTTTTTCTCGGGAGTCTCGGTGGGGCGATGCTGATTGGCGCATTCTTTAATCCGTAAATTCACGCGTATTTTACATTTGAATTATTCATTGAAATTTTGCGCACTCTGAAATTTCACTCGAATATTCCGCTGAACGAAACTAATTACGTTCTGAATGGATCGCACGTCGTGCCCCTGCGCCTTTACAGCAGTACGGTGATGTAAAGGAGTTCACTAGTCGAACATTTTACACGCGGCTGCGCAAGACGCTCTCGAGATAACATAATATCTACCCTCTTGCACGGGCCGTGTCACTAGAAACGCGCGTACACACGTGTGCGTTTCCGTACGTGTACGTGGTATATCGCGCGTTTTCTCTCTCAAGGTGGCCGGGGCGAGGAGGCGGGTCGTAATGCCTAGCGGTTAATTTGCACGATGGCCTTAGCGGTGGACTTAGAACATCGTAATTCACGAAATACGGCTGACGATAAATGTACCCGCAATTAAGCGTTGCGTATTATGCTGTTCCTATCGCCGGCCGCGTTCGAGTTGGCGCGCATATAACGACGGAATATTACTTTTGATTAACCGGCTTCTTACCGGACTGCGGCGCCGCGAAATCAGGTCGCCCTAATGCCGGCTTGCGCCCGGCCTGCTTGTGCATTAATATGAAGGGCATGTCACCTCAATTTCTTACTGCGCGTGCCGCTGCTGCAAAACGATTCGCACGGTTTTTAAAGAATGCACCGCGTCGTACATATTACAAACGAGTTTATTCGCCACCGTATTAAATTATGCAGAATGGCCTGACCGACCGTCCTGCGCGACGAGGAAAGGGTCCCCGGGCTGATGCCCTTCCGACTTGCGCCCATGCTGCAATCTGACGAAAATTTTATGTACATGTACGGAATCTCAGATTAGTGCCTTAATTACTTGTCCCTTTATCAAACTTTTACATGTACAGTCTTATTCATTAATGCCCTGGACCTCAGTTTTACTACACGGAGTGTACTAGGATATCCTTTTGATAACAGATCCTTTAGAAAATTTCAAGACGAAAAGTCGAATACAAAAATGTCGAGGCTATAATAGTTTCTAAATAATAAGCGAATATATCTCACAAATGATAGACCTGAGATTTCGCGCGCTCAGGCACGGCGACATGACAAGTGATGAAAGTGTTCATATAAATGTCGCCCTTTTTAGTAACAACCTTCATGGTGACTGATATTGATCAATCACTTTGACAGCTGCAACACTTTGAAGTTACAACATGTTGCAAATTTCTACTTGAATTAAATAAAAAGGGCGACATTCATAGTAACACTTTTATCACTTATCATGTCGCCGTGCCTGAGCGCGCGAAATCTCAGGCCTATCATTGGTGAAGTATACTCGTTTATTACTTAAAAACT
>NW_011967216.1:1674527-1780561 GCF_000949405.1 Vollenhovia emeryi | reverse complement strand
TGTCGCCCTTTTTAGTAACAACCTTCATGGTGACTGATATTGATCAATCACTTTGACAGCTGCAACACTTTGAAGTTACAACATGTTGCAAATTTCTACTTGAATTAAATAAAAAGGGCGACATTCATAGTAACACTTTTATCACTTATCATGTCGCCGTGCCTGAGCGCGCGAAATCTCAGGCCTATCATTGGTGAAGTATACTCGTTTATTACTTAAAAACTATTATAGCCTCGACATTTTTGTATTAGAATTTTTTACCTAAAATTTTCGAAAGTATCTGTGATTAAAAGGATATCCGGTGGTTTTAGTACACTCTGTGTAGTAAAACTGAGGTCCAGGGCATTAATGAATAAGACTGTACATGTAAAAGTTTGACAAAGGGACAGTAATTAAGGCACTAATCTGGGATTCCGTACATGTACATAACTGATAATCAAGATCTTTTTCTGAATTTTTTCCGAATTGGCGCACAGTTTAAAGTCGAAAAATAGACGCGAAGATGTCATCTTTATACTGTTACTGCGACAAATATTATCACATGCCTCAGTGGTCGAATTGGTGAGACGCCCGCCTAGAGAGAAGAAAAGTCCAGGCTCAAACTCTGGCTGAGGTAATATTTTTCGCAATAAATTTTCTGTATTAAAATACTAACCGGTTAATGTCAATTAAAACCATCTTGATTATTGTTATCTATTACTGGCAACTTAAAGAGTTTTCTATGTTTAAAATAACAGTTTTAATTTTTTTTACAAATTATTCAAATTTACGACGGTGCATTCTTCTGAGATTATCCGTGATTTTTGTTGCTATACACGACTGATTAAATTATTCGACTTTTCCTCTGTTATCCCCTTTTTCCAAAGATACATGCTGTACCTACTTCGATAGAACTTAATTGTTGATGAGCTCTAATGTTAAAAAGTACACGTTCGCGAACGGTAATTTTGCTCGCATATAACACACGCCAGTTTTCTCCTTCTCTCTACTATCTCTCTGTCAGTGATATACTTTTTGTGAGCGATAAGTCTCATGCACGAATTATCGATAGGGGGAATAATAAAATATCCTGACGAGTCGAACAAAGGTAATATAGGCCGCACGGGTTTTCAGCGTGAAAGTTACGGATGAACTAGTTCCTCGCAGCTACCCGAAATCAGGTCACCGCGTGAGGGGTGGTCCCGCGCCAAGGGCGAACATATCGAAGTGATCAAACTGGTTGAACGCCATTGGCTCCGCCTCCGATTGAATTTGCCGGAGTTAAACAGCGGAAGCTGCCGTATTTATTTTAAACGAGTGACAATTCCTCGGGAATCGAGTAACATTCGAACCCCTGGTCACTTACCAGGCGGATTAAAAGTACTTATTGTTAGTTCAGACTTCAGACTCGCGGAAATGATGTTATCGCAAGTCATCGCGATGCACGTATGTCAAATTGCTGCGTACAGATTCCTCGGAAATTTCGTAGCTGATTTTTTCCAACGTAAGAACAGATTCAGACGCAGCTTTCCGCACGGTATCCTCGTTCTCCCGTTACGCTAAACTCGCGTCGAAGCGTCTCTTAAAGGGACGCAAGGTTGGGGACCGCGGGGTCTTGTTATTTACTCGCAGACTTTGAGATGCCCTCGTTCGTCCGAATTGTAATTTTCCGTCAAGCGTAACGAAAAACTATCGATGCATTGACTTCGAAACAACAGCTATTTGTCTCGGTTGGAACCCCACTGTCTGCGGCTGAAAGGTTTGCGCGAGATAGGTAGGTCTGACGTACTCGCGTCTACGGGACGTGACTCGCGCTTTCCGCCGCGACGCGGGTTTGTACACCTTGGCGCTACCGATGCTACGTACACGACTTACATCCGTGCGCTTTAGATGCGTGCATTCTCTCCGTTTCTTTCTCCTTACCCCTTCGCCCTTCCGTCTCTCGTCACGAAGACGAGGCAGGGCGTCGTGTTTTGCAACAGGGTGTTCTTCTCGGCACAATGCTGACGTGCCGCGCGGGCGGAGCGGAGCGGAGCGAAGAAGACGAAGTCAGGCGGAGGGGAGGGCGACGGAAAGCACGAAAAAGAGAGGGTAGGGCTGTGCATGGTCCACGCCGGGGTGGATTCTGTGCTTGTGAAATAGTCGCTAATGCTTATCGATCCCGGCACCTGCTGTCTTTCTCCCGCCAGCCGCGTCTCGCGTCTTCCTCTCGCCTTCGCCGTTTTTCTGTGCGCTCGTCCATCTTTTTCCACTCCGTATGCACGCGAGGCAATGAAAGGCGCGGGAGAGAGGGAGGGAAGCGAAAGCGAGACCGTCCACCCCTCTCTCTTCCGCTTTTTCAATTTTTCCCTCCGCGGAATAGATACCTCCTTTTTATTTTTTCACCATTCAATTTATTCTGTGATCGTTTTGCGTGTGATTACGTTCACTTTAGAGCGATATATAATTTGAGTGCGCGGGTATTATTAGAAAACTCATTTGCCTTGCATTATCGAAAGAGACAGAGAGAGAGAGAGAGAGAGGGGGGGGGGATTTGCGGAAAAAGAAGATTCAAAGAAACATCTCGAAGCGTCTCGAATCTCATTGCTATTCTTGCTCCCGCCGCATCTCGGAGGAATTTGTTGCGGGAATCAATGTCGAGTGCATCGGCTAAGACGGCTCCGGAAATCTGATATGCAAATCCGCCGTTACCCGATAACACAAGATATCCTGCGGTAATGACGCTACAAGCCGTATAATAATGATCGATGTCCGAGTAATTTACGAGCCGAGCGGGGCGATTATGCCAATCGCTCTTTCATGCATACTTGCTTCCTTTATGGCGCTTTTTGTACGTATCAGTAATCATATCCGCGACGAAGTTTTCTCCCTTTACCCTTCGCCGTTTTCCTTTTCTATTTTCAACACTCGAAACCTCCGCCTTCTTTTTGTATACGCGGTGCATTGTACTAATTGCGATCTACTGCGAGTGCAGAAAACCTGTATCTGTCCTTTATCTCTCGCGTCTGCTCGAACTGAGCGTGCTATGCCGACCTGAAGGAATTTTAAACGCGCGCTGTCTCTCTCAACTCTGTAAGAATTTATTCAATGATATCGCATATTCTAACGAAGAACAAACAGAACTCGGAGATAGAAATGCAACGTAAACAATTTCTGCATCAAGTATTACACGTGATCTTGGTAAATGCGTCTTCGAGCTCACCTGAACGGAATCGCGAACTTCGTACAACAATTTAATGCGACGACACAATATTGGAATATGCATGCGTTACTTCTTTTATTATCCGAAATCCGTCTCGAAGCTGTGTTTTCACGTATTAAAGAAATATTTAAAAACACGTAATATGCGTGTATTAGAAAGCTGCATTTCTAGAAAAATTATTGTGCAATTTAATTAAGTGGAGTCGATTTAGAATTTGCACATTTTGTGGCTCGTGGCGTTCACGTTTTTTCATAAATGTACGCGTCTACATGGGTTTCGTATTGCGAAATAAACCGAAATTACTCGAAGCATTTATTACATCGGCGATGCAATTCTGCTTAGTTGCATTTTATAATATTACTTTTCGATAATATTGTCAGCGTGTCGGTTACAGTCTATATTTATCGCAATCTATACCCTATGCCCTTCGCCTCTGTTCAAGAAGCGTACTTTAACAAGCGATTACGGTAAACTCGAAGTGCGCTGTCAGCCTGATAGCACAGGTAGATTATTCAATAATATCGGATATACGTCTGTTTAACTAAGAGCGAAGTGGAGTATGATGATAAATATGCCACATTGGCTTTCGACGTTGAGAGACGCGCGCTTTGCCCATTTATTTTCGCATTCAGGCGAATTTACTGTCTCCAGTTTCGCGATCGTACGTACTTCCACTAAGCCGATACACGGTATATTGTGCAACCATGAAAAATGATTCGTACGCTATATTTCTAAGACGCTCCGCGCCTTCGCATTCAAATCGCCCGTATGAGTCAGCCCCGAGTCGAAATCGTATCTTACGAATAGTCTGATTAATCGTTTGGGAATCAGGCAAATTCGCAGCTCTGACGTGCATGCCTTTTATACTGTGCATTACGTGGATAGTAACCTTTTGATACGTGAAACCGTGCGGAGGTATTTTTAGGGACTATGATATTTAGATTATGGCCTTTGTAACCCGTTGACGGCGTGTTTTATTTAGCCCTTAGGCGCGGTAGTGTACCATATTTCACAGGCTTCCCTTTACACGGATATCTGCGCTTTTCAGCCTTTTCTGAATGAGGTATCTAACGTTACGTACATTTGACGCAAATTGAATTTTTTTCCAATTAATTACAAGTGTTTGCGAAGAGAAAATTTGACAATATTGGAGGGCCAAGTTCACACAGGTACAGTCTTATTCATTGGCGCTTGGACCTCAGTTTTACTAGGATTCACATTTTCATAACTTTTATTCCCACACTGAGAAAAATGCTCTCATCGTGTCAACAAGACACGTATGATAGAATGTATTTTGGTTAAACCAAACAGAAGTTCTAGTCGTCACGATAGAACTCGATATTTCTTAACCAGAAATTTGATAGACTTCACTACACGTCTAGTAAATCCTAAAGGAATTCTGATTCGTCCATTTTCTAACAAACGGCTGGTTGAATCTACCAGATTTCTAATTAATGCAATCAGATTGTGTTTTCCAATCTTTTGCATCTTTACATCGATGAGTTTCAGGCTGTAGTTCACACAGCTTCTCTAGAAGTCTGTGGTAGTACACACATACAGCCAGAAACTCAGTGATTTGTACACTGTCAGAATTTCTGTTACCGAGCCAAAAAATATTCTTCACGCATTTATATTTCTCACAACCTCATTTAGCATAAAAGTAAGACAATATCAAAGTAAAATCAATAATTCTTATTTTCTTCTATCGAATTAAAAAAAATTTACTTACTATTGAGACAAGAGTAACTTTATATATTCTTGCGTTTAGAATAAATTTGCCCTCCATCTTACAACGCACGAAGTTGGCACCACGATATTCCACAAAAGACGATACATACTATCATTTTATTCTAGATTTTACAAGTTTTCATTTAAGATTAAAATATTCCTTTCTCTATAATAAATATGATTGGAGCTATATCGATCCTATTTTATGATACACTAGAGATGACCAAACGCGCGCTTCGCGCGCGCAGTTTGTAGTTGAGCATTGTATATTTTTAAGAATTTCTATACATGCAAAGAAGTAATTGTATGCGCAACGTCAATTTAAAATAAAAAGTAATTTATCACTCACTGATACGATTCGCAACCGCAGAGTTGTACATCATGTATGTTAAACTGTAAAAATACAAATATGTATACGGGCATTAATGAATAAGACTGTACCTAAATGGATGCCACACAGTGGTCAAAGTGGTAATAAAGTACGAATACTGAGAATTTAATTTAATTCGTTAATTTTTTTATTAATACCCTTTGCGTTAATACCTTTACTGCTCGTTACCGTCATTGTCCCGAGAATCGTGTGTCAAGGCACGTGGAGCAACCCTGTCTTCGGCGCGGCGGAAGGTAAACCTAACCGCCGAAAAACCGACGTATTTTACAGGCGACGCGGCCAGCGGGGTTTATTCCCGCGGCGCAACACAGAATAGAGAATGCTGGGATGGCGCTTTAAATCCTCCGGAGGCAGCAACATCCTTCCGGTGAAACAGGTCGACAATAAAAATCCGGCGCGCCGAATGTAAAACCGAGCCGCGGGATCGTCAGGGCGCTCGGCAAAAGAGCATAACCCGCTGTCGCCCTCTCTTTTTCCTCTCCTCTCCACTAGCGGACCCTCCCCCGAAAACGAATTTTGCGCGATTCGCTCCTGACGATCATTCCGGGCGAATTATGCGCGAGCTGCATGGAACGAATTCTCGTTCGGACACATTGTCGGGAGTGAATTTATCCAACGCAACGCAGATATTCTACCGCGATATTAGTACTGTTAGAGATATCGTTTAAACATTGCAAAATGAAGATATATGAGATAGATTACGGAATCCGCAGCTATCCGCACGCTAATCCGTATAAATAATTGCGTTAATTGCTGCGCGCATAACGTATTATATCCCACATAATCTACATGAATCTTATTATTACAACCTTAATGCTCGAGCGTGAGACCAAAGCTTTTTTCTACTTATTTGCATGAGATTATTACATAAGATCGAACAATGTGATACAAAAGATGCCCTGTTAGATCGAAGAATTCGCAGGCTGACGAAGAACGGAATCTATCGCCTATTCATAGTTCGCTCTTATTTCAAAATTACCTTAAGTAATGTCTCGCGGTTCTCTGATTGGTCTAAAATACAATAAGACTATATTTACGATGATCTTAAATATAAGAGATATAAATATAAAAGACAACTTAACGCCGCCTTAAAGATGTCTTGTAGACATGTATGCTATCTGGGCACTCACTATTTTCAGTGGTAATCCACTAATTGACTTTTAGAGAGCGGATCATGAATATCGGCCTATCATCTCCAATGATTTTACAATTGCCTCTGCCGAATGCAACGGTCGCTCACGCGATCCTTCTTCGCGAAACTCTCGTCTCGAACCTCCCTGGTCCGATGGCAAGCCTTGCGAATTCGGCTGAAATTATCGCTCGCCGTTTTGCGAAACAGCCGCTCTTTCCCAACGTGCCAGTCACTGTCGTGACTCTCGCCGGCAAATTTCACGCGCGTAATATACGAAAGTACGGTGGGTGCAGCCGGCAAAATTCTGCCGTCGTCGCCGATTCGTCCGTCTGTAAAATCCGGCAAAATGAAACGAATGGATACGCGACTTATCCGCGCGGCGCGTATCGGGACGGTGCTGTGCGCTTTCTTCGAATCGCGGGCTCTCGATTGCGGAATCCGTTGTCGAACACGCCGCACCGGGATTGAGCTAATCCTTCCGCGGCCGTTATCGCGCGCCGGCAATCTCAATTTGCAAACTTTATTTAACGCCACATCGTTCCAAAACGGAGGGAGCGGGAGATTTATCGAATTGCAGCCGACGGTATATTCGGTTGACAACAAAATCGCGCCTAATCGCGCGAATGGAACAACCATTGTGCCGCGTTAACGCGATTTCACCCGCCGACCCGTTCTACCGTTCCTATCGGAAGCAAGAAACCTGCTAAGTCAATTTCAACGAGTAGAGAGGATTCTGATCGAGTTTAATCGCGCACGTGCCGACAACCGTTACGTACCGCTTTCAGCAGACAAAACATCTCTGTTCCGGATAAACAGGCTTACATCTAATTGCGCTTCTCCTCCCGCGCTACGTACATACGTCCAATTGTAAATGCGCAACTTTAATCGTATCATCTCCTTATGCAGCAGCGCGAAATCCTGCAAACGAGATGCGCGAGTAGGAGCAGCGAGCGCGGGAGAGAAAAAAAGAGGAGCTCGTCAAAGGGAATCCTCTTAACGAGCCGCACTTGCCTGGCCGGTCGCGGATAACGAGACGATTCTATATATCTTGTTGCATTTCGGCGCAGCGTCTCTCGTTGCAGCATCGCGCGCGAGCCTGTGATTCAACGATGCCGAATGACCGGGGCCGTAGAGGGCACCCTTTAACCCTTCGCGATCTAATATACGAAAATGTATATTCTTTAAAATGACCAACATTTCATCTCATACAAATATTTACGAATACTGTCAGTTATACAAAAAATAATAAATCAAGTACAGAAATTATTAGGCTACCAAGATCCAACCCGACCGACAACGGCATCTTCTCCAATTAACTGTATAACTCGTTAAATTCGTAACAGTCCGCTGTTTCATTTATTATGAAAAATAATATTAATAATACTAATTGCTGTATCCCATTGCTTTTAAAAGTAACGCATATATTCAATTACTTTACACTCGCAAAAATGCTCAAAATAGCGATAAAAACTTCAAAGAACGCGACACAGCGGTTTCACAGTGAGACCACAGAGACGCAAAGTGTTAACGCAAGAACGGAACTGAGAGACGAGTGGAGAGAAGAAAGTGGCTTCTAGAAGAAAATATTACTCTTTTCATTACGAGGCTCTATTTTGACGAATTATGCGAAGGATGCGGAACGTAACGCATCTACGTACTGTTGCAGAATTCCGTTTTATTCCCTGTGTCACGCTTTAGAAAATCTACATCGGTCAAAAGTGATGGAGTCACATTTAATGCTTATGTATTCTCTATGTCCCACGTATATACTATTAGGGAAAACAACTACATATTATAATTGGAAAGGGGATAAACAAACAAGGGAACAAACTTCTCACATCCGCGTCATCACTTTGTCCACAGACTGGGATAACGATGAGAGGACAAATGGATTAGTAAGAACGAGAACCGATTGCGACGCGTGCAGCTCGAATGCGGCTGTATCTCTAATGGAATTTAATGATTGTTAATCCAACACTCGCGCGTTCCCACGGAACAAGATAATAAATCCGAGCAGACGCGAGTCGTAAAAAGTCGGCAAACAAAAGCGACAGAGCATCCTCTTCGGGGAAGAGCATTCTGTCGAGGCAACCGAATTAAGAGCGACGCGTAGACGAGGGTGGCGCGAGGAGTAACGCGGACGGACAGCGCCGTCGAGAACGGTGTAGAGCACAAAGGAGGCGAATTAGTCGGTATGGCCTAAGGCATCTAATTAACGCGCCGCGTTTCACCGCGGCCTCCCCGCGTTCCTCCTCGCTCTTCCCGAAGACTGCCGCCGCGACGCGCCGGAACTCTTCCGGCGCCGGCGGAAGAAAACGCGGGATGCACCCGAGCCGCACGCGTGATTCACAAAGCGTGCACGCACGGCGGGACGGAACAAAGTAGCCGGTATTGTCGGGGAAAATTGCCTCTGCAATGTTCAGTAGCCCGTCCTTTCTACCCCGTGCGCGCACCCTTCCGCCCTCGACGATTCTTCGACGGCGAGGACGCTGTCGCGGGGGTGGGAACTCGTTTACTCTCCAATTCTCAATTGCTTGCCGAGGACGGAACGTTATCTGATGATGTTGACATTCAAGTGCGACGGAAGAGCTCTCCCGCGACGGTCGGAGGGTTTTTCTGAGCGCGGTGGAGGATCGCGTTGCGGCTGCCAATCAATGTCGAATCGCAACGCTAATTACGTTCTGTCAAAACAAATGGTTCTTGTAGGCCCGTAGAGTATACTATTGAAACATTACACGGAGATCCTCGCTATATAATAATATTAATTATTCATTCGTGCCGATGCGTCATTTTGAAATTTTAATACTGTCGGTACGACTGATATTTGTGAATCAATATACGTGCAGGGTGTCTCATTTTAAGATTCATCTTGAAAAATCATGTGATCGTGAGACACATGGCTTTTTGAAGAAATTTATGAAATATTTTTCAAAAGTGTACCATATTTTTTTACTAGTAAAATACACACTAAATATAATTACTATTGAAATGTATGGTAAAATTTCAAAAAAACTCATAAAATCCTTTGAAATGCCGTGTTGTCCGACGATTACAATATATTCAGGATAAATTTTGAGAGAAAACTCTCTCCGTGTACCTAACTCGGGGGAAAGAAAGGATTTGCACGGTTCGTTGCAAGGAGAAATACTGTATCTTTTTTTTAAAGACAATTCAAGGTACTTGGATATCCGTTCGACGTGTATTAGCTAGTGTTACGCGAGGCCTCCGACACAAGTCGTTTCACGAAGAAATGTCGGAGGCACAACGTTACTTCCACCCGGGTGAAACTCGAACGCGTTACTCTCTCGACGGTCCCGGGGTACGTGGAAGAGAAAGGGTCGGTTAACCGCCTTTAATCTAAAATGCTGGACGTTCAAAGAGCATTACGCGGCCGCCGACCGTCGCGCTGGACGAGCGAGGATGCTCGATGAAGCTTTTAAGGACCTTATTTCGAATTGATGTGCGCGCGGATACGACTCATTCGGCCGGCCCCGTTTACGGCGCCGCCAGCTCTGCGTGTCGTCAGCCCTTACAAATTGCCACTCTGACGACGTAGTAATAATTAACGTTTCGCGGTACCTTAACGTAATACGTGTTTCTCCGCGCTATAAATCGAGCGTGGAGAATAAGAGCTACGTCGAGGGAAAGTTCCATGAAATTTCGTGCTGTTTTTGTTTTCTCAATTTGAACATTTCATCTGAAATCAAATGTCACATAGTGATGTAAAATGCGTAAAATAATAAATTCATCGGAAATTCTAAATCTTTTAACAATGTTCACCAAAATCTTTAGACGAGATCCCCGTGCCGACATCTGTGACGTTGCGGCCAAAGCTGGTACAGCGGGCTATGTTACCCCCGAAAACGAAGTACTCGTACATCTTGCAAATCCGCTGTTTCGAATTCGAGCCATGTAACGCTGTGGCGATCGCGCGTAAATAAATTATGAAAAAATATGCTGTTTGCCCGCAGCATTATGAATTTATTATAGCGGACCGCCATTATAACGTTACTTCGTCGATAACAAGCGCATTACTTTCGATCTTTTGCCGCCAACAAATATCTCCGCATTAAATATTCGCTGAGGTAATCACCGCGCTGAAATCATTTGATCTAGAAGAACAATGAAAACGTGGTTTTATAATAACAATATATTTCATCACCGTTATATTATAAACATGAGTATCATGCAAGAGGTCTCGGAATTATCGTTGATTTGTGGATTTCATAATTCTTGATGACTTTCGAATTCAGTTTCTCTCCCTTAGGAAACTTGCTTGGATATCGCATTTGAACATTTTTATGTCAAATGTCTCGGCAGTAAAATTATAAGCGTAAATTAACATAACGTTTACTCGAATGAAATTAACGATAATTCTGATGCTGGCTCTAATATATACGTAATACACGGAGAGAATATCCACGGTCAACGTGGCACGCATAAAAGATTCTCAGACTGTCCACGTGTGTATATGAAATGAATATAAATTCTCTTGCAAAATGTTCGAGTTACACATGTATTTACAATCGCATAGGCACTCGTCGCGCATCGATGCGACGCGCGTATATACAACCTACAAGTTCTTATGTACATAGCAATTTAATAGTTATTAGGGAATTAGAAATATCGTACGCTGGTCCATAAAATATATTAAGTACACAACAGGGAATGTTTAAAACTTAAACGCGCTATACATATTCGAGACTTTTATCATTATATAATAAGAGATAAATATCATACGTGATATTTAATCGCTTGATAATCAAGGGATACACAAATGCTGTAAGAATCTATGTAATCAGACAGATATAGAATCTATACGTAGATACAGCCATAGACAAAATTATTAGACACTAATAATTTTGTCAATGGCTGTAGTTATAGAATCTATGTGATCAATATGGAACGGCTGGACGATTTTGCACGTCTTCCTTGTTCCTGTCTTCGACAATTGTCATCATGTTCGACCACAGTGTCATCATGTTTACTAAGATTTGTATACAAGTTTCAGTTATCAATTATTTGGCATCGCTATGATCTGTCGTGACGTGTACGAAACTTTGCTACTCCTGTGCTATCCTCCATTGGACCCGCTTGCTAACTTCTCGGGCAAACACTTTGTAATCGTCGGTTCGATTAGTTTCCACACTTCAGCCAACTGTAAACAAACGTTTGCATCAGCAATTTCCATCGTAAATCCGACGATGTATGCGTGTGTGTTCTAGTACTAAAGATATTTGCATAGCACGTACGTAGTGGAGAACAATATAGCGCAGTACATACAGTGGGGTTGTACCGCGAAAAGAAAATAAAGAGGAAAGGGTTTCCCTCAGATACGAGTATCAAAAAACATTGTGCAACAACTCACCGTGACCTCTTCGTTTCGTTCGTTTGCAAAATGAACACGTTTGTTAATTAGTAAATAATGTAACTGGAGTTACCGAGGATCGGTGATATTTACCTCGGAATGCCCGCGAATCTGCACGCTCACGAGGCTCTGCAGCACAGTGGCGAGTATCTCCAGATGCGCGTGAACGAGCTGGGTCTCCATGTGCAGACAGAGCAGCGAGAAACAATTCCTCAGCTCGACGTTAGCAATCACGGATTCCTGGGAGACCATCTTGTTCTCAAGGTACTCGACGGTGTCGGCCTGGACATACGATAAAATCGCGTGCACTCTTCTCGAAACGAGCGTGCGCCGCGCGTTCGCCAACTATGACGGATTGCGTAAGCCCGCAGGAAGTTACGCTTACTCCTCACAGCGAATCTCCGCGATTTCTCATATTATGCTACTTCAAACTCGGCGAGTAATTATACAATTGCGACAACGCGATTGCCGGTTAAATTACCGCGTCGATTATAGTCCGCGCGATGAGCGCGGGAGAGTCACGGTTAATAAATCTTTAAATCGTTAAGTAGGCACGTACGTCGGTACCGCGAATAACTCCTTGCATTTGCCGCTTCTTGAGAGACAGCATCGTAGACAGAGCGCGTTGGTGATCGGCGCTGACGCCTCGCTCGTGTCTCTCGCACAACATCCTGTGCGCGACTAAAATGTCGAGCAGGAGATTCAGCCTCTCGCATACCATGGTCTCCTCCCGCACCGCCTGTTGGAGGGCTCTGGTCGACAGCAGGTTGAACTCTCTAAAAATTTTTATCCTACATTTAGAAGCAATCGCGAAAGCTTAACAACTAAATTCCTCTGAAGCGTGAAAGCCGAAAATGAACGGTTGTATCGTAGGCGATAACGTAGAATCTCGAGCATCTTCGTTATCGAGATGTAATTCTTGAGACGACAAAAAGCAACGATACGTCGCACAAACTTCTCTTATCGATACTGGATTCTTACTTGGAGATTACGTGAAAGCCTTTCTTCATGTCTTGCCAAAGGCTGGAACTGCCGGTGATCCAGGTAGCGGTGCCGTGCTGTTCCGCGGCCAAAGTGCTCAGCTGATTGCCAAGCTCAGCCATATCCACCGCGTAATTGTGCGACCTGAATGCCAGGCTGTCGGCGATGTGCTTCAATCGGGAGATCCCGAGGAGTATCACGCGTATCTGATCGCGGCTGTTTGCGAACTCGGTCAGCGTCTCGGGCGGCATCAGCTCCTTCGCCCTCGACGACAGCTCGGACGTGGCAAATTCGTCGGGCACGCGCCTGAATACCTCGCGGATCTTGTGCTGCGTCTCGTCGCCGGTGTACGTGAAGAAAAATTGCACGATGGGGTCCTCGCTGACCACCGGGTGGCGAGCGATCAGCGTGAGAAACCGCAGCAGAGAGCGCCGCCTCTCTTCGAGAAATTGCGAGTCCGCTGCAACGGGGCGAGATGAAAAAAAAAGCCTCTTCGAGAACTCATTTTTAATTGTAACGTTGTTACGACTACGTGATGGACACTACGAAATTATGTAATGTCTCTCGAGTGCATATTAACAATTATGCATGCGTGTTTACCTCCTACAATTTTCTTCGGTGGTAACTTGGGAATCAGTCTGTAGGGAAACCGGGCTAGGAGGAGGTCGTACAACGACACGAAGTCATTGTAACGCCTGTAGACCACAGAATTGAATCTCTAAAAACATGAAATTCATCCGCGTGAGGTTCACGTTCCCCGTCACGGCGTAATTCTCTTATTCGCCACGATAGAATTGAGATAAGGTTTTATTAAAGCAATCTAAATAATAGCGCTACGTCCGTTCGTGCCTCCACGGACGGAAACGCGAGCCTCGACAATACCTTGCTGGTGACTTGATACTCCACGTGCTTCAGGAAGATGCCCTTCTTCTCCGGCACGAGGTTGACCTCGATACTGTCCAGATTACAAATGTCCGAGAACGTATGATTCAGCTTCGCGGGATTGCCCCGGTGCAGCCTCTGCGCCAGAAGCGTCACTTCCGACAGGTCTCCCAGAGCGGGGACGGGCAATTCTGCGAATAAGAAGATCCTCTCGAGCGAAGGACGCATTTTCCGACAGCTGCCAACCGGGCGCATTTAGCGTAGACGACAGTTGCACAATTACTTAGTAGCAATAGAATTTGATTGATATACATTAAGTTCCTTCAACGAATAAAGGCGGTACGACACCGAACGTTTCTGGGCTTCGAGGACGTGGCCCCTTTTCTAACTTCATCTCTTCGTAGTTTTTAACCCTTTGAAGTATGATGGCAACGTTACCACCTCAACTTCTTAACTTTTTGGCCATTTCATTCCTAGTTAACGCATTTAGGTCGGGTTTTTGTATTTTTTGGATATCTTAGCAATGAAAAAACATTGAAATATATTTCACTTTGTGTGTTTAAAATTCAGTTCGATATCTAGAGACGCAGTAGCGTCTCGCGCCAAGTATATTGTTTTTCTAAAACCAAGTATACTTTTTTCTAAATAAGATACAGAAGTGATATACAATACATACAGCCTTCCGTGAGCACGACGCTACAGCGTATCGTTTACTGGAACGCTTTTTAAGATATGAAACAGATGAAAAGTCATTCTTTCACGACTATTTACAGTTCGTCTTGTCAATATGTTTGTTCTTCTGGTTTCAAATGTACTTTACGCTTTTCTGTGAAAGTAAAATTCGCGAAAGATTTAATTCAGCAAAAGTTTGGTTACATAAGAAAAACTGATTGAAAAGCACACTCTTTAATATTTACTTCGTCTTATCAATATCTTTGCTCCCCTTGTTTCAATTGTTCTTTTTTTTATGCTGCGAGTGTCCTAGTCTCTTTCGTTATTCCCGTCCTTGTCATGCACGAACAGATATAATCATAAAACACTAGATCCGGTTACAATTCCTGCGGCCTCAATACCGCCGAGTCAGATCCGTCTATTTTCGCGGTGCCGTTGCTATTTCGGCCGACAAATAAAAACGAAATTGCGGTAATGAATCCGTCAATCGTCCAAGTGAGAAGGAAAAAGAACACATCTTCTCTTTCCGTATCTTTTCCGATATGTTCTACTTCGCCGACTTTATTCCGAGACGCGCGAGATCCCGGCATTGTTGCTCCTACGCCCTGGCAAATAATCATCATCGCAACCTCGATAACGAAGGAGTCTCCTGACCCCGCGATACCTTGACTATGCACTTACGTTCCCACAGTTTTACCATTCACGACTCGGCTTTCATAAAGCTGCCTTCGTTCCGTGCATTTATAATTCAACGTTGTGTAATGAGAATAATTATATCGTGCGGCTTCAAAACAAGACACAGATCACAAAGTTATTTTCGCGCTAAGCCGTTATATGCCATTGTATTATAATCCTTTGTTGAGCGAAAAATGCAAGTATTCCTCGAAAGAGCTAAATACGCGATTCCAGCAAAAGTCTAATCCACAACAACAACGCCAATTCTTATGAAGCTATTTTCAAATAGATGTTGAGGGACGAACGTTAGTGAGAGTTACTCTAATTTTACATTGACACAGATTCCTCTGCGAAACAACGTAGTATTAACTTATATAGAACCAGCGTGTATAGAGTGATGAAAAATAAATATTTATAAATAAATAATAATATAAAAGATAATACGTGACACAATGGTAAACACAATGTTGTTGCAGAGCTGCAGCGCAATTTTCTCGAGTCGCGATAGTATGTGACTTTCTAACGATAAGCAAAACTGCAATGATTTTGCTGGTCAATGACTCCGGTAACGCCTACAGGTTTCTTGATACGCTGCTGAAGCACGTATGCGTATTATCTAAACACCTGTCTGATAATAGACTGATTCAAGACCTACTTTCATCGCAGTCTATATACGGACTGTGTTAACGGCACGGAAGTCTGTTTGTATGTATATAGCTTCTCTTGTTTGCGAAGCGAATTACTTAAGCTAAAAGAGATAAAAGAGATACCGCAAGAGAGCCGCTATAAAAAAAAGAGAATACCGAGGCGAGAGTGCAACGTGAACGTTTAATTGTTATCCGCGCTCGGCGAGTTGCCGGTGATTTATTTGACAATTTCATCGGTCGCAATTGTCGTCGTTCAAATTTTTCGTTAAAATCTACACAAGCGTAGCTTTTGAGAATAATCAGACGAAGCCTTTGCTTTATTTAAAAAAAAAATTTCTTGATAAAAGCGCCAAAATTTTTACAAGCTCTTTTTCGTGAATTCCAGAATTTAAAATAATTATTTAATTGTAAGAGCATTTATAGAGTCCTTTTGGCAGATTATTGACAAGACAGCGCACTCGCCAAGCTAAACATTTTGATATTCTTTTATTCAGGGACTTACGCGCCTGATATTTTAACAAATCAAAGGGTGATAATTTGAACTCGACTAACCTTGAGATTCGGAGTTTTCCAGCAGCTTGTCGCTCGGTTGCTTTCCTTGTTGAGCAAAGGCGACGAGCGCGAGACCCTTGTACAGTCCGCTTCTCGTGAGATAACCGGTCTTGCTGTCTACCAGCTTCCATATCTACGGAAGAACAAAGGTGGAATTTTTTTTTTGTGATCGAGCATATATTCTCATTCGAAATAAATAAACGGAAGTGTCGGGAGCACGAGAGGCTGTCCTCTCAAAATCAGCAGGTAACACGTAGCGATAGGAAAGGAAGATACGCGGGGCTCGAGAAAGCGTCGACGGTCGTATACACGGTTGGACTTCGTGCCCGAGTAACGGCACAACAGCGAACTCTCTGTGAGGGAAGCCTAAGGATTAGGCCATAAATGAAAGTAACAGCATTCCGGGGATTTTTCCACCTTGCCGCGCCATTTCGCCTCTACTTCCATCTTCACTCGCGCGTCTCTTCTCCTCGAAGTCCCCGCGCCGCCTCTTCAACCTCTTATCACCGACGTCAAACCCTGGCCTCCTCCCTGGGCCCCTCGCCCGTCCGTACTCAAAGAAACCGCAATGAACGGAGGAGCATGCGAGCGCATGTCAACTCACGTTGAATACAAAAGTGCATCCAGTGGCGTAAAGAGGGAAAAGGACTGTGCTCTCTACCCCGCTGCCTTCTCTTATAATTCGAGGAGATGCGCACACGTTAGCTCCCATGTCTCTAGAGCTGCACAACTTTCGCCAATGAATTATAAAAAAAAATAAATAAATTATAGAACAGATCTTTTGTCAATAATAAATAATAATAAAATCGAATGTACGTGACTTTGTGTCGCTCCTACTTTGACCGGGAAGTGTATCTACGGCTGGCGCTTTGCCGCGATGGAGAAAAAAAGATACGAGCTAGAAAGTGCACGGTCGAAAAGAGCAAGAGAGCCGTCGTCTACGCCACTGCGGGCACCCTTGCTTTCTCGCTGCTCTCTCGAGTGTCGTTAAACCTTAATCGCCAATCAAGCCGGGAGGAAGGCTTGAGACAATAATAGATTCCCTATTCTGGATACGTGCGCGAATCGCGAGTAAACAACGGGAATCGGCGAGCCGTCGCGCGGGCGCGAGAGTCGTGCGCGCACGAGCGCGCGTTCCGTTCTCGTCGGAAGAATACGACAGAGCTCGTAAATAACGAGGGAGGAAATCGGGGAGGAACGTCGGTAAGAGGAGGTATTCGCAGGGAGGAGTCTCTTGCTCGGATAAGAGAAAAAAAAAGGGAATACGGAGAGATGCGGGAGAGAAAGAAAGGGCAGGAGAACGAGGAAAGATCGCTCGTTTGATACAACGTGTGTACAGGTGTGCGGAATGTACGCAAATTCGTTTTAATACGCCACGTAAACAGGTTTGCACGGTGGAAAGAGGCGAGGCAGGTGAGGGAGCGATATCGCACCCGAGAGGACCTTATCTGTCGCGCGCGAGACACGTCCAGGCACTTTGGAATGCCGGGCGCGACAACGCGACCTCATTATTATCGTAACAGTGATATGATAAGATCCAGGAGAAAAGAATAACAACGCTCGTCGCAACATCGAGCGAATATTTTTGCGTAATCGGCTTTAGATTGCGTAATTCAACTCGTTACGACGCACTCGCGAATTGTGTCCGATCGGCGCGGGATTTAGAGCCCGCGACAATTTGAAAAGGAGCGCTCCGCGCGCGCGTGTTTCTGCGGAGGATATTTTTAGAAGGGAGACACGAGGGTGCTCTCGAGGACGTGGGAGTGCGCCGACATTCGTGTCAATACGGTTCGACGCAGCCGCGCGCGGCCCGCGCGAGAGCATCGGCGGCGGATGTGACATCTGCGTAAGAACGCGACGTGAATGAGGCCCTGTGCGTAACGAGAGACCGACCGCGCGCGCGCTCTCTCTCTCTCGCCGTCACGCAAACATCTCTGCGCGCGAGATAATTATGCGCGGCCACTGGAATCGACCGGCGCATCTCATCTCCCGTTTGCGCACCCGAGGCGTGTAATCTGAAAAGACGACGCTCAAACGTCCCGCGTCGCGAGAGTTGTGTGACACGACGGCGACACAATGCGAGGCTGCACGCGCGTGTCCAGTAAACGACGCGCGTCTCGTTTATTCTCGCCAAACCGCTCGAGATAATTTATCCGTACGTTCGATTAATTCGGTAAACAAGTTCGATAAATCGATTCATCTCTCTCGCAAGGTCGTATCTCGGTTTTACGCAATTTTCGCTTTTTCTGCTTAAATGCTCATTTAGGAGCAGAATGAGTGTTTAAATAGAACAACTGGAAATTGCGTAAAATCGAGATACGACCTTGCGAAAGAGGTGAATCGAAACGTTGAAACATTGTGTATTAGTTGGCAAATTTCGAGGAGAGATTAATGAGTGGAAAACGCGAGAAATCGCGTATATCATAAGGTTATTTCCTGTTGCTACACTGGTGAACTAGTGCAATAAATTAGAGTAAGACAAGTATATTTTTTCTCATTCTAGCTTGCTGCACTAGTTCGCCAGTGCAGGAACAGAAAACAAAGCTAATATCACCGAAATAAACGCGCATTGCGGGGAAACGTAAGACGTTTGTTTCAGTGCGGTTTTAACCCTTTGAAGCGTGGTGGTAACTCACGTTACCACCTCAACTTCTTTACATTTTGGCCATTTAATTTCTAGTTAACGCATTTAGGTCAGGTTTTTTTGCATTTTTTCGGTATCTTAGTAATAAAATAGCTTAAAAAAGTTGAGTAGTCTTTAGTATTTATTGTAAAAGTTTTATAATAAAAGAAATATGAAAAAAAACAGCACAATTTTTGGAGAAAAATGCATTATTAACCAAGTTTTTTAAGAGTATTTCTTGAAAACTTTGTACAAAAGGGTTTTCGAGGTTGCTCTTTACGAATCTGATGTCAGATTTTCAAAATGCCAAATGGCCGAATGTGGCGTATGCAAAGTACGTGAAGTTTTTAAGCTTTCAAGTTTTTTCAGCATTTTCATTTGATTACGGTACTTAGGGACTTTTTAGGTCGCTGATTACGAATTCGACGTTTTCATTCAAGACTCGGTATCAGGTGTACAATTGAAAAATAACACTGTATAAATAAAATCTGAAATCGGTAAAATTTTGCGCTATTTTTATATTCTATAAGAATTTTCAACTGGAATATAGATTCCATGGATCCTAATAATATTTCTTGGCATAGTTGAATTACAGTTGAAAGATTTTATTCTGTTAACAAATTAATAAAATTCGCATAGCTCAAATGTGATAAACACAAATTTGAAGGAATAAAGGACTAGGAGCCGTGAGAGGGTGTAAGTGTCTAAACATTTCATTCTAAATTTATTGCGAAAAAATTATTCTTTTAAGTTTTGAATTCCGCCACCTTAAATCTGCCATTTTGAATTATGAAAATCTGATAACGAATTCGTAATAGCGACCCCAAAAACCCGTGTATACAAAGTTTCACGAAAAATGGTTCAATAGAAAAATGTATGCTTCAAAGGGTTAACAGCGAGCGGTTTTCCATATAAAAGTACCATACATTGCGTGCCAATGCGGAAGACGGCAATCAAACGATTTCACCTAGCAGGAAGACGATCCGCGTCGAAACGTACCGGCTGCTGTTGCGCGCCGCACTCGTTTTCAGCGTGCATCGACGTTGGGAACGGACGGATTCAAGTATGCGTGCGGAAGTATCAAGCGCGTACGTTGATCCATCCGCGCTTAATCGAGAGGCAGCGTAAAATTATACGTAGCCTCGGAGCAAATCGTCTCCGCGAAAGCCTGAGACGGGATACGGCTTTATTTTTTTTCTCCTTCCCCCTTTCCATATAAAATGGGAAAGTATTAGAGATTCTTCGCACACATACATACCGCGCTACTTCTCATACTTTTTAGCGACGTTGCGAAGCAAGTTCAGTCCTTTTCGGTGCAAACGCATATTTTAAGGTATTTATTCTAAAACCGTACTTGCGGTGGCTACCAATATTTAGCAATAAAATAAAATAATAGGCTCGCATTACATTAAAAATCGCAGAATAATAGAGATATAAAATATTACATCTGTCCTGCAAGTCTAAATTAGATTTAAAAATGTCACAAACTTTACGATGATGTAATTGTGTCATGTCATTATTGTAAAGGAAGATTGGTATTGGTAATTAACTCTCTTTTAATGCGTTGGAGGCCTAGTCTGTAAACGTTAACGACATCATTACGTGCTTTACGCAGACATAATATACTACAGAAACGCTGCTCAAAGCACGTAATGATATCGTAAATGTTTACAGAACAGGACCCTTAATTTCCCCGCTTTACCAGATCGACGATATTGACATTCATGATTTTAATTTGAATGACGGATCGTCGCCCGAAAAATTTGCGTTATAAATGTTGGGACAACTCGCACGCACAGAAAAAATTTCCGGATCCCATGCACTTCAATGTGCTATTACACTTGAATGTATCATAAAATAGGATCGATATAGCGCCAATCATATTTATTATAGAGAAAGGAATATTTTAATCTTAAATGAAAAATTCTAAAATCTAGAATAAAATGATAGCATGTGTCTTTTGTCGAATATCGTGGTGCCAACTTCGTGCGTTGTAAGACGGAGGGAAAATTTATTCTAAGAATTTATTCTAAGAATTCTAAGAATTCTAAGAAAGAACCTAAACTTACATTTATATGAGTTACTCTTGTCTCAATATAGTAAATAAATCTTTTTTACTTCGATAGAGAAGAATAAGAATTGTTGATTTTATTTCGATATTGTCTTATTTTTATAGTAAATGAGGTTGTGAAAAATATAAATGCGTCAAGAATATTTTTTGTCTCGGTAACAGAAATCCTTTCTGAGGGTGCGTAGCCAGTGGAATTGTCATTCTGCTCGCGACAACGGAACACCTCGGCGCGGCCCTGCGTAATGCTATTTTGATTGTGTTGTTAGCACAATGAACGAGAGACGGACACGGCGAGTGACGCCGCGATGCGACGTGACATTTCTGGGTGTCGCAGAGCCGTACTGACTTTTTCGCGAAACCTTTTGCCAAACAGGTTCTCGCAATTCGCGCTATAAAGTTTCTCGAGGCTCCGCCGTAAATGTCTAAAAATATTGGACGCGAATATTAACATTTCGGCGGAATATCTCTATATCTCGTGAAACTTTAATTGGATGAAACTCTGCGCGGCAATCTTACATTTAGAGTATAAATGTATAAATTAACTCCGGGAAGATAGAAGTGGATGATAAAATTTTTATGCGATTATATTCTTTCACGCAGTTTTCAGCGAGTCGCGTTAACGGAGGTTTAAGCCGCGACCTTAAATTCTGAAAATTACGTAACGCCGGGGATAAAAAAGTTGCTCCGTTAAACTGATTTTGCACAAGAACGACTTAAACTCATTCCTCAAATTCATCAGAGATTTATCTGGCGCTTTATGCGATAGAAATCAGATGTTTCGTTTCGCGCAAGTCGGTCCTCCCGCGCGGTTCAATGCCATTAGCGCGGTGACTTTCCGCGAGATACGCGCGCGTGAATTCCGAGTGTGCGACGTGCAAACGGACGGATGAAAGGTGAGTAGGCCACACGCCGGAGCGCGTCTGTGACGTTGTTGCGAGCGGCAGAGTGCAAACACGACGGTACAATTGACCCTGCCACGTAATCTCGCATCATTATGAAGGGGCGTCCGTGCGCGCTATCATCGACAGGCGTGTTGTTGGAGATGATAAGACTCCGTCGATACGGCGCCTGGAATATTTTAATCGGCATTTAGGGATACGCACAGTCGGCACCAACGACGACTTTCGCAGGAGCGAGACGGAAACGGGACGAACGTCCCGAACTGCGGCGCGAGATAACGACGTAATCGGTTCGCGTCATCGGGACGGAATTACATAACGCGACAGTTAGAAAAATAACCGCCTGAAGAATAACTTCTCTCGATCACCGCGCGAACATTGAATGCAAGCTTCGGACACCTGGAACCTGACGACATGTCGTTAGGCGAAGCTCGAGGGATAAACCGCTGAGGGCATCGTGGTGTACAGATTTCGGGCATTGCTACACGGAGAGAATTCTTCGAGGGGAAAATCGCTGAGGGCATTGTCGTGTACAAATTTGCGGCGTTACTGGGCATTGCTAGGCATTTTTTTGGGCATTAGGCCTTGCTGGCATTATAAAGATAAAATAAGATAAAATAAGATGAAATTTTTCCGCTGAAATGCAGTTACCGATGAAATTTGATTGAAAAACCGATCGCATTGTTCATCGGATGTTGAAATTTAACCGGATATATCCGTTTGTTATTACGCAATTGCATTATCCAATTATATTTAATCGGACAGGTTTCTCAGTGCACTGGGCATTAGTAGGCATTGGTTTACTTGTATGTACATGATTTTGGTCAGCGGTTTACCCCACGGCGAAACTGGATGACGCACCGGAACGAAACCATGCACGATTAGCGGTAACGTCGCGCGAAACGATATGAATATGAGTCATAAATGACGAAGAAGAATACTTGCGAGAGATCAATCGATTTATCGCAAGTTCCTGTGCTGCGTTGAGAGGCGCGATTTAATGATATGCACGTACATTAGATAAAAGTGAAATATCATCGACAGCAGTAATGCTTAGAAATAGCAATTGGCTCATCTATCGCCGTTTAAACGATATATACGCACGGTCGTCAAGATTTTCCTCGACGGAGTAAGCGCGCTAAACACGAGAAGCGCTTCTTCGTAGATCCAGCGAATTATCCTGTCAGTCGCGACGAGGTCCACGCGTTCTCAGACACTCGTCGGTTTTTCCGGCGACGTAATCGCGAAAAGACGCGAGACGGAAAACGCTGGGCGCCTTAACGGGATTACAGAGGACCGGATTATGCAGATCGGCTCAAATTATCCTTTCCGCCGCTCGAATAAGCGACACGCTAGTTCGCGAGAATTTCTTCCCTCCCGACGTCACTTGACGTAAGCGTCGTTTCCCCGATATACGTACTTAATTGTGGCACAATCGACGTTTTCCTACTTTGCGATTACCTTATTCCCGCACGATAAGTACTCGCTTTGCCATGCTCGCGGAGACGAGCTCTGGCGTACATTTAGCCGAATTGCCTGGTTATCTCCGAGTAGAAAGTCGAATAAGGGGGATCGGACTGAATTTTCTTGTTCGTCGCGGGCGATAATTTGAAGAACGATGAAAAGTCGCGGGAGAAAATCTTCGTCGTGCGAGAGCGAGACTGATCGTTCGCGATAAATCTCTTTCGTAAACTCTGGCGTGTTGAGAAATTAAAACACTGCCCGTTTGTTTGTTTAATGTGGCAGTCGAAATCGATAGTCGAAGGTTAATTCGTCAGCTGTAAAATATCAGCAGAAATATAGATTTTACTTGTGGCCCGCGGATGAAATCGATACGCGTTGCAGATCGATATATTGTTGCGAATGTTTCTCCGACCAAATAAGAAAATTAGTATAATATATGAGCATTTATACATATAATAGACCCACCCTATGTAATTATACTTTTATAGTAGAGGAAAGTCAAAGTGTAAAAGGTTCGTGAACACTCCCTCGAAAAGTGCCTTGCAATCCCGAGGGGAGTCAATAAAGATATTATATATGTATGTAGTAGAGCAAAGTTCTCTAATATGAGATAGTAGGTTTTTAATGTCTACATTGGCTCATAAATCTTTTTTCGTAACGATTACACGATCTAACAATTAATTTTCCACTAAACAGATTTCACTCCAAGGACAATAAATTCACGGTGGAATCAATAGATGATGCCTATTAATTTAGCAGAAACTCCGCTATCTCATATTAAAAACATATAAGTGGGCCAATATCACTCACTATTTTAGTGCTTATTAAAATTGTACTAATTGCAAGATAATCTCGTTTCTAATCGTGTAAATATTACATGTTCAAAACATGTTTACTGAAGAAGGAAAGCAACTTTAAAATAAAATAAAAAGAAAACATTTTCATAATTATGTATATAGCCTACTAAATAATGTCAATAAAGTATTAGTTTGCCGTTGAATGGGTGGTGACTTCTGACCCTACACATGTTCTGATAAACAGTAAAATAATAAGAATAATAAAATATTCGCTGCCGATTAATAAATTTCAATAATAATGGCTCCACTGGATCGTAGCAGCAGGAGGCCTATTAATTAATATTAGACCTGCAGTTGAGAACGTGTTAACCGGTTAAAACAACACCCCCTTAAATTAATTAATCAAAACTATTTACATAGTAAGCACACGGAAAACCAATGTAGCTGCCGTAGCTAGAAACTGCACGCGACAACTAAATTTCATTTGTAAAATATGGACCGCTAATATTTAGGTGCGATAGCTAAATATTTTGCTGCAGAGATATGAAGAACGGGCTTCTCACCGCGGTATCTTCTCACGGTATATGCAAAGTACAAATCTCGGTAAATGTTTCGGCAGTCGCAATAGAGCTGCAAACATAACACAAGTGAATTCCTCTTGGGAAAGGTCGCGCGATACGTTAGAAACTGAAACCCGCGAGAACACGGCCGGCCGCGTTTAAACTCGCTATCGGGTTTACTCCACGGTGTAATGTATTTCTTTGTAACAGTCCAACGGAACGCCTTCCACCGCGTTCAGTTTATTTCTCGACGGATTCGCGAGATAAGGAAATAAATGACATTTTTACCGTAATTAGTAGAGAATCAAGCCTCACACGAATCTCTCGAGAACTAACCCATACAGCATGTCTAAAAGACATCTTTGAGTCGTCTTTTAGACATACATAGACGTCTTAAAGATGTCTTTTAGATATATGTTTGCGGTGTTTAGGAAGGTAACTAACTCCAAAAAAACCGAGAAAATTGATGAAATTATAAATTAATCACGTTGCTTTGTAAGATCGGAGCGTTAAAACGTAGAATTAGGTAGTTTGCGAGAAGCAAAATTTATACAGGGTGTTCCAGGGAGAAAGATCAATATTCTGGGAGGTGATAGTATCGATCATTTCAAGCAAAATGTTGATATGAATATATGTCCCATTCCCCACTGTTTCCGAGGTAGAGCTACTCGAATGTCTCGTGTATTTACTTTTTCCTCTACACTTCACTCTCTATCCAAGCCTCATAAACGTCTGCGGGAAGTTACTCTTATACGTCTGTTGACTGTTGTGCCGATAACATTGTAGATATGTTCAACATGCCTCGCATATTCACAAATGTCGAATATGCAGATACGCTGTAAGTTTACGGTTCCTGTGATGTGCTACTGCTGCTGTTGAAGAATACCGTCGACGCTTTCCTACACGCAGAATTGTCAACGATAAATATTAGAATTGTGAATTGTGAACAATAAATGTTAGAAATCGAGGGGGTAAACTGCTGACCAAAACCATGTACACCGATGCCGACTAATGACCAGTGGGCGTTACCTCATCGTATTTTATCTTGTTTTATCTTTTTAGATTTTTATGATGCCCCAGCAAGGCCAAATAACACCCACTAATGGCCCAAAAAATGCCTGCACGGAGAAAATTGTCTCTTAAAATTTATCTTCTTCTTCAAAAAATTCCATATTGTCCCACGATTACATGATTTTCAGGGTAAATTTCCAAAGAAAATTCCGAGGGGGAAACCGCTGACCAAAATCTTGTACACCAATGCGCCCACTAATGCCCAGTGGGCATTACTTTATCTTATTATCCTATTGTACCTTATTTTATCTCATTTTATCCTTGTAATGTCCCAGCAAGGCCTAATGCCCCCAAAATGCCTAATAATGTCCAGTAATGCCGTAAATTTGTGCACCGCAATGCCCTCGGCGGTTTCCCCCTCGTTAAAAGTAGTACGTGGTATTTCTTTATTGTCAGTAATTTTGCAACTGTTATTACATTCAAATAGTTCTGTCTCGGAAACAGTGGGGAATGGGACATACGTTCATATGAACATTTTTGCTTAAAATGACCGATACTATGACCTGCCAGAATATTAACCTTTCCTTCTGGGACACCCTGTAGAGCGTGTAAGAGAATTGTACATTCGTCCCGTGACCGATAAGTCGGAGGTAGAGAATCTACGGCTCATTGCGTTTAAATATTTGGACCGACAGCCATCGGGAGCGGGAAAGAATTTGCCCTAACCGGTCTGTCGAGCATCAAAAGTCACCCTTGACAAACTGGAATGGGATAAAGTAGAAGGGCCGTACCTGATTGATGACGGACCCGGTTAGCTGCGACTTGACCAGCAGGGACCTAAATACCTCGAGCTTCACGTTTCCGCTGGTGGGCGAGCAGACCTTCTCGTAGACTTCTCTGTAGAACGCCGGTATGGAGCCTGGGATTCGTGCGGGAGAGAAACGTGAGAGACAGTGAGAAAGAGAGAAAGAGACAAGGTCTCCCCGACGGAGTCCCGCTCGCTCGCACGCTCGACCGCTGCAACGAGGCCTTCGAGAGCGGCGTTCCTAGCGCGGCTCTATCCGCTCCGCTCTATCCGCGACCGCTCTCGTCGGTCGCGCGTGACGAAATGCCGGGGTACGTACGTGCACGCGTTCGTATCGGCTCGGTCGTCCCGCGAACGAGCGTGCGCTTTCGTTAAAGGGAGCCCGAAGTGACTTTCCCCGCGTTTCTTACGCGAAATCGCTCCTTACGGGAATCGTAACGCGCTGGATTTTCCTCGCGGCGTCCCGACGTCTCGGCGTTCTCCGTTCGCGCTTCAAATTACTTACGCAAACCCGCGCGATCGTGCGGAATCTTTTTTATCATTAAATTACGACGTTGGCTTAGAATTATTCAGATTTTGTCGGAGCGACGATTCTGATCAATTCTGGAATTTAGCCAAGTGCTGGTCAGCGAGTTCTACACTTTTCGAAATTGCGCGCCGCGCAGAAAAGTAAGAGCGGTCAGGAGTGAAGCTGTCGAGGTGAAGTCATCCCCGAAGCGATTGTGAAACGTCTCGCGTGTCATTAGCGTCGCGTTAACACGAGCACGCTAAAATCCCGAACTTCGCTTTTAACGCCAGCGCTCGATAATATGGTACACCCCGATTCGATCGATTCGCGCCCCGTGAAAATCCGAAACTCGGTTTCGGAATGCGGAAATCGGACGGTGATTGTTACCGTTATTGTCGTCGTGGCCAACCGGCCGGGCCGCGCGATCGCATCGCGGATGTCAAGGCGTTCTAAAGATCAGCTGATTACCGCATCCCGGATCCTCCTCGCTGGGAGCGAGAAGACGAGACGCGAGAGGGAGAAAGAGAGAAGGAGGGAGGAGAAGCTGCGTCTGCCGGCGAGCGGAAGGCAAACGAGAGACGTCCGCCCCGACGTGTCCCGTATTCTCATTGCGCTCGCATTGATAAGGAGATCGGGACATCCGGGGGGAGGGGGGGAAGGACAGAGAGAAGGGAGCGACCGCGTTTTCGCGACGCGACGCGACGCGGAGCGACGCGGAGCGACGCTCGGCGACGGGAGAACCGGTTGACCTCGCGGGAGACCTTGTCACGAAGACTGTTACGAGCATCTCGGAGAGGTTCATCATTTACCGAACGACAGATCGGTCGACGCCATGTTGGATCACCCGTGGATCACCCGTGGATCATCCGTGGATCATCCGTGGATCACTCGCGGCGTCGGATGCGATCGGCGGTGAAGAGAGACAGAGATAGAAAGGGGAGAAAAAAATCCGTCAGCCGTCGTCGATCGCCGGGTCGATCGGTGCTCGAGACTGGAGTTCCGGTCGCGCGAGCGCGAACGGTTCCTCGCGATCAGGTCGCACGCACTCGCGGCACTCGCAAACGTGTACGACGTTGCGACACGTCAACTGCGGTGACGGAACGCGCGTGCTATAAAAAAAAGACACCCACACAACACACGCTGTCGCCGCGCGGCGGAAGACTGGCGTCGGCGGCGACGGCGACGGACGGGACGCCGATCCTCGTGCTCGCGCGATCGCGGCGTCCCGCCGCGGAGTCCGCGCGAAGCGACGCGCCGAGCGTTAACTTTACGGAGCACGCTGCGATGTTTACGTTTACGCGTATGAAGCGCGAGAGTAAACGCGTGCCGTGGCACGCGTGCGCTTCATTAATGTATCCTCCTTGTTTTCTTTTCTTTTGCACTCTTAATCAGGAAGCGACAGTTTTATGGAAACTTTAGGGCCTGGGCAGAATGGCTGTTTTATACTCTTAAGACAGTCTTAAGATAATGTTTTATGCTTTACGTCTTTGTCTTGAGGTAACGCACAATAACAGCCATTCTGCTCGACGGTAATCCGATAGGTTTATTATTTTGATATTTCAAAGTCGAAGAGAGCTCTGCAAGAATGTAAAAACCGTTTGTACCATGCACGAACGAAATTAATGAATCTATCGAGATACAAAGATTATTTTTATTCCGAAATCGCAGAATTGCAGTAAGCCTTGCATTTGCGCACAAACACCTTTCGATTCAAATGCAGATTTAAGATTTTTATTTTCATTGCAAGAAAGTAATTGCAAAGCAACGATTCGTTACTTTTTGAGTTACTGTAACTGTAACGCGTTACTTTTCAGAATTGGTAACTTGTAACTGTAACTAATAGATACTTTTATAAGGTAACTTTTCCAACCCTGCATATATGGAAAATGTATATGTATCTACCTGTGCCTAAATTCTTACGGGAAGGCATCAGTGATTTCAAGTGTACAAACAAAACTGTTAATAAAACTTTCGATTTCTTAAAATAAGATCAACTTTACAGTAGCTGGAAACTACATATATTGGTATACCACGAGTCAAATTAATAAATTAATAAATTATCTATATAATTAACCATATAAAGAGTGTTTCTGGATGTAAATAAGAGCACAATGATAACAATATGTGTAAAATATAAAAAAAAATAAAAAGGAAGAAGAAAAAAATGAATCTCTTGATGAAATTGGCATGTATCTTTTTAAAAAATTCACATCAAATATGAAGATGATATTTTACGGAATAAAATTATAAATCTAATACTACAAACAATTTACTTACGATCAGGCAATTGAATCATATTGGTTGACATAATCTTTTACGTTCGTGTTTGTAGAATTTATTTGTGGCTCATCCGACGATTGAAATATGATAGAAATATTGACTGATACTTGATACACACAATCCGATCTACTCCACGTAATTCAAGTATAGATTACATTAATGAAAAAGGGAATTCAATTCTCCCCTGGTTCAGTCAGCGGAAACAATTTCGACGACGGTCTGTCTTCGTGCTCGAGTCGACAAATCTCTTTTCGCAGCTCGTTGGACGTTTGGCTGTCCAGCGACTCGATCAGCCGTATTTTCTGCGCTATCTCCTGCTGTATTATGGGCCGATACTTCTTCCCCATTCTGAGACTTTCCATGTCGCGCAAGAAATCCATTCTCTCGCGGATCCCTCGAACCACTATGAGAAGCAGAACGACGTAATTTTTTGTCACGACACCCAGTTTTCAAGAAACGCGCATTACAAAACTCTATTTTAAGATGCCCCGCAGCTTGTACGATTGTCGTAAATACTGACAACTTTTCGAGAAAAATAGAATTTTTCCAACGAAAGGTCCTACGATTTCATACGCCACCACGTAGGTAGGCGAGAGACTGTGGTAACTTACAGTCACTCAGAACATCCGCGTTCTCCGCTATTTTCGGCTCTCGTTTAGCCCTGTGAAGGATTTTGGGACCGTGAGGAGTCTCCGGCATGTCCCTCCCATAAGCCATCATGCACGCCAAGTGACGTTTTTGTTTCTCCTTGTTGGCTAATTTGCGTGAAATTCATGCCATTCAATGATGCGCGTTTTATATTTTCGGTTACTATCTCGAAGAAAAGTATTGCAATTATTTCTAATCATTACGTAAGGGCGCTGTCCTCCTGTACTGTTCCCTCTCGTAGGCGCCGCTGCTTATAATTGTATCCTGCGAACGCCTCCTCCAGGCACTGGGAAATTTAACCTAACGAAAAATGCTAGAGAATATTATCTTGAAATTCATTTCCACAGAGCTCTCTACGTTGCGATATTTACTTGATAGTCTTCAGCTTTATCTTTCGCTCTTTTTGTCCTGTCGATGGAAGGCGGCAAGGACTCACCCTTGTCTACCGCTTCCTGGATCGTTTTCCTCTGCAGCATCGTTAGCTTGGATTCCTCCATTAACACTAACATTTAATATTTATCAGACGTTAAGAATTGGACAGGACAGCAATTTGGATTTCTTTTTTACGAAAAGCTCGATATATATTTAAATAAAATTCATAGGGCTCTGATGTGAAATCACAGATACGAAGAAATAAAGGATATAAGAGCCAAGACGGACGTTAGTGTCTAAATAATTTTAATTTTTTAATTTATTGCGAAACATTAACGAAACACTAACAAATCCGTAGTGACTCTTACTATATATCCTTTATTACTTTGTATCCATATATTTAACACGCGTCGAAAATATTGGTTACTATTTACTTACGCCTAATGAGATTTTTCGTTTCCTCGCTGTATTTCGCTCTCGGGGGATTGTGAAACGCGCCTACCCCCAAACCGACCCTCTGATACTTTCGCTCCATCGGTTCCAAAATCGCGAATTCCCTCCGAGCGACGTGCGCGATCGCACGCTAATTGCAAAACGGACTGTCCCGAGCGTTGCGGCCCTTGCGGCTCGCCAAAAGCGACAATCACGCATTCAACGGATTCAACCCCCTCGTAATCTACTATTCCGGGACGCGACGTCGCGTTTCTATGACTACTTGGAAAGATGACTCAACTCGATCGAACTAACTTTCAGATTAGATCGAAATCGCAGGCCATTAGTGTCAGACCCGCGAGTGGGTCTGATAATTTCTGCAGCGGTTCGCAAATCCGCAATCGAAACTCGCTCGAATTCGCACAAATTTGGAAATTCAAAAAGAATGGAAATTATGCGACTATTATAATTGCTGCACTTTTAGATTTTTTGGGATAAATCTTTTTATGTTGAAATTTCGGATTTATAACTTTTATATCTGGATCCGGATATTTTAGGACAATAACAAATTCGGAATCCTCTTGCATGTTGAATTTCTTTGTTATATTAATGTCTTTTTTATTGTAAAATATCTAGTGCTCTTAAATTTCAAATATAAGTCAGATAAGAACATTTACTTTGTCGCAACCTACTCTATCTTTCCTTCCAGCTCTGTTTTTGAAAACGCGATTATCTCGACACTCGAACAATGTTCTTCAAATTAATCTTTTTATAATATACCCAGGGTTGGGAAGTGAACTCGTTACTAGTATCGAAGTTACAGTTATAGCTACTGTTTTTTGGTGACTTCAACTTAACTTCGTTACTTTCTCTTTGTCTGTAACTGTAACTTAACTTAGTTACATTATAATAGTTACTTTATATATTTTTTAAACTTCCATAGATCGCGCTAGGTCTTGCATTTGTGCATAAACGCCTTTATCGGTGCTTTACAATTCAAATACAGAGTTTGATATTTTTAATTTCATTGTAAGCAACTAACTGCAAAATAACGATTCATTACTTTTTGAGTAATTGTAACGCGTTACTTTTCAGAATTGGTAACTTGTGACTGTAACTAGATACTTTTATAAAGTAACTTTCCCAACCCTGAATATACCTAATCTTTAAATTAGATGCGTTCACGTTCAGTTAATCGTTACAAAGAATAGAAGTGAAAAATAAAACCATTGCCAACTATCGAGGCTTCGAAGTCTGCTGATCGGACCTAATTAAATCGGCAGGTTCGATTTAAAAAGAATCACGATCGCGACAAGTCATGCGATTAAAGGCAAACGCAACGCGCGTAAATGACCAAACGGTCAGTCCGGAACGGATGCACCCCGAGTGATGCGGTGGCGCGTGCGCGGCCGTCCTCAACCCCTCCTCGGAGCCACGAAGAAGCCACCCTCGCGTTCTGCGCGTCGCAAGCGCCCCGGCGAGATCGACCCCGAGACGCGCTATTTTTTCCGCCACATTTTCTCGCCCCCGTCCGCGACCGCCACGGGGTTTCGCGAGAGCGAGAAGACTCGTCGCCGATAACCCGGGACAACGGAAGCCGCCGAACCCGCGGACCGCCGAACCCCAGCGTCCCGTCGTCGCGGTGTGTGTCACGGAAGAAGTTATTGATTCCTATCGCGGAGCCGCGGACGGTGGTGGTTCGTCGAGCACACCTGCGGCGGTGGTGGTTCGGAGCACACCTGCCGCGAGGGTGAACGGCGACGTGCGTTTCACCTACTTTCGTCACCGCTGCGACTTCGATTGCTTTAAGGTGCGTCCCGACGCCGCGCGTCGCACGGAGGGTTGCCAAGGGGTGGCCTGATAATCGGTTAAATTGTCGAGCTCGGGAACGTGATCCGATGTGTTCTCGTCGCGCTATTTTATTTTATAAAGAAAAGACGTCCGCGCGATTTCTAGTACATTACAAACTCGCTGCTTCGGAAACCTACTTTATTATTTGACAACCTGTATCTCTTAGATTAGAATGATTTGACTAAGTTGTAATAACGCGTCAATTGCCATATTTATGAATTGTGGGAAATAATTGACTATCCTTTCAGAAGAGCTTGAAGAACTAGTGTGATCTACGTTAATTCTCAGAAGCCAAGATGAAGATCGGACTGTTGAAGAACTTCCTGCACTATTTCAACCTGCGGCAGGGCACGATACTAATCGCCATATTCCAATTGGTAACAGGAACCTCTGTGAAATCTATTTCGAGCAATTGATCTTAAACTGAGTATATAATTTATGTCAAATAAATGTCGCAGTTTTCGTCCGGATTCAGTATGATATTCTTCATTCTGGCTCTGGCGCACGCAGTGGGGATTCAAGAAATGGTGGTGAGAGACACCGAAGACGCCCTCGAAAGGGAGGCCCTGGAGGAGATATCGTCCAATCATCTCAATACGAAAAAGATGGATCTCGCGCATAACAACGCAAACGGTTATTAATCTTTGCATTCACACAAAAATCATGCACGCAAAAAAAAAGAGAGAAAAACTATCCCTCTTGTGACGTATAAGTTTCGAAAAGGTATTTTTGTGCATTTGCAGAAATGGTGTACGCGATGTACTGCGGCCTCGTCATCACGGTTATCCACTTCATCTCTACCGTGTTTCTTCTCTACGGGGCTCTGACGGTAAACGAAATCGCTTGAAAGGATAATCAAAAAGATTAAGGCCCTTTTCATCTACTAATCTAACGATACTCTATTTTTAGAACAATCGTCATTTTATGGCACCTTGGATGATGGTCAAGATCACTATTATATCAGCCCTAGCGATCTCACTGTTCCTGGTAGAGGAGGATTGCCCTTTCCTCGCTACTCTAGGCGGACGAGCTGGTATTTGCGAACGTAAGTTAAAGTTTAGAATTTTATCATATAAAATATTGATCGTTACTTTTATTAAGAGATTGCGTACTATTTTCAGGTCTAATCGGCTTTTTCCTGATAATCATGAGCTTTTACGTCTGGTTCGTGGTGTACAGCACTTATAAGAGCCTCGAGACGAAGAAAGGGCTTACGCACGAGATACACAGTATGAAGAAAAAGTACGCAGTGCCCGTACCGCCGGAGGTACCGAAGGCGATCCAGGTCTCGGTGAATAAACCCTACGAACTTTAAAAAAAAACTCATGAGATAACAATGGAGAATTTATTCGTCGAGGACGGAAAAGTCCTCGTGGCGTTGCGGAAACCGCAAGATTCGATCGCGACGAGCGTAGATGCATTTTGTGGGGAAAAAAACATGTACTTTCGGACAAGTCCGGAAATTGGGACGGCAATTTAGAGGTGCAAAAACGTGAAATAAAAGTGCATTATCTCGAAAATGAAAAATTGATAGCAGACGAGAGATTTTGTACTAAGAAGTGTATCGCACGTAGGATGGGATAAACGAAAAGATCTTACTGTGTAAAGCTCAAGAGGACCCGCAAGCAGCGCGCTTCTCATATTTAAACGTTTCTCCTCGTTACATTGTTCAATGCCTCGTTAAACGTTCACGCATGCTCCTTTACGTTCGTGCGTTAAGACGGTTCTTCAATGCGACGCACAGATACTAGTGTTTAGGTCGTTGAATAAAAAAAACTGGATGTCCACCGTACGCTTACATGCGACACACATGCGTTGGAAATTCTGGATTTCCACTCGTCAGAATTCTGACGGTTAAAAAGTATCACGATTCCAAGAGTAATCTGTCTTTCTCTCTGCGAGTGTGCACTTCCCTTCACGCGCAAGACTGAATTAAATTTTTCTTTTTTAAGCGAGTGAGTTATCTTCTCGGATAATTTGCGGTCGGTAGATCGACGACATCGAAAACGTTGTATGTACGTGAATTGTAGACTAATTTATTAGAGAGAAATAGGGCGGGGCAGGACTCCGGGTCGTGGCATAATCAGTTTTATTTCGTACTTAAACCCAACTTTGTTTGTGAAATTACAACCTCGTTTATCTGCGGCAATATCCGTGTGATATAAAGTGTAGAATCTCTTGTGTATATGTATATTAAATATATGGAAAAAAACGTAAAAATAAAAATTACAATACTTCAGTACGATATATATATATATATGTGTATGACGTGGTATACGATATGATTCGTCTATGAAACGAAGACGTGTTCAATGAATCTCCAAGAAAACGAATGCGACTATAATAACAATCTATTCAAAATCGTCAAAGAGTAGGGGGCGTATGTATATCGCTTTTATGCACAGCAATGCATTTATATATAAACGAAAAGATTTGAGGAGCTACAAAACACATGTTCAATAGGGATACACGATTGCATTGCGAAGCGCTCACCGCGAAGCTACGCGAAATGATTATTTGCTTTCTGCCACAAGGATGATTAATGGCCAACGTTCGCTTTAGTTAGCTGCAGCAGCATTCTTATTCTCTAAAATGTAAGAAAACGTGAGTATCACGCCAACAAGTAACTCGCGATGTCCCCTGTTATTACCTGGGGAAATATTCCTTCTGTTTGTTATATTTAAAAATTTGCTCTTCTCTATCAATAGGCGTCAGCGAATAGGCTCGTGTAACAAGTTTATGACACAATCTCCGTTAAGATATTCCTCGTCTTTTCATCAATTTGTCAATCTTTCTTTTCTTTTTTCCGAATATCCGCGCACAATACACCAACGAACGATATATCACCAACAGTTAATAGAACTCTTCATTTGGTCCTCTATCGTAACGTTTGGTACGAACGTTATTTCCCCTAAACAGCTCGAGTGTTGCAATCCATGTATGCGATGTACCTGCGAGCCGTACCCGCTCGTTCTTTTACTCGGCCGAAATGAGTGAAAATGAAGGAACACGAAAGTCATCTCTCGCGGTTAGGAGTTCACCGCCGGCTATGTATCCTCCAATCACGCTTTGTCGTCGGTCAACTCGAGAAACTGCGCGTAAAAGTCTCTCGTGCACTCACCCTTGTTGTTGAACACGAACTTGTAATAACTACCGTCTGCGCATATCACTGCATAAGGGATCGTAAACGTGAGAAGTTTGAACGGAGCAACGGTTTTCTGTTTAATTCGCATCTAATTGACAGGATGTCGCTTACCTATGATGCTATTGTTATCTTGGCCAAACGCGCACATGCACTGGGGACCGCCCGGCACTTGAAACTTGCAGAAACTCCAACTCGAGCTAAAGTACTTTGGCAGAAACGTGGCGGACGCTAAGCTAGATTGGCGATTCAGTTTTTGATCCTCGACGGCGAATACGTGTACGGTGCCGTGATCGCTGGCAACGCACAGCCACGTTGAATCGTGATTGAAGTTTATGCTGAAGCAAAACGTGTGTCGGTTAATTCATTTTTGCGCGCCACGCGCCATCGTCGAATTCCCTTCTTTTTACAGCGCTTACCAATAGATATTTGCGTGATTCGCTCCTCTCCTCAATTCGTTAATCATATTACCATTTTGCGTATCGAACACTCTTATCAAAGTGCCTTTCTCCGAGGCAGTGGCCAATCTGGTGCCCTGCAGATTTAAAGCTATGCAAGATAAAGGCGTTTCGTGGGCTTCTATATTTAAGGGTTGCTTCTCCGTATTAGCCAGATCTATAACTGAAATGCAAGTCGTTGGTGTTACGCGATGTGCTTCATGCGCAAGACGCGTCGATCGCAGTATCCCCGATAGAAATCCTCACCTTGAACGTGACCGTTCTTTCGTCCAGGAAAGGCGAGTAGGGAGTTGTTGCTGTTCGGGCACAGAACGCACAACCCTCGCGGATTGGGATTAGTCTCAAATACGTGCAACTGTTGCGGATTCTGTGTAAACGTATAAACCTTTATAACACCCTCCAGCACTACCACTATCCTGTCTCTCCGCAGCTTGACCCCTTTCACGGGCGCATTGAACTCTAGGGTGATCGCTGGCAATTTCTTTATATCGTCCCATATCATGACTGCAATCACAAAGTATAAGCCACGGGCATCATAATATTTATAGCGCGTACGCAGAAGGTAAAAGGAAACCTTTGTTCGTCGGATACATCGGCTTGGCTCCGCCGCCAACCAACGCCAGATAATTGCACCTGAAGAGCATCTCCACGTATCCGAGGCCTCCGTCGCTGAAATCTTGCCTCTCCTTCTCCTTCAGTGGGTCGCAGTTGTAGACACGGAACCCGTTCTCCATGCCACAGGCGAAACATCCTGCAAATGCGTGAACGCTAGCGATACAGCTTTATCTGCCGTACGCACATTCCTTTCCTTGGCAATTAATCGACTATCGCGTATATTTATAGTACCACATACACACGCGGATGACTGGACCAGAGATAAACTCGCGTATGGAGACGCGATATCGCGCGAGTTCACTTCAAGCGCATCGGGACGGGACGTAAGGAAACGAAAGGGAGACTCGAACCTACGTTTCGTTCCTTCACCGCAGCTTCTCGCGGAAATCGTGCGAGACTCGAGAATGCTCCAATCGAGACGGAATCTACGAATACGGGTCGCCGACGTTCCTCGGCCGAGGGGTCAGCGAGACCGCGGCGGTCCTCCGTTCCAGGCGCGCTAGGTTAGGAACGGCCGTCGCCGAGCGTGGCTCGCGGGCTCGCGTAACCGTACTCCGTAGCGTCCAGCGGTGACGCCCGCCGCGAACGAGCCGCGGGTGGCTCGGCTAGGTTAGAACGCGGCCGAGCGAGACGGAGCTGACAGCCGACGGACGTTGACGCGCCGTCGGGCGCGCGAGCGTACGTACCTTGGTCCTGGTTGAAGCCGGCGTAGAGCAGGCCGTTGCCGTGCGCGTTGCCCGCGGTGAGGTTCATCGTGGATCGCGCTCCTTCGGCGAAAACATCCGGGGGACTCCAGAGTCCAGACGTGCGTCTCGCGCTCGCGCCGCCGGTCCGCGACTCTTCCCTGCCGCAAGCCGCTGCGAGCGTGCCGCTCTAGCGCTAGCCCACTACGACGTGCATGCGCATGTGTGCGCGCGCTGAGCATTTCTCCGGCATATGTGCACATACATACATACATACGCATTGTATGTGCGCTCGTTATTCGAGGCACCGAGGCACTGAGTGCTTTTCTTTCTACAATTGCAAATAATGGAACCCGTAACGATAAAGTTGCGGTTTTTCACGCATGTCATCTAACAATTCTTTTTATCGTTAATCAACTACTGGCGATTCACATTCTTTCGTTGCTGACATATAAATTGTATAATTGCAAAATATAAAAATTTGCTCACAAGCTACGTTGTACTCCTTTTGCCAACAAAATTTATAGTAGATTGTTCTCGATAAGCTTAGTTTTCTATATATTTTATTATAACTTTGCATTTTCTGGTTGTGAATAAAATAATGCTTCTCTTTTAGATTTGAATTAAATTTTTATCCGATAAAAACAGACAAACTTGTAGAGACCCTCCACCACCCCCGCCGATTTTGATCCCTACCTACCCGTATTCCGATTTATACCTAGATCTACCTACCCGTGTTTCAACATAATGAACCTACAAATTTTTAATTAACCGCGACGCGATTTTTTAGGGGCTTCATTTGGAGTTTAACGCGCCCGCGGAATTTAATAGGGGTTTCACTCTCGCACATATGCGAGAATGTATGTATATAGAAGCATAACCCACCCGAATTGTAACAAATCAAAAGAAATCAAAGTATACTTCGTACAGCACCTTACTTAGGTACTCCATCAGAGTGGCCAATATTGACCACTTACCTCGTCGTATTTAGTCCTTCGTTGGGCCAGATTGGACCTACCTTTCGTTGCTCCCGGCCATACAATCTGGTCATTTTGACCAGAGATCAGGAAGGAAGAAAACTCCTTCCATAGTCGGTTATCGTCACCGACAAATATTTCGTACGGTTCGAATATACGAGTGTCGATCGTATCGCAAAATGCACGACCACGAGAGGCTAATTAAAGAAGAATATTAATTCAAAAAACTTTACTGTATATACGAATCAAATTTATTTTTACTTCCGTTATTTGTTTAAAAATATTGACCATCTCTTCATAACTTGATCTTTGAATTCGAAAGTCACGTAGATATAGAAAAAAAATTACTTTGCGTTGGAGTGATTTTAATCATATTCCTCGATAAATAAAAATTTATAATATGGATAAAATTAAATAATTAATAATTTATTGAAAATTTTTCCTGAAAAACCGATCGCGAAAACCGACCGCGAAAATACAAAGATGCGTGTGACTATAATGCATCTTATTCATGCGAGACGCATCTTGAAACTATACGTATATCACGTATGTACATACATATACACATACATATAAAGAATAAATGATGTGAGATCCAGAAAAACGAAACTTCTTTCACGATTCCAACCGATATTATAATTGCATATTATAATAAATTAATAACCGCAAATAAAATATTTAAATAAGTTAAAAATTTCAGTGTTCTTGACAAAATATATTAGAATCTCACGTCATATTATTTTACTATATACATCAACTCGTTAATGAAAATGGATAGGCTACAATTAGCTCGACGAATACATTATTAATATTCGCCATATTTCGCGTAAGTTCTGTAATGTAATTCAACGATTTTCAACATGGAAAATGAGCTTGACATACTCTGGTTTGTAGGTCTGTGAAATTATTCCTCTCCGGAGATTCAACACAGTAAATAAAAAATTTACTTGCCGTTAGCATTTGAAACCTATCCATTTTATGGCAACAAATATACAAAATAATCTACGATCTACAATCTATGATCTACGAGATGCACTGTAAAAAAAGTATGTAAAATTACATACATATTAAGTGTAGCGATTACACTATTAATAACGGAATTATATAAATGTATGTACTTTTACAAAAAAAATTTTTTACTCTTTGTTGTGTAAATACTCGTTTACACATGATGAAAAATTACAAAAGAATGTAAAATTGACACAATCAAAAGCAAGCAGTTTACTTATTATATAAGGTAATAATTTTACTTACGAGTAAATTTACTGAAATAGATGGTCCCAACATTACTCACTATAATATTTGTAATTTTACATATAATTTTTTTACAGTGTGTATATCCGTTGCCATAATAAAAAAGTTTCTGACTTACCGACCCGATGCGCAGCAGCGGAGTTTAACTATGTTGATTCTGTAACATACAATTAGATAGTTCACATTAAAACAGATTTAAGAAAATGAATATTGAAGAAAATAATTTTTAAATTATTGAAAATAAACAAGAGGAAGGTTAAATTTATACAAAATAAACAATATTTACCCTAAAGTTGCTCCGCCGGTGCCTGATGCCTTCCCCAGGCCTCCCCCTCCACTCAGGTTGTCTTCTTGCACACTCGCGAAAACACTAATATCCGTATTCATAGTCGTTCCTCAATTCTCAAGGGTAGTTTGTCTTTGTCTCGCGTATGGTAAAACGTAGTAGCGAGACAAAGACAGACTAACCTTGAGAATTGAGGAACAACTATGAATACGGATATAAGATCGTTCGCGCGATTTTACACTTTGAAAGTCTTTAGTCCAATTACACAAACGGCACTCCCGAACGCGACGCGACACGACGAATCGCCGCGCGCGGTTGCGATTCGTTTAAACTGACGAAATAATAGCGAAATTATTCGTCAGTCCTCGAAAGTTCGTGCTGAAATGAACAGAATCAATTAATAAATGTGCTCTCTAAAAGTTAATCGATGGATTATCACTGAAAACAGTGAATCGATTCGTTATTTTCAGTAATAATCCACCGGTTTATCATTTTCTGGTTAACTGTTAATATATGAAAGTTACTCGACTCTCTATGCTTTTCTATATTATTATCTATAAAGAAGAGACAGAGAATCGATTAAACTGTGGTCAACAGTTTATTAGAAATTGAAAAATCGGGCCCAAATAGTGCAGCAATGGGTACCTTTGGTTGTCCCGTCTTTAGAGTATGTACTCTCTATAATCAATCAATGGATTATCACTGAAAACAGTGAATATTCACTGATTGACTTTTAAAGAGTAACTCTTCGGGGTACTTAAGCCCCTCCACCGCGACAAGGTAGTACCCGAGGAGGGGATTATCAACAAAAACCGTGCAATTACATATGTGTATAATTAGAAAAATAAATATTGAGTAAACATAAATTAGGTTTGCTACTTAATGCGCAACGTGAGAGAGGCTCATCCAATCGAAAGATTAATTCACAATCTCGATCTTGGGACAAAATCAATTTTCTCGGAATTTATCAATAATAATAAACTAATGATCCGAGATAAGTCATTCTTATCTCGTTAGAAGCGCTGAAATCTTAGCTTTCCAACGAGACCAAGATCATCTTGCTACGATTTTGCGGAGATATTGACGATTATATCGACTCGCGATTTTGATCTTGGGACAAAATCAATTTTATTTTTGTAATTAAATAATAAAATCTCGTAAACTAATGATCCGACATAAGCGATTCTTATCTCGTTAGAAGCGTTGAAATCTTAGCTTTCCAACGAGACCAGGATCATCTTGCTACGATTTTTCTGTGCGAAGATATTTACGATTATATCGACTCGCGATCTTAATCCTGAGATAGAAGCAGCAGACGGCGCGTATACGCGGCGTCTCGCGCGGTGTCTGGCGCGGCGGTGTTTACTACCGAACATATGTGCCTCGTATGTTTTTATCCCAGTTTTTTGGGGACGTAGTACGCCAGCATACTACTTGCGTAAATCCCGCGCGGCCTTCTTTCATGAATGGTGCGCGCGCGCCCGATTTTTAAAACGCTATAACTCGGCGAAAAATCGACGTAGCGACACGAACCAAAAACCAATCTTCTTCGTTTCGCATCCCGCAGATGTCTACACTAAATATGTATGCCCTTATCATAAAACTTACACACGGCAATGGAATAAAAAGTAAAATACTGAAATATAAATTATACGTGTAACTGCTAAATATAAAAATTGACTGATAAACTATATTGTAGAAAAAAATTTTACTTTGTGTTATATTTATTTTAATTATATTCCGCGATGAAATTAAACAATTAATAATTTCTTTAACATGTTGTGAAATAGTGATCGCGAAAATCAATCGCAAAAAATACGAGATGCATGTGACTATGCATGTATTTATGTTAAACGTATCTTGAAAGTATCGCGAGACATGTAGAATAAATGACGTAAGATCCAGAAAAAAGGAACTTTCCGTACGAGTAACATCGATATTATAATTGAACTAGAAATGACAATACGCGCGCTTCGCGCGCGCAGTTTGTAGTTGAACATTGATAGCGATTGCTTCGATCTGACTTTATCGGCAGTGCTTGAAAATGGGTGTAACGAAATAGTTCCATAAATGAAAATGGGCGTAAGGCGCTGGAATCAGTCGACCGAAAACGGTATCAAAAGTAAAACGCCAGCGTGACCGCTCTCAGGTTTCTCTCTGCGCCAAGTTTCTGTCATACCAACTGACGGACGTTGATCAGCTGACAACCAACGTTGGCAGCACAGTCGTGAGAGGCAACATGGCCGCGTCCAGGATCTTGGTTTCGCGATGCCGCGTCTGTTTATCTCTCACGCGTTTATCCTTCGATTGATTGCGCAATATGTATACACGAGCGATTCGCTGGGGACATACGGACGCCTATTCTGCTGACAAACAGATCGTTGATTACCGAGAAGAGTCCCGACGTCGAGCTTTCGCGGCTCAGTCAGGTTAGATCGCACTTTTCACCAAGTATCCCCGAGATGAATTCTCTCTGCAGGAGCGTCTTGCGGACAAGAGGCGTGCACACCGGCGGCGCGTTGCTCAAGGAGACCCCGCGAAACCTCAAGGGCAAGAAGCACAGCTCGCAGCTGTGGCTGGCGCGACAGCTGCGCGATCCCTACGTGGAGCTGGCGAAGCAGGAGAAGTACCGGTGCAGAAGCGCGTTCAAGCTCCTGGAGATCAACGAGAGATTCAGCGTCCTCGAGCCAGGCTTGACCGTCATAGACTGCGGTGCGGCGCCCGGCAGCTGGACGCAGGTCGCCGCCAATCTGACCAACGCGCACGGCAAGAAGGTGGACACGCCCGTCGGCAGGGTGTACGCCGTCGACAGGCTGCCGTTCTACCCCGTGGAAGGCGCGACCATCCTGGGGAACATGGACTTCACGAAACCCAAGACGCAGGAGACTCTGAGCGAGCTGCTGCGCGGCGACAAGGTCGACATTGTCCTGTCCGACATGGCTCCGAACGCGTCCGGCATGCGGGAGATAGACCACGATAACATAATGTTACTGGCGTACGCCGCCCTGAGATTCGCGCTGCAGATCAGTAAAGCGCAGGGCTCGCTCGTCGTGAAGGTCTGGGACGGCGGTAAGGCGCCGCAGTTCGAGGAGAATCTGTCCAAGTTCTACAGCAGTGTCAGAGTAGTCAGGCCTGACGCGACGAGGGACGAGTCGACTGAGAAATTCTTTCTGGCTAGAGGTTTCAAGGGTCTCAAGACGAGCTGACTGCGGTTGACTAGTTCGTAGGTTAACGATAAGACTTAAATTGTAAGATACGAGGATGTGCGTGGGCGGGTTTGTACAAATAAAAGAGCACGATAATTTGGTATCATACGGGCGTCGTATGCGATTCTTTCTTTCTTTTCCTTTTTCATAACTCCTTTCACTCCGTTATCTAACAGGCGGCCTTGCACAACACGACAAATGCAATATACATCGATATATTTCGCTATAAATAATACAATAAGATTTAATGCACGATTAATACGCAATCGGGGACTGTGCTCTGCTGTTAACGCTTATTTATTTATATTATGCCTACATTATGCCTCTATGTGTATATACATTTCTCAATGATAAAATTAATATGTACACGAATCGACATTCAATAGTACGAGAGACATTACACACCACATTGAAACGCATGTAGATCAGTAAGACTTACTGGCCGCACAATGTCAAGTATCGTAAAATCTTTCGGTTTTATTATCGCGTTCGTAGCAGGGAACACGCGCGGGAGTAACAAAAGAACTCGAAATGTCTCGATGCTTCAGAATCCGCTACAATAAAAGCTGCGGCTTTTCGGTAAAGCCTGATCTACAATGTGCTCTAGAAACGTTCTATTTCGAAGCCGATAAATACGTTTAAAAAATCTCTGCAAGTTGGTAAATTGTACATTGTACATTGTACAATCGTACGTTGCCGATACATTTTTTAAACGTATTGATCTGCTTGTACAAGATGGAATATTTCCAGTCGCGAAAAGCGCGTTGTGGATTAGGCTTTACAGATTGTACGCAACTGATTGAAATCGAAGAAACCAATTCCGAGAGAATTTTATTATACAAGTACTGATAGCATAAATATTATTTGAATAGAATGCCGCTTAATTATGTCTACATCTATTATAAGTATTATATTTCCTATGTTTTTCAAACTCTTTGATCATAAGGAAAAGAAAGCCAAAATATTTTCGGGAGTCTGATAAGATAAGCAAATGATTCTAAATTAATTGCCTGATGTACGTCTGGATCTAATAAAAAAATAACTTGCGCATTGATCAGAATCAACGAGTATTCTATGTTATACAAGTATATTATTAATGTTAATAAATAATAGCTTTAAATATTCTTGCGTGTCCCATTGCAGCCGGAGCGTTTATTATAGCGGTGACGATAATGCAGTCAAAATGCAATTATCTTGCCTTGTGGATAAAGGCAAGGTGAACACGGCGGTTCATCGGGACTTTTTGACTTCCAATTTCTCGGCTGTACCGAGCGAAATCACTTTTGAAACTGTCGAAACAACGATCGATTAAGTCACACCGAAAACACTTATTCTACGCTGTGGGCTGGCTAATGTAGGTGTAATTCGTGATTAATCTGCAAAAGGATGTCTAACGTTTGCGCTTGTCGTTTATAAAATCGAGTTATTTAAGAATGTATAAAAGGTCGTGTAACCGAAGTGATTCGCACATCCTTCTCTGTAAAATCCTACAACGACGAGCGTGAAATTGATGCTGCACGATGTATCTTCTTTTTTTTTACTGAAGAGAGCAACACGATTCTCAAAATTTCGTACGACCAAATAATCGACTACTCTATAATAACTATAAAGATCAGTCTGTGCTTCAATAACACTTCCGTTAGTAAATGAGCTCGACATATCGCTCGCGAGCTCGTAAACGCCGTTCATATACTCTTACCTCGAAAAATTAGTGTTAACACTGACGAGTCTAATAACTATTTCTCTGCTGTACAGAGAATAAAGATTCATCAACGATCTCTCGCACGACACTTGGCTGAATCAATGACTATTTCATCATGCGATAGCCTAATCAGCGATATATTTAATATTAAAAATCTACTCGCACTTTTCCGCATTCTCGTCGCGTATTTAGTATTCAATACGATTGTTTTGTCATTGTTTTACTAAATCGTTCTTTCATATTAAAATAGAATTACCAAATTAAATGGAGTCGTTATTGATAAAATTTAATTACAGAATTATATTATTAAAATTACATTGATAGTTAAAAATATAAAGATCCGGACATCGTACGTGAAATCAAATACGTGACGAAAATGCGGATCATTAAATTTCTACAGTCGAAAAAATGTAAAAAAATTATTCGTAAAAAAATTTTAAAGTTATTTCGGGCAGTGTTTCTTCTACTTTAGCGTATTCTGGTACCGTAGAAAATCTCAACTTTCGCTTGTTTGTTTCGTAAATATTAGCCTAATTAATATCAGTACGAACAAATCGATCCCGTTGATCGACTTTATCGTTCGAAAGAACCAGGCATTTTTAAAAATGTAATTTAATATTTCGCCAGATACAACGAGTTTGCAAAAGACGCTTAGCGACTCATCGGTGACTTTATTTTGAAATGCACGATGCAGTTTGAACTTTCCGTAGAAAGCCGCACGTCTCATTAACGCTGCAAAATTCGTCGTCGATCGCGCAAATGTTTTGCGCCACCTACTTGCTACTTCCGTTGCTAATTTCTTTATCCAATGCTTATCACTATTAACTGCGTAGCATAGATATCAAGACGCATTCTTCGTGAGATTTTCCACTAAGAGATTTTCCCGATTACGAGTTTAATCGCCAACACGATGTGACGCAAACCTAATACGTAAATGTCTAAGTACGCTTTTAAATTTCCCTCTGCCGAGTCCAATTTTTCTTCTCACACAAGAATCGGGAAGGCAGTACCGGGGAAGATACTTAGATTTCAGATCACTCCTCCTGAGATCGTTCAACGATTCGCAACATATTCGCTGAGCAAAAAAATACTAGGCGCGATACACGTGGTACCGACTCTTCAACTTCTCCAACGGATTGCCGCGGAATATATCTTCCGTCAACAGACCCCCTCGTCGATCTTATTTCTTCAAAGTCCTCATACGGTAGCGAACAATCGCGGCGAACGATCCGCGAAAACCACCGTGACGTAATTTCAGATTCTTTTCGAGTCACATTTGACACAGTTCCAAACAGAGTCCATTAGACCTTTCTCTCAAAAAGAAAAGTGCCGTGAAGACAATTACACGCCGACTGGCGTCCTTTGCTTCGGTGTTCGCACCCTGTTCCCCAGCGACGTCTCCGCAGAGGTGCTTAATCTCCGCGACGATCGCCCCCGGAAAACTCGGTCGTGGAACCACTTCTGGTCGTCGTCATCGTTATCGTCGTCGTCGTCGTCGTCGTCGTCGTCATCGTCATCGTCGTCGGTCGTCTCGTCGTTCTGATAGGAAGGATAGATAGCCGAATCCCTGATCAGCGGCATCTGATTCCAGAAACGCCAAAGATTCTGCCTCTCGCTGGTCGTCGTCTGGCTGTGATCGGGTTGCGTTCGATTCGGCTTCCAGCTTGACGCCGTCGGATGGTAAACTGGTTTCTGACGGACGGGTACGCTGCTCTTGGTGCTGGTGCCGCCGTAATGGCTGACGTTGTCTGTGGGACGCGAGTTCTTCTTGTAATTCAGACTGTGTATGCTGTTGACTTCGCTGGACAGGAACCTCACGTAACTACTTGGCTGTGCGTGCCTCACGTAGTTGGGAAATCTCACTGAACCCTCAGTCGAGTGGAGGTTCGTCGTAGTCCGTTTGGTCTCTGGAACGTTTGAATGAAAGTTTTTCGAGCTTTTTTGCAGCTCACTCTCTTTGACGCTCGATTGTCTCTCGTTGATCGCGTGAGTCTCAGTTGTCGGGTCTTCCTCCGGCGAATACGACAGCGACTCGGACGAGGAGGGCGCAGCTTCCAGTTCCTCGTTCCTTTCATTCTTGACCCTCGTAGAGAGCTGCTCGGCTCGCTCGCGTCCGCGCGAATTGGTGGACGCTGCGCTGTGAGCGTCTTGGGAGAACACGACTTCCGGTACGATATCGGGATTCTTGCCGAGCGATTCTGTGGAATCGTCCTCGCTGTTCGTCACGACTTTTTCCGTCACGTCTGGCGACTGCGTAGTGACTTGCAGTCTCTCGGTGTTCATATCCAGCAGCGTTGTTTCCCTAATGGTGCCACCGTCAATGCTGACTTCGCTGGAGACATTACTCCCCGCCTCGTCTTTGTCCTCCATAGGCGCGGAATCGTTAAACCGATTCATGGCATGATCCTCCTCATCGATCTTTTTCTCTAGAAGATCTGCGGTTCGATTTCGTTGCTCTTGATGGTGATGGCGATCGTCTCGCGTGGGAGTCGTTAAGGATATTCGTCCGGTAACAACCGGACCGGCCATCGTTAAGGGTAGTAATCCGGTAATAACCGGACCGGCCTCACCGTGCCTCAGGATCTCCTCGCCTTCGGTCGAGTCTTCATCGTCCGGCACGTCCGTCGTGTATCGATCAAGCGCGTCGTCCTCTTCCTCGTCGTAGGTGAAGTCGTCCGCTTCCTGCGACTCGTTCGGCCTGAAAGTCGGCTCCGGCGTCAACTCGTCCTCCGCGAACGTCTCGTTATCTCGTTGCTCATCCAGCGAGACTGACGTCAGTTGTTTCGCGGGTGGAAGCGCGGTGGGGTCCGGTGCTCCGAAGGTGATGTTCTCCTTCGTGGTAGTGTTCAAGGTGAAGTTGGACATCGGCGCGGTTTGCTCGACGGTGTCGTTTTGTGCCAACAGAGCGTCTACCACGTTTGTAAATTTTGTCGGCGAGATCAGCAGCACCAGCGCGGGCGTTTTAGTGGAGTTCTCCCGCTTCTCCACCATCGTAACGCTCTCTTCTGTAACGTCACTCACGTTGACTCGTTTCATGCTCAAGGAGTTACGCAGTATCTTCGGGTCCGTTGGAATCTTGTAGTCCACTACTTCCGAGAAATTCGTATCGTCCGTCTCCTCGGTCAATTCCGCGATCGGAACTGTCGCTGGAAGTTTCCGATCGACCTTCTCAGCGTCATCGACATTGGAATTGCCAAGGAGAAATGTCGACTCCTCCTCGTCCAGGGTCGTGTCGTTCTTCACCTCGTACAGATTTATCTCGTGCAGCTGCGTCTTCTCTTCGTGTCCCGCGAAGTAGGTTTTGTTACGAGTCGGCGGCGCGGTCGGCGAAACCTTTGTCGAGAAGGTTTCGTCGAGCTCGACGTCTGTCGACTGACGATTAACGTTGGACACCAGAGGGATATTAAGCTGCAGGGGACCGGTTGACTTTTTCTGTTCGTTCTTGGTGGCTGGGAAATTACCGAACATAAGTTTCAGCCGTTCCAGGATAAAGTCGTTGTGCGCGGTCTCGTTAATGCTTATGCTCTTCACGCACCTGCCCATCTTGTCCGCCTGATAACCCTCCGCGCAGGCGGGTAAGTTCGGCGCGATGAACACGCTCTTCGGCGTTATCCTTCGGAAAAGAGTGGCGGAGTCCGAGCCGAGTTGGAAGCCGTTCTCCGTGTCCACCAGGATCCACGCTTGCCAGTGATCGCCACTGATCAGAGAACCAATGCTCTTCTTCTTGGGTGTCGATGCCGACGACGTCTCTTCAGGTACACGTATGGGCGCCAGCTCGCCGTTGCAGATCAGTCCGAGAAATAGTAAGACGGAGAACATTCTCCACCGGGAGTGCCTTCGCTGTAGACTCAACATCGTTTCGTCCTCGCGCTTCCGACTGAAGCCTCTTGACGGAGTTCGGGAAAGATACCTCGGGACGCTCGTCTGGATTTTGCTCGTCACCTGTCCCTCGTTCTCGGGAGCATCGGATCAGTCTCTGCCAACAGACGGGAAGATGAAATTAATCGTTTTCCACGCGCGTACACATAGTGTGGCAAGCGCGCTTAAGTGGCCGCGCGGAGAAATTAGCAATAACGTTTGCGCAACGCGGCGATGAATTAACTCGAGCCGCCAGGGCTTTCACTTAAGTACGCGGCTCATCCCAGGGAGCAATATTAACCCAGTTTCTAATCTTAATAGACGCCACTTAGTCGGCCGCGCGCGAGTACGCCGGACGCATCGTCCCCCGAGGCAATTTAGGCCCGCGCGAGTTTCCTCAGGAATTTCTCAGAATGTTGCCGCATCTGCTTCGAGCGCCTCTAAAGTGCCCCTAGAAACGCTCCCATCTGCGAGTCGTACGATTATGAATAATTAGGGAGAGAACTCCGAACGCACTCTTGTAACGCACGGTGACGCAGCGTGACACGCGGAAAAGAATAAGTCGGGTATTATTATCAAGTGAAAGTTGTTTCCTATCCTCCTGGGGCACGCTCGTGATGGAAAAATCACGGGATATACGCTGCTATCTCCTCGTTCAGTGACGTGCTATGGCCACAATACACGTGCCGCGCAAATCGATTGCCGATTTTATCAACTTACTCGACCGCCGAACGAACGTCCAATTAATCGTCGAGTTTACTGTGATAGTAACGCGAATGAATACGGGGGGGAGAGGAAGATGAGGACGATCTGTGCAGCTGAAACGTGTCCGTCGGACGAACATGATGATCCGCGGGAACGTGTGTAAACCGACAGCGAATCTTGGACGCGGATCGTATAGCGAAATTATACTGTAATTCAGAGACCTTCCCTGTAACTAAAGATTCATTTAATCTCGTGTACACGGGTGAAAACAGTCAATATTCACTGATTCACAGTTATAAGATACGAAGTAATGAAGGATATAAGAGCCAAGACGGATGTTAGTGTCTGAATGATTTTAATTTTTTAATTTATTGCGAAAAATTTACCTCAGTCAGGGTTTGCGCCTGGACCTTCTTACTAGACGGGCGTCTCGCCAATTCGACCACCGAGGCATGTGGTGATATTTATCGCAACAGTTAAGTTAAGAATAATTCAGTGCTATACTTATAACTGTTTTCACAGTGATAATGCACCGATCGACTTTTAGAGAGTACAGTAATATTTCAGAAAACTCTCAGAAAGTTGTAAAGTTAAATCGGGACATATAAGATAAAAATCGAATAGAAAGTAATGATTTGGCGTTCTCGTTTCTATTTGTCTCATTGTCTCATAAAGTTGTTCAAAATGCCATGTTGTTCCACGATTACACGATTTTCAGGATAAACTTCCGCGTACACGAAAGACTTCGAAATGAAGAGTCAAATATTTCACTCGTTATTTTACTGTTTAAATTTTATTTTATTTTATCCTGAGCCGGTTTTTCCAACCTCTCTTGGTAAGCTAACTAATAGTTAAACTATATGTCTATCTTTTTTCTAATTTAAAAGAAACACAAAGACACCTATACGGTTTAACTATTAGTTAATATACCAAGAGAGTGGAACACCTCCCCTTAGATATTTAATATATTTTATAGTAGAGATAATAGATGATCAAGCAACCTGTCATTTGCATGCGTCTCATTGCACAATCTGCGTGGTAGAGAAAAAAAAATGAGAACAGTGCGCTCATCTGACACTCTCGCACACGCGTACGCACGTCCCCCATTTCCGCTCTTCAATTACTTTTATATCTCGCTTTTAACCGAGGCTTCCGCGTACAAAAGCATACGCGAAAGGATAATTAAACGTACGCAATTGCGTTGCGTGATACGCCGTTTGTACTTCTCGGGGTTTCGAGAGAAACACAATATGTTTCGGCTTGTTACTAGGCACTGACACGTTACCGTTCGCATATATCCTTAAAAGGCGTGCGCCGCAAAGTGCGTGCCTCATACGCGGCCGGATAATGCGCCACGCGAGTGTGCGTACACACAGCGCAGGAAAAGTGAATGCACGCCGATCTGTTTTTACCGTTACGCAGGCACGCCGGGATTATGTCTGCTCTGCGTGAATAAGACGCGCAAATACGAGAATCGACTTCCCAATCGTTTACGTGCCGTCGCCTCGCGGGAACACGCGGCGCTTGTTCCAGACCGTTTCTTTCGCGCCTTCTATTTTCAGGCGGCGATAACAGGGGCGACGGGATGCTTTATGGCGCAGCGAGCGTGCGGCCGCGAAACGCCGTATATCTCAGTCCGCGCCGGGACAATTCTCAAGCATCTTCGAGAACAGAACAAATTTGCGCGAAACACGCGCGTATAGACGTACGGAACTCCTCTTCCGCCTGGTTGTTTCTTAAACGGAATAAACGCGACCGCGCGTGCGGGTCTAGATCAATTTTTACCGTAAGAGACGCGCACCGTAAACGCGTCGTAAATTATCCGTTTCCGGTGAGAAAAAACGAATTCGAGTTACTCGAGCAGCTCGGTGCCGGGAGCGACACGTATCCGCGCGGCTGGAAAGGGGCGGGGGAGGGGGAGAAACGCTAAGAATTTAGAGAAAGAGCAGATACAATTTGACACGACGTGTCCGCGTCGCGCGGCGAAGGTATAAGCGACTTTAAACGACTCAATTTATGAACATGCCCCGATGCAGGTGTAAAATACAGTTTCCTGCGAGCGCGCCCGTTAGCATTCCAAAAAGTTCCACGCTTCCCGCCGGGGCACTGAAATCGACGCCATAAATAAAACCGCGCGTAACGACCGTAGGGAGATTGAATGTCTTTCGCGCGACCGTATTTATCAGCCTTTCCAATCAACGAAAGTCGATGCGTTAACAACGAGGTAAATGTCAGACAGCGGCAGGAAGCGCCCATCGTCTGCCTGTGCCCGTTTACGACGTACCTCGTCGCGCGCGCGTGCAATGATCTCGCCGACGACGGCGACGACGACGGCGACGGCGGCGGAAAACGCGATTTTCACGGGTATTGACAGCCCGGGGTCGGATTAACGGCTCGGTATCGCCGTTTATCGGCGATACGCTCTCGGTGCGGAGACGCGGAATATTTTCAACGCAGAGCACCGATAATCGTTATCAAGCGACCGCGGACCAAATGCCGACCTGACGGGGGAAGAGACCGCCCGGTGTACGATTTATGCGACAACGAAATGACAATAAGTACTTTCCACGTGCCCGCCGAGATATCGGAGGCCTATCTCGCGACGCGCGGTGCGCAAGCACGTGGAAGCGTCCCTGTTAAGAGCTGCAAGGGCGCTCGATTGCAACCGATCGCGGTAACATCACTAAATTAGGGTGCTTATCTTCTATGGCCTATTCCAGCTATAACCGCGAAATCGGTCCCGGCGTTATTTTGCGCTAATAAAAGGCCGCGACACGCTGGTGAACGATCGTGCACCAAGACGTTAATTGGAAAAGCCTTGTCGAATCATCTCGTTAACGAACGAATGAAACAAATGGATAAGTGAAACCGAGGGGAAAACCGCTGACCAAAATCTACACTTTTGTGTATTCAACAAACTATATGTTGAATTATTAAAAGGAAAAACGACAAAAATACGTTGTAATTCAACTTTCCGGTGATCTCGCGGAAGCACACTCGAATGAAAAAAATTGAATCTTCAGTTTCCTCCGACCAAGTTGCGTGCGCTCGTTTGCTAAACAAAACCTGCAACGCTTTAGCCGAGGAGGAAAATAAAAGGCGTGTAAAGGCGAGTATATCACGTTTAATGCCGCGCGGCGCGTACGAACGCAAACGCGGTAATCCAGCTGTAAATTCAGTGATTCGGGACGAGGGGGGGGGGGGAGGAGCGAAATAAAATATAGCGTATCCAAAGTTCCTGTCTGCCGGACACGATGCTGCTCGAGGTCGCCGAAAGAGAATTAACGGACGCGAGGCGACATTTTATGCGATCCGTCGTAACGCCACGAAGGATCACGAGCGCGTTATCTCGCGAAAATACGTGTTTCTATAAATGAAGAGCGTTATGAGATACAGCCTAATAATGTCGAACTCATCTGCCGCGAGAGAAGAGATCGACGAGACTTTTTCGAGACTCAGCTCCGACCGTTCTTCGTCCACGCTATTCCGTCACATTTTCACTCCCCGCCGTTCTCTGCGACGTTATTCGTGCTATCGAGCGTGGCTCGAATGAGGAATTAATGAGATTTTTTATGAGAACGGCGTTTAATTCGCGTGCATATTAATTAATGATGTCCGGCATGCGAATGGAAATGTTTACGGAGTGTCAGATCGAAAGCGTATAAAGAGAGATAATTTATGGCCAGTCAAGAGTTTCTCTCGGAAAGAAATTGATTTCACGATTATTCTTAAGATTTACCTATTTTTTTTCTAATGTATGCTAAATATAATTAATATAATTCTACACAAATAATAGTTCTCCACTAAGAAAAATTTCCATCGGATAAACCGATTAAATAGTGTTTTCGATGGTTAATTTTTTCAATTACATTTTCCGATTAAATTATGGATATAGCCGATGAAATTTATCCGATAAAATTTGATTGAAAAACCGATTATATTTTTTAATCGGATATACAATTTAATCGGAAATATACACCTATTATTATGTAATTGAATTATCTGATTATATTTAATCAGACATTTTTCTCAGTGTAGTTATATTTATTGAAAAATAATTTTTTGTCTCGTGCATTTTAGTGGTGTCGAGTCTCTAGCATCTAAAACTGAATATATGCAATGTAGCGGTAAATAACTTGTCAGTCGTTATATTACATGTATTTTTCGATAATTCCCCGGATGTTTTCGTGTTTTCGTTCTGCCATTCAATTTCAATCGCGTAGTGCAATAAAAATACCGACACTCGGCACTCGAGAAAGTTTTTATATTTTACAGACCCGGACACGAACAAAGAATGATTTGGTGATGATCGTACGTGCATTCCAACGGGTACTAAAGTCGTTTCTAGCAACTAAACTCGTTGATAGCCGATGACGAGGGCATTTCTTACGCGAGTATGCGAGCAATTCGTTATCCGCGTTCGTGAATGACCAACAGCCTTTATTGCTTACGTACCAACTACTAAGCGTTTCTGTATCGGAAGCTTTCTCCGATAAGGTTGTCACTTTCGACGAAAAGGGAGAACAGAGAGGAAGGGAGACGCGGGAGTGAGGGAGAGACAGGGAGGAATGCTCGGAGAATCCGTTAATTGCGCTTCAACGTTTAGGAGATTATAATTAAACGATAACGGGAACGTCCACTATAGTCAATTTCCTAAACGTTAATTTCAACGTGACGTTGATTGGCCAACAAGATTATTGGCCGGTAGAAAATTGATTCAATTATTCAGCGTTTGTGAATCCCGTTGTTTAAATCTTTTAAGTCTTAATTGCAGCTAAATTGATATTCAATCCAACTGATTGAATCGAAGATCAATTATAAACTGCCTAACCGCGGTATTCTTGTATATTCACGCTTCTCATATAAAAGCGTTTTTAAAATCTGCTTCATTATATTAGCATTGAAAACAGTTTATTACAAATTTTCGCAGAACTTTCCTTTATGATTTTCTTTAGGCTTTTATAGAAGCTTTTCTTTAGGTTTCTATAAATTTCCAGCAAATATAGCACGAGTAGTCTAATTAAAACAAAGAATTCTGCATTAGGTATTCATTCAAGAAAGAAAAAATATCTTATGCACGAAAGAGAGAGAGAGAATATATAAATGTGTGCAACAAGATCTAACGTATATCGCATGTGAAAAAGGATTACTAAGAGCGGTGCAGCATCAAAGATTTCTCCTAACATGCATAATCATGCGATTCGCGCTGTGTCCGCTGCAATTATCCGCGTTGATACCACCGTTAAATTTTTCCAATCCGCGAAGACGTCTGTTGCTTTGGTGAATCTAGCCACAGCTGGCAGTGGAGAACAATTAACCCTTCGCGATCCGAGATAACGTTGAGAAATGGGTCGATATCAAGTATTCTGCAATTATTCGAACGTCATTGGTGCTTGCTCACAATCAGTGTAACAATTAATATAATTTTCCTAGTATTATGACTTAAAAATCTGAAATAAGTCTATGAATTATATAATAATTAATTACTTTACAGAAACGTTCGTAAGGTCTAATCTACAATGTGTTTTTCGCAACGAGAAACATTCTATCTTTTACAGGCGAAATACGCTTAAAAAAATTTGTCGACAATGCACGACTGTGCGATGTATAATATACAGTCTGTTAACTCGCACAAATTTTTTAAACGTGTTTATTGGCCATAAAACAGATTGTTTCTGAACGCAAAGCGCACATTACAGATCAGGCTTAAAAATCTACGAGAAACAAGAGATTAAAAAATATACAACACATGTATTACAAATATGCAAAAAGATAGAAGGATAAATGTTTTGGTTGCCTATATTGTAAGCAATGTAAGCAACGCCTATATCTTGATGTAGAACCGCGCAAAGGGTTAAAGACATACTTTAGTATCTTGCGACAAACTGGCTATAAAGATCCATCAGCTTTAATCTTCCTGCCGCCACCGACACAGAAAACATCGTGTATTTGTCTTGCGTCTGCTCTCATAATCCATAACACTAACATTTACACTACGACGCTCCAGATGCGTTAATTATTGCTAGCTCGTGCCGAACTTTTCTCGCTTGGATTGCACTCGGGTTTTTTCTCTAGGCAACCTCTAAAGATAGAACGGGGATATGAAAGATAATCGAATAGTCAATAAATAAATTCTTTTTGAGAACATTCCAAAACAGAAAGTAACACAATCGATAACGACCTTGACAACTTAGAATAGATTATTTTACAAGTTTGTGGTAAATTGAAACTGCATCTTTTTAATTCATATGTAAATCTTATCGAAATGACGCGACAGCAGAGGGATGTAGTGAAAGACAATAATCCTTAGCCAAGAATCTCATGATGTTTACTCGACCTGACTCGCGTTGTTTGTATGTACGTTTCGTCGAGAAGACGAGATATACATAAAGTGCCTGCATTTTCTTAATACGGTTCATTATGTCGTGACGCAATCGCACTCGGAGGCTGCGCGCGATTGCAGAGTGATGTTCCAAATGCATCAATTGCACGCCTCGCATTCGGATTACTCGAAGCGGATCGCGATTGCGCCGCACATCGTACATACACACTTCGAAGAATACTACGTATGTTATTTATCATGTCTCGATACTTGTTGCGGAGTTTTTGCAGAACGCGAGCACTTGAACTCAATGAGTCGTGTGTAACCGATATAACACGATTATGGTATTAGACACGTATAAATATTATACACACGTATAAACATAATATAAATATAATTAAGCGAAAAGTTAAAACAGCGAAGTTTTATCTTTCTGATCATCTTATCTTTAATTTTGACGAAAGAGATAAAATTTCGGCAAGAAATTGTCAAGTGTAAAATATACGTTTGATATATCTTTGTTGCAATTGAACCGGCCGTAAATACACTGAGAAATGTGTAGAGGGACAATGAGTCTGGTACACCCTGTAGAAAATTATATAGTCGGAGAGTGCAGGGGTTTATCCCGAGTTACTATTCTCAGTCGGTTTAGGTGGCCTCGAGAGATGACCAATGGTGACCGCGTCTTCTTCGGCTTTCGTCGTTCGGCTCTCGCGAACGCCTCCCATGCTCGAATCTACGATGATTCACTACGAGTTGACCTCTCCCTAAATAACGCAACGCCAGCAGAACGAATTCAATAACGCGAAGCAATGAATCCACGCGCTCAGATTATCCCGAGATGCAAAGACGTCGCATTTCAGTAGCTAAATACTTGAGCGCACGATAGTCGCGTTCGTACAACGCGAATGGATTCCTTATCTCCTTAGAGAGGATAAAATATATCCAACAAGAATAAATATATCCCACCTCGTAAAACACTTCTGATGGAGCCATCGTATTTTATTGTAACTCAATGCAATCATGATTGCGAGATGAAAAGCCGAGAGTACGCGATTAAATTACTAAAATCGAGCCCGACTTCGCGGTAGATAAATGTGGTGCTGGCAGAAACCACAAATCTGTACGCGTGGATGAATATAATACGGTACAGCTAGAATGTGAGAGTGGCGGTCTTTCGAAACGACAGCTCTAAGCGCATTCCTCGGGATTGTAATCTCGGCGTTTCTCGGGTGATTAGTAAATCCGCGTCTCTCTTGATTTCTCTCGTAGCGAACTGTCGACAACAGAGCCCGGTGACAGAGAGCAGAAAAAGTCACCTACGAAAGACGTGGTATCAAATATCAGCGACGAACGCGTAAGCTACTTGCAAGTATGTCTCACATTTCGTCCTCCTTTTTCGCAATAAAGTTGACTGATGCTCCAGACGCGCTTTATCTAATATCGTGCATTCTATTCAGCGTGCATTCATCTCTTCGTTGCATATCACAGGTATATGATGTGTATACCTATACATACTCTCTAAAAATCAATCAGTGGATTATCACTGACAACAGTGAATATTCACTGATTCACAGTTATATGACACTGATTGACTTTTAGAGAGTGCGTTTAAAAACTGGAACATCTGTCAATGAGACCTAAAACACTGTAACTTTAATTCTTAATACCAGCAATTGCGATGGTTAAAAATAAATATAAACATAATCGAGCAAAGCAATCTGTAGTCACGGCAATAGTTTACAAACTGACTATAAATTCCTACATTTCTCGAGAATCTAGAAGTTCAACCGAGAGTAATAGAACCTGACGTTCACGCATTCGCGTTTACGTTCCCGCCTTGTCGGGCGAGTCTCGCAGCTAGAAAACGCGGCGTTCGCCGATTAAAATTTCGTTGAGAGAAGCATGTATCAAAGTCATAAATCGCGAGATAGAGCCCTGAAAGTGCGACACGAGCGTTTCCGAGACACCCCGTAGCCGAGACTCGCGCGTACGAGAGTCGCACAGCAGGTGTATCCCCGCGAAGATTCCCCTACATCTCCGACGGCATGCACTTTGTCTGGTCTCGTATGTATCCCGGAGCCCGGTGCGGTCCCGGCTGAGTTTATCTGAGTGCAGTTTGACCGTGGCCGTACCTATACATATACATTTCAGAGCGTATCTCCGGCCTCGGTCCTGCTTACATAGCTGCATCCTAGCTCCGATACACCTCGCACCGAACAACCACCATTTCTTGCGTACTTGTTGCACGAGTGTTGTTCAACCGAGTAGCTTTCGCTTTTTCCCGCGCGACTGAATTTTCACGGCGGACCTCCACGGGATATCCGCGCCGTAATCTGTGCCTTGGGTCACGCGTTGTCTCGAACTACGAATATTACATTATATTGTATTACAAATATTGCAACGGTGTCTAACCAGCCGGCTATTTTAGTTTTAAACATTCTAGTAAATAAACAACAGTGGCCACAAGTGTAAACAAAGCTTTGGTCATATCGTTTAACGCTTTGTAAAGTGTTATTTGAATGGGTGCGAGGGAAGTTGGCGCCTCATTTCGCGGAAACTTATCAATTCACGCACACTGTAAAAGGTTTTTATTAGTCTTTTATACGCGATATCGAGAGTAGCGTAAACGGGTAAATCGCCGGAGCTCGCCGATAATGAAATAGATGGAGATTCATATTTAGACTCATATTTATTCAATGTTATGCAAAAGTATCTCCTTTGCGCTTAACACGTATAAGACTTTTCGATTTTTTTTTCACGCGGGTCGTTAATCAAGCAAGCTGGAGTAACTAAGTCGACCGCTCAGCCCGTCGAAACAAATAAGTCAAAAAGAAAAGACTGGATTATGTATTTATTCAGCTGTGAAAAAAACATTCCCGCGGAACTTGAGGCATGCGAAACTCGCCGAGCGATTCGACTTTTTGCTACGAATCCGAAATTTCGTCATATCGCCGCGAAGGCTGACCGGCTTGTCAGTGAGAGGATCGTATCCTGGCAGGCGCGGCCAGCTAATGTAATTGGCGCGCGATTAAACGAGGAATTAAGCTCGATGCTGCTTAAAACGAAGGCGATACCGTAATTCGTCGGCTACAAGACGGCCTCGCCCGGCGATCCGAACTGTTAGGCTCTTAATAAGACGCGAGCGGGATTTCCTTCGAAGCGACCAGCAGATGTGACACACTTTTGGCCCGATATTCGGTCTCGTACGACCGTCCTGGAACAATGCGCGAGCATTGATTTAACACGGATAATCGATAATCGACATTTGCGAATGTGCAGGATAACGGCGAGTATCGAGGAGTCGGTGGCTACGTTTAGTGGACAATTTTTCGAACACTCTTCAAAAGAAGAACACGCTGCGAAGGATAAATAAAAAATTTCACAGCTCGAGTTATTAACAGAAACAACGAGTGCTATTTAAGGTGGCTCCTGCATAAACCGACCAAAAGTAGAAAAAATTGAAATTTAAGTATGTTGTCGTTGCAAATTTTATCTATCAGTATGCGAAATTTCAGGTCCGATCGCCGATGAAATAAAATAAAGAAGAAATATTAAAGTTGTATTTTTAACATTCCAGTAAACATCAAGTAACAGTTACATAACATTAATATTATAATTTCCTACTCAACAAGATAAATGTAATATAACACCCATGTTATATTACATTTACATTGTTAAGTAGGAAATTATAATATTGATATTATGTAACTGTTACTTGGTGTTCACTGGTATAGGGGTTATGAGCTGATCGCTTGGAGAAGCACTTTGAGGGTTAATATTATTTTATAGAAAAAGTAGATCTTAACGAAAAACAAGATAAATGTCACAAGGATTCAAATGTGCTACACTGAGAAAAATTTTTATCGGATAAACCTGTTAAATAGTGTTTCCGACGGATAATTTTTCCGATTACGTTTTCTGATTAAATTATGGATACATCCGATGAAATTTATCCGATGAAATGCAGTTACCGAGAAAATTTCATTGAAAAACCGATCATATTTTTCATCGGATATACAATTTAATTAGATATATCCGTTTGTTATTATGTAATTGGATTATCCGATTACATTTAATCGGACATTTTTCTCAGTGTATTAAGTATATGAGATCACCGACCTCTACAAGCAAATACTTATTAGTAAAATCAAAAGATATAATGCTCCGAGGAAATTTCACAGCTCTTTGAGACTTGACAATATCACATATTTTTTAATACGTTTTTAAATGTGCATATATAACCTAGCATATCAATGCATTTGGTCAATAATGCATTAAGTGATATTTTTTTTATAAAAAAAGTCATATGAATATCTATAAAAATCCAAGGGGCCCCACCAAAGCACTCGTACTAATCGCTCCTTCGTGCAGGAGCCACCTTAAGACTGAATGATTTCTGAAGAAAAAAAAATTATTCTGGATGCAAGAATTTCACGAAAGTATCTTTCTTGCGCACTTTCTTAAGGCGCTCGGTATTATTTCGTCACGAGGTCAGAGGCAGTTCATCGAAAAGTGCTGGCTAAATCGCTCGTCGATACCTACTCGTAATACCGGACGCCAAATGCGCCCGACGCGCGTCTGCACTTTCGTTCGTGGACGTCGTCGTCAGAATTATGAGACAATAATTTTATTTCTCTTTAGTTTGCCGTCTTGTGTCTTCTGGTGGCGCGTTCACCTTGTATCGAAGATCGAAGTTGGCTCCGCGCCTGGAATATAGAGCGCTCTTCCTGTTTATCGCATCATTTATTATCTGGCATAATTTATTTCTGCTCGTTGACCTTCATTTAGGCTATCACGACGAAAATCCGTCTCGTCGTCTCTCGCGCACGTGTGCCGCGTATAAACACGAGATAACAACTTTCGTATTTATTATCCGAAATCCTTATTAATTGGTCGAAGAGCCGATGTCGCCCGAGAGAAAGAAATGATCTGTCTCAAAGAAACTCTCAAATTTAAGAGATATTCAAAGCGCTTTATCCTACAGCGCTTAAAATACTGAGTTTTTCCACAAAGTGTCACATTATCTCCCATTCTCTCCGTTCTCTTCTCATCCTTCCTTCTATACTCTGCGTCACGTTTCTCGGAGACGCATCGCATCATTGCGGGGGATCACCTCCTTTCATTCCCGTTTTCTTCTTCCATTTAATCTTGCCTGCGCTAGATTTATTCAGTACGTCAATACATACGCAGTATTGGGCTTGCGTATTGCTCTCGTTCGGATAAAGCCATACATATTTTTCGTCCCGATCTCCCGCTTTACCGCCGCCGCCGCCGCCGCTGCCGCCGCTGCCGCCGCGGGCCGGTTGCGTTTGTGTCACGGAGGAAAAAGCATCGTGCGGCCGAGTCTCCGCTCCGAGAGATTCAGCGGGGTCAATGAATCTGATCTGGAAAGCGGCGATATACACTCGCGGTGGCTGAGCTCGTGGGAGCCGCAGCCGTGGGGAACTACGCAGCCGCGACCTCGAGGCCTCCTCTCCCGGAGGCGGCGGAGGCGGCGGCGGCTTCTGCTCCCTTCTTCTTCGTCTTCTTCTTCTTCTCCTCCACCGTCTTATTTTTCTCACCGTCGCTGCACCAGCCCGCCGACGCGCCGAGATGGAATCATATGTTTGCGAGCTCGCTCGCGCGACGCGCGTCGTTTCGCGCGTCCTCAACGGGGATTCCCGGTGTCGATATTAGATGCAAAAGATAATAAAATTTATCGGGGAAAATGTATACTAAGTAAAAACTTATTTGTGCTGTAAAAGATCGTTCCTATCTTAAATATTTCTAAACTCCGCTTATGCTCTCTAACATCAGTGCACTGAGAAAAGTTTTCATCCGATAAACCAGTTAAATAACGCTTCCGATGGTTAATTTTTCCGATTACGTTTTCCGATTAAATTATGGATACATTCGATGAAGTTTATCCGATGAAATGCAGTTACCGATGAAATTTTATCGAAAAACCGATCACATTTTTCATCGGATATACAAATTTAATTTGATATATAAACCGTTTGTTATTATGTAATTGGATTATCCGATTATATTTAAACGCACATTTTTCTCAGTGTGGATTATCACTGAAATCGGTGAATATTCATCGATCCACAGTTTTAAGTACAGCACTGAATAATTCAGTAACAATGCGCCGATTGACTTTCAGAGAGTGCTAAGTTTCCACTTTACGAGAGTATCTTGTTACTGACAAAAAAAAACTTTAGGCCTTAGGGCACGAAATGATTGGTTTTTAAGGCAACGCAACGGAACACCCTGTATATTTCCTGCGTTATCATGCTCGCCGCGGAAATCGTGTTCAAAAGAACGCTGTTGGAGTCCACCCGCGTAGAAGCATCGAGTCGCGAGTCCATGACATATCGCGTGCGCGACTCGAAGGTTCGCAACGGGAATTCCAGTACATGTTTGCAACACGTCTGGCCGCCGTCCAAGGAGGTTGGAAAACGCACCGGTAATAATCGGCACGGCCGAAAGTTCGTCCGAGTCCGTAAGAATTGAGGCTCTGGCGCGCCGCCAAGCTCGCCACTACGCACAGAAATCGGCGCTGTCTACGATAACGTTAATCGCAGACACCTGCTCCCGAGACTGACTTATGAGTCTGGACTGCTGGATCATGTGGCTTCTTTCTCTGCGGCTCTCTCGGCTTAAAGTAGAAAAGTATAAGCGCGCACAGCTAGTTCAGTTGTAGAAAATTTGCCTGGAAAAGCTCCCGACCAACTCCGTACTGTAAAATCCTTTTTTACAACAAAATGCGGCAGTGTGCAAAAGTTATTTGGTTCTCACTTATTATATAGTATAATATAATAAATATGTATTTACATTGTATTTATATTGAATATGTAGTTTACATAGATATACCATCGCTGCACCGAGAAAAATGTCTGATTAAATATAATCGGATAATCCAATTACATAATAAACAGATATATCCAATTAAATTGTATATCCGATAAAAAATATGATCGGTTTTGCAATCAAATTTCATCGGTAACTGCATTTCATCGGCTAAATTTCATCGGATGTATCCATCGGAAAACGTAATCGGAAAAATTAACCATCGGAAATACTATTTATCGGTTTATCCGATGAAAATTTTTCTCAGTGCGAGAATGGTTGAAAGCAGAACCCAAACGCACAAATTATATTTTACTGATCTTATGATACTTATGATGTTAATTAAGTACTAAATAAAGTTGACTCGCGCAAGACTGCCTTTTGCCTTTCAAAGCCTGTTAATTATTCGTTAAATTTAATTTATATTTTCCTAACTTATTTTATTCTAAGTGCGAATAAGCTAAGAATTTACGGATCTGATTATAATCGTAGGCGATATACTTTCTAAAGAAAATGATAAAATACTAGATTTTCCTCGGAAACGCGCGCAATAATTTGGAACGACACTTGTTCTCGGTGTTAAATTCCGCAGACGGCGGAGATGTTAAATCCGAGCGTCGACGGGGGGGCGTCCCTTGCCGTCGCCGATATCTTGTAAAGATATATTTATATGACGCGCGATCGCTCGTGTTGGAAGTACACGAAACGAAGAGAAAAAGCGTGCCGAAATTTATCGCGATGGCCCGACGTCGCCGTATCTCTCGTCGGTCTGTAGAGATCGGATCGAATTCGCCTTAGCGCCAGCCTCCGAGTCCCCGAGCTCTTTCACGCTCGCTATCGGGTCTTTCGGAAATTACGCGGGGCGCGCGTCGCATTATCGTGAACAAAGCTGACTTACAGCACGCAAATTGCAAGTTTCCACGAGATTATTAATTTCTATTGAAAACTTTTAATGCACTCTTGAAAAGTCAATCAGTGGATTATCATTGAAAACAGTGAAGATTCATAGTTATAGAGGACAATCCTCTATTAAGAGAGGCTCCTAATATGAGATAGCAGGCTTTCCGCTAAATTAATATTTTATTATATTAAGTAAATTAATTTAAATCATTATATTTTCTACATTCAAATAAAGATTTCATGAGATATAAAATACTATTTATTAAATGAAATAATTGTTTTTGTTAAATAAGAAATCCAATTATCTTCGCTGTTAAAATTACATCTTAGTAAACATTTTATAGAATTAAAATAAAATTTTTTAAATTAAAAATGATCTATATTCTTTAATATTTAATAAATACTTAAATTAAAGCAATGCATGTTTTAATTTGTTAATTATTTTTTAAATTTAAGTTAATAAGCTATTAGGAGCCACCTAACGAATAATGTTCTTGAGTAAAGTAATATTTTTTTGGATTAAGATATTTTTTTTATCAGTGTAGGCATCTGTTGGTTCTATCATGAATTTATCGGAGTGAAGTCTGTTTAGTGGAAAATTCATTGTTAGATCGTGTAATTGTTGCGAAAAAAGATTTGTGATTGAATTTGGATGTTGAAAACCTGCTGTCTCATATTAGAAGCCTCATAGGAGACATTCCTCTAATAGCACTAAATTATTCTACAGTTATAACTGTTTTCAGTAATAATGCACCGATTGACTTTTAGAGAGCAAGTTACTCCATTAAGGATACAACGGGATTACGCGAACGATTAGAGTTTTGGGAAGTCGTGCAAATCTCAATTTTTGTATATACACCTTTTATAATACTTGCGAATTCTTGGCATTTTCTTAGCTGAGGACTTCTAAGTGAGAATTATAAGAAACTACATCATCATGCGAAGATACATCATCTTCAAGGTTGCGAGCGTACGTGTCTTCTTCAGATGGTTGAACGTTCTTGAAAAACCGAGGTCTCCGCGCAAATCGCTGATCATGCGCGTTTTGCAATCATCTCCGCTATGCGAGCCGGCGATTACCTCTCACGTTTAAAGGTGGCATCGATACCTTCCTAATGACATTTTCAGGATATCTGTATTTCGTCTCTCCCCTTCGGCAACGACGGGAGAGTGAGTGATTTTGCCAGCGCATGTCGCGGCGAAGTTGACGTTAATATTCTTTAAGCGCCTCGCACGAGCGTAATAGTACCAGGCGTCGAAGATTCGCCGTTAATCAACATCTTTGTATTATTGCTGTCGTACTATTTCTGCACCAAGCACCCGGTCGACGCCGGTTTTACGACGTGCCGGTCGCCGCCGGCCGCATCCCGCAAGGCCTAGCGTTACTCCAGCTTGGAGAATGCATTACGAAGACGTTTTCTCACCGGCAGGAAACAATACGCGAGCCGCCTGATAACGCTCACACCTCGCCTCCTACATCGCCGCGCTCGTTGCTCCTCCTAACCGAGAAACCGCGTTTGTTTTCTATCGGAAATAAAAAGTAGGGGAAACGCGCTAACAAACGCGCCCGGTAAAAACGTAATCCCTGATGAGCTGTGCTAATTCACATCCAACTCAATAAGTGTCTTAATTTATATATCGCACTGATAGACTGCGACGACAAAAAAAACAGAACCGGTCATTACAGCCTTATTCGTTATTTCTATTTGCTCCCTGTCGTATATCTGGGACGTCGCATATAAAACAATGTCCGTTACGGGACGACAAAAAGTGCAGTATGGTAAAACGATGTCAGATATACAATGGCGATTCCATACCTCGTTATACTTTTCGAGCTACTATCTCATTTTTTGGCGATCGGCCGGATCCATTCGTGCTCTCCTCCGGTCTGCGATACCGGTTGCTTGATTGACTCCTGGAAAATCGAGCACAACGTTTGCATTTCTTCCAGGAAGTCAGTCGTCGCGGCACGAAAGGAACGTTCGTGGAAGCAGGTGAGAAGCGGCGTGATTCCGGCGCACGAAAGAAGTAAAATTGTATTTAGGGCAGCTCTGCGCTAGCTCGTTACGCGCGTCGCGCCGATAGCGCTAAAGAGCGATCGACAGATTGTCAAAATCCGAATAATCACTGAGGGAATCGATTGAGACTACATCGAGATGACAATTGAAACAATTTTGCAAGGGGGTAACCACTTGATGTAATCGTAGGACAGTGTCTCCGAAATCATTATGAAATCCTTACGAAATCCCTGTGTAATTAAAAATCTTAATTTTCACGTTTCTTCACTTGTTAGACAATAAACATTAATCTTGAACATTTTCTCAGCTTGTTTTTATTTTCCAAAAAAATTTACTTCTTTTAGTGAATAGCCCGAGGGGGAAACCGCTGACCAAAATCTTGTACACCAATGCCAATAAAGTAATGCCCACTAATGCCCAGTGGGCATTACTTTATCTTATTATCTTATTTATCTTGTTTTATCTTATTTTATCTTTATAATGCCCCAGCAAGACCTACTGCCCAATCTAATGCCAAAAAATGCCTAGTAATGCCTATTATAGTAATGTAAATCTGTACACCACAATGCTCTCAGCGGTTTCCCTCTCGGAATATCCAAATATATATCATAGTTCACACCTACAAGCGCGTATTCTTTTCATAATAAGACTGAAATAGTTGAAACGTTGATACACCTTTGCGCGCAAATTTGGAACAATAAACAGTAAATACAAATACAAAATTACTTTTCGTTAAGACCACGGTTAGACTAGTGGAAAAAGTGGGAAGCGTGGAAACACGTGACTGAATACTATAATCTTAACTGAAATTACCTCTACAAGCACATATTTAGTAAAATAAGAAAAATATATTTTGGAGAAATCTAACAGCTCTTTGAGGTTTAACGTTATATATTTTTAAACGTGCATATAAGAAAACTATTTGCAATTAAATTATTTGTAATCAGACGAAATCGTGTGGAATCAAATGAAATCGTGTAATCGGTGGGACAACATTTTAGCTAGTGGCTACCCCCTTGCAATTTTGCATCGTCCTACCCGGCCTGTTTGTTCGATCTGTCTTCTTATTCGACGGTTTAGTACGATTTGTACAAAAAGACAAGGTATAGAATTTGTATACAAAGACGGGCCAGATACAAGAAAATCGGTACATGCTTATTTTACTCTTTGGTCTCTTTTGTCAAAACAGGCAAGTCTTTTCGTCTCGTTTTCGCATGAACCTGCTATAACGGATCTCATCGTTTTACCGCAAGAGTCGTGCTGATTTCTCAGTCGAGTTAACGTTTTTACCGTGGTCCGGTCCCAAAAATCTATTCCGGGGGTAAAAACGGCTTTGTTGAACAGCGAGGCACGTTTGAAATCCGGGGGAAAAAGACCCGGCGTCCGTGTTCCTTTGTGTCAGTGTCAGGCGCGCTGCTTAAAAACGTGACTCGAACCGGATTTCTAAATTCGTTCGACAACTGGCTATATTTAGAATCAAATGTCTTTTTCTCGGCATGACCGCAGCATAGCTTTTTTTTCTGCCTTTCCGACGGATCCTCATCTCGCGCGGTTTCACCTCAACACCCGTTCGAACGAAAGAGGATGGGAGGTATCGAGACGCGGCGGCTTGTAAAAGTATGCGGTGGCTTTTAAAATCCACTTATACGGACCGAAATGGCTTTCGTCTCGCGGAAATTATTTCGCCGAGTCCGCGCGCGCGTCACCACTTTTCTGCCGTTAAAGATCATCGAAATTTTCTGTTTTCGCGGCGGCTATTGTTAAAGTAAGGGCGCGAAATAAAGCGATTTAACAATTCTGAATTATTCAATAAAGCTTCTCTTATAAACGCTGGTAATTATGACTTTAGAGCGATTCTGCGCGAGGCTCTTTCCTCGAAAAGTGAAACAAACGCCGAAGACGTGTTTTCCATGTGATACCGGTAAGAGCACCGTGATTTTTAGTAACATTTTCCACCGGCTATGGGAAGCAGATAAACTTTTCACTTTGCGGCTTAACGATATCTCGATTATTCCGCGAATGGCAAAGATCTCGCGGCAGGTATTCAGATTATGCAAGCTCTGGAACAAGTGATCGGGCTCAACGGGCCGCGGCGAGCAATGAAGACAAAGAAGTTCAAGGCAAATTGAAAGTAGAAATGAGACTCCGTTACTACGCCGACCTGGAGCAGCGGATTGCATTTATATGGGGCTCCTTATACACGTATATCGGCGCGATTCCGCAGAAAACCGACAACGAACCGTGCCGTTGCGAGGCTATTATGAAATAAGAGTGTCGCTCGACAAAGACCAGCGAATAATTCAGCACCAGCTTGCGGTCGATACATCGTTCAACGCGGGTTGGCGTTTAATTAATCGTCGAGTGTTAAAATAATTTGTTAAAAATAAGCATTCAATGACCGTCTCAACGTGGGTAGATCCACGTTGGTTCGTAAATCAATGTGCGAACGGCGATCTGAAGTTTCGGAGCGCGAGTTCGGATCTCGGGTGCCTGCAGAATGTGAGAAACGAGACGAATATCGGCGCCTCCTCCAGGCGCGATGAAAACATTCTTGCCCGTTGAGCTGTGAACCTGCCTTCTCAGATAAATCAAATCTCACGCTGGAATCGGTGTCGGCATCGAGCGATTACGAGCGTCGCGCATCTTTGCATGCACGCAACTTAGGAATTTTACGCTTTGTCCCTTGTAACGTTAAAATTCTTTAGCGAAGCGAAGGATCTCACCTTCGAGCAGGCCTTCGTTCCCATTTCCTCGGGGAATAATGTATTCTACTCCATCGGATTATCTATTCGTCACCACTGACATGTGTGTGAAAAAAACATATATCTTAGTTTCTCTTTCTCTTTCTTATCTTTCTCGGCGATACGTGTGTGTGTGTGTATGTCTTTCAAAGAATGCACTTAAAATATTCAGGAGATTTGAAAAGCACTTATTTGACTGTCTTTCTGTTACAATCTTTGTTTCGATGTCGCCGAGAAGAATTAATCATTCGATCATAAAACGATTAGTTTCTACACGGAGAGAATTTTCTCTTCAAATTTAGCCTGAAAGTCACGTAGTCGTGGGACAACGTGGCACTTTGAAGACTTTTATGAAATATTTTTTAAATTTTACCATACATTCTATTAGTAAAATGTATACGGAAACAAAGTGATGTTGTATCAACAAGATCGGTGTAATTGAAACAAAATCGTTGAAACATCAGTAATGAATGAGAACCATCAGATAGTTGTCTTAATAATCTGGATATTTAGTTCAATGCTAAAAATTAACATTCACAGCACAATTGAGTGAATTATTTATGTTTGTAGCAGCGACGTTAACGTTTAATTCAAGCAACTTCATTTTTTTAATTCAATAGCATTTTCTTTCGTGTATACTAGGTATAAGTACTAGCAAAATGTATGGGAAAATTTCACAAACCTCTCATAAAGTTCTTCGAAATGCCATGTTGTCCCACGATTACATGATTTTCAGGATAAATTTTGAGCAAAATGTATAAATTACAACATGTCATGAAAACATTTATATATTCGATAAAAATTTCGAATAAACTTCAATCAACAAAGTCTTAGTCTCAGCGTCTCCAAATATATTTAACGCCGAAATTTCAGCAATCGCAAAGATGAGATAGCAGTCTCTAACGAAGTCTTAGTCGGCGGTGAATCATCAGAGTTTCGATGAAGAGTTCAATGATCAATTCGTTAAATTCGTGCCTGAGCATGCGCGACTAACAAGATACGTCATATCACGAGACATTATTCTGCAAGGAACACGCGAGATTACGTTTCGTAATAAATCATCGCGGCCGGCCAATTAGAAAAATGGTGCAACACGTTGGCGACCACGTTCCAAGGTGTTCGATGAGAAAGAAAGAAAAGAGGGAACGACGATGAAATCGACGCGGCGAGTTAACGCGCGCGGATCGCGACGTTATTTAACGGCAATCCCATCATCGTCGTCGTCGTCGTCGTTGTCGCCGCTGGCGAACGCAGCACGCGGGAGGACCTTGAGGCCAACTGTCTCGCTTTGATAGCATCAGCAGTGTTTCGTGTAAACTAATTAATCGGCGCGGTGCTGAGCACGTCGTAAAGTAAAGTCGTATATTATCTGGTCGCGCGATCGCCCGACTTTATCGCGAGTTATGTTTCCGCGAGTCGCGGCGCCTGCAGCCGCGCGCCGAGTCGCGGGAACGGGCGGAGGAGCGCGGAACGATCTCCCGTTCTTGGATACGTTATTCGCGATAAATTTACGGCGATCCGCGACGCGATTCGGTCGGGAAGAGGAACGAGCGGCGGAAGGGAACGAGCGACAATACGAGGCGAGAAATCTTGGGATTTATTACGGCCCGGTCGGCGGCTGAAGACCGGCGCGCGAGATAATAAAAGCGATGCGAGGCGGGAGACGAAAATTTTAAACGAGACGCGCGGCGACAGTAAAACCGCGTTTACCGTCCGCGTTTGCGCGTGATCCCGGTGGCGGAACGATCGGCTTAAAAGAGCGCGGTGTAAAATCCACAGGAAACTGGTTCGGCAAATTGTCCACTTCCGATATTTCGCCGCGTGCGCGCGCGCGCGCGCGCGCGGCCAATCGCGTGACGAGTACCACTCGGCGGCCGGTCGTTGCTCATTACTGAAAATAAGAAAAACGACGGACAATCGCAATGCCATAACGTGAAATGTCCACTGTATAAACCGGCTAGTGCCGCGATATCGCCCTAATTATATGCCCGGTTGCGACGTATTATTTCTATTTTTATCTCCGCAACCGCGCGAGTCGGCGTTAAAAAGTCTTCATCTTTTTCAACATCATCGTATTCTGTCATTTACAAGGTAGATACGATCTGACGGGAGGGAAGGGGGAAAAGAAAGAAACTCTGCCTAAGCGCGTAAATGCTTACGATGACAGGGGGGTTTCAATATCTGGGGCACATTCTTGCAAGATCATAGGTTCGAAATGAATAATTATACTAAAGAATGCAAGTAACAAGAACAATGTGGCTTTTTGATTTATTGACTCAGCACGGGTAGGAACGGAGCAGGTTGATATGCTTAATGTAAGCAGTTGAGAGACCTCCTACTGTTACGCTTGTCGTGAAATATGAGTACCATGGGTGAGCTTAAGATAACTTCTCCTTAACAAGAATGTTCAGATACAAATGTTTCAACGAGGACTCGAGCGAATTAAAACTTTCAACGTATACACATAAAAATAGATAATAACAGCCTTGATTATCCACGAATCTCGAGTGGTCTTCGCTTTAACGTCCCTAATCGGCATAGCATACGAAGATACCGGAACCGGTAGCGGTTCTAACAGGCAAAAAGATTTCTCAAGTTTACGATAAGGAACCTAGCTGATACGATAAAGAACGTACTGCTAAATGCGCTTATTACCGAACGGTCTGCGTGTAAGTGCCGTATAAAAGTTAATCGAGACTGTCGGGACGGCCGCTGGCTGCTAATGCCAGCCGCCGCTAGAAACTGGAATCGATGAAAAATCAATGCAACTCCCTCAGACACGCTCTGATAGACTTCGACGCTCGCAAAGTCTCTCGCAATTCGACGGCGAGCGAGCGCCACGCTCGGCTCTCCTGCCAAGAGCGCTTTCGTTTCCTCCGGCGTGACAGACGGAGGTAGCAATCCATGCGCGATAATTACACCGGCGTGGCCGACCGATCAAATTGGAGCCGCACGCGCGGCCCGCGCGATCGGTATCGCCTCGCGCTTTTCAAATGGTTTTCCGCTCGAATTCCTGAGATTCTTCCGCCGCCGTCGAATGTCCGAGAGATCGATAAAGATTATTCCATGCCGATCGAGTAATAACGCGAGGTACTTCTCCAACCCACGATCGCATGCGGTTTCACGTCCGCGAGTGCGAGACGCGGGTGCGAAAACAATTAGCAGTAATAGTGTCAAGGGAAGGATTGGCTCGTAACGAAGATTCTCTGTTCTCTGCTCGCCTTTGACGAAAGTAAAAGCGAGTTGCACAATGTGAAACCAGAGTCGACTTTAGGGCTAATTCTAATTGGATCAAGTAAAATATACCTTCGAACTCTATTATACGACAGTCTGATTTTCTCTATTTTTTAAATGTCTCTTTTGGCTGAACATGTCCACTTAGATAACCCGTTTATTTATCTATTATAAAATATCATCCTTTATATACCACAATCATCTCAAATTTACAACTTGCGATATTATTTGGCGATTTTCTATTGCGCGATCGAGCGCAGATTTTTCTCCACGAGATGTTCCCATGGACAATTTCGGGAAATCTTATAGTTTCGATAAAAATGTATTTTTTTTTCATCGTTAAACATTGCGTGTCGTCACCTCGGTTTTTCTCGGGCGAGTTTAGAAAGCAGGTGAGATTACGAAACAGGAGTTTGTCTCAGGCGAGCTGCCGTTCCTCAAGTCGCAGATGCACGCGAAGCGCATCTGCTTGCCGCGCGTCCGACAGAGATGCGAGACCGAGACCGCTCGCACGGGTATTTTTCAGGCATTTCTGGCATTCGCGTGAACATTTGGTCGGGGCATGGCGCGAGCCGTCGTCGTGACATTCGTCGCGAATCTGGTCGCGTGCCGAACCTACCACAACGCTCGGAGGAATCTCCGTTTTTGCTGTCGCGTTGAATGTGCCCGGCTACCTGAGGCAATCTAGTTACGCAATATAATTCCACCGTTGAGCCAAAATTGGCACTGATAACACCTAATTAATATTAGCCATTATTTACGTTCATGTATTAAATTATGTCCAATTACACTCGAAACATACGTATCTTATATAACTGTGCAGGGAATTTCAAATTGCCTTTCACAATCGAATCGGTTGTATTCGAAAATAATAATTGCCAGCGTTTTTCGATCTTATTTAACAATTCGGCAGAAAAATCGTATTCATACACAATAGGAAAAAATGCTTATCGGTTCTACTCTCTTCTTATTTATATTGCAGTTTCTACGATATTAATCTCTTTTATACATTTAATGTCTTTTTATTTATATATTTTTCGCAATAAGTTTTCTGTGTTAAAAAACACATCGCCAGTAATGGTCGATTAGAAGCTTAATCATCGTTAGTCATTTACTGGCGTCAAATAATTCTTGATGTTAGCTTTTTATTTAATTTTGCGTTTAGGCGAGTCGGTTCAACATAACAAATACAGCCGATAAAAAGATGAACAATATGAACACAGAGCAAAGATCTCTCTAAGGCTACGATAACAGTTGCGGTATCGCTTAATTAGCGAGCTGATGAGCGCCACAAAGTCTCACCGCCGTTCCTCTCGCTCTAATAAGTCATTCTGATAATTGCTCTAATATGCTCTAAACATCAAGGCGGCTCGTCTAATTTAGGTTGTCTCGTATTGCACGAGCTCAAACCGGCGGAGCACTTCGAAATCGTCGTCATGTGACGAGGAAAACGGAGATCACGATAAATAGGAAGTCACTGTAGGTGCGCATGACGATGCATACGGCGGTAGGATGAAGAATGCGGCCTGAATGCGTTTGCACTCTCATTGAGCTTTGATTCTTTGAGAAGAAAATTTTTATTTATATCATACCGATGTGATAGGACGGTAACTGAAGTGCAGGCTTAGTTTAGACGCCTCGTGGATGACGGGTTAATTTAAGAAACGATAAACCATCTCCAAGTTTTACATCCTCGATTCCTGTGGCTTCTGATAACACAAAAGGTTGATTTTTAATTATAAATATAGAAACAGTGACACCGAACGCGACACGATCCTGCTAGAATTGTCAGCGCCGAGACATCTTGTAAATAAAGAGATTCGCAGAAACGGTCAGCGAGTATTCTCGATTTCTTTTACTTGCCATCGTAATTTTTCATACTAAATCTGATAATATAATATTACGCGTTGTATGCCGTATTATTAATTTTCATGTTATCATATCGTACTATCTATTCTGTTCAACCATTTTACATGTACGAGAAGTTAATAAAAAAAAACGTCAGTTCGGTTATTCGTCTCGATATTCTACAACGGCATTGAAGGGCCTAGATTTTATGCTTGTCCACCCCTTGGCAAGAACGCGTATCCTACGTAAAAATTGCAAAATTCGCGGCAACTCTCACCTCATTAGCTATACGACACATTGTGTTAATTGCGACGTTATATTCGCCGCCGCCCGTAAAGTAACACCACCGTTCGGACCACCGCGGGATTCAGGGTCGTAATATCGGCATTCATAATTCACCATGATACAGTGAACTCGCACTCGCGTGGAGAACGGCAAAATGGTGCGCGTTGTGAAACGTCGTTTCTTCGGCTTTTTTCAAAAGCCGGACGTGGCCGGAGCGTTAATGGGACACGCGCGTGCATTCACGCGGAAATTATGGAAATCGACGGTGACGATTTGCGAGGCGAGGCTCAGCGGACGAGCGGAAACGGCGGCAAGGGCGGAAGGAAGGGGTTGGAAGGCAGGAGTTCACCGGAGATTTAGGATGGAACGTGGGAATGACCATCTTCCTTCGCACTGCTACTATTTTTCCATTTGCATTTTAGAACACCGGGGGACTTTTCGTAATGCCGGAAATTTGTCGAAAAGAGGAAAGAGAGAAAAGCTCACCGACATATTTTATGGCGGGCTGGAATGTGCGAAATATTTCAAAAATAAATGTAATATGCGTCTTTAATTCATAAACGTATGCTGATGCGTCGATACCGGCCGAATAGTTCTTACGTTGGAATATTTCAATGGCTTCCGCTTCGAGTGCTCTGATCTATTGCTCTGATTTGAGCTATAAAATCTAAGTAGATAACTGCTTTTCGCCCGTCTGTTTGTAATAAAGCACAATGAGCGTGTCGCAAAGCCGTAAACACAATCGTGTCGGTGATACGACCCACTTCCGGTTGAGGAAGAGATACAAATCGCGCACGAGTCGACAGACTTTGTGGTTACGACGTAATCGCGAAGACTCTTCATTCGGGGATCACATTTTTGGCACGACTGTGTTAATTATATTCTTGATCTCACATAATTTATTTGAATTGTATATGTAGTACATCTTGCGTTTAAGAGTCCATTCTGGTTTGTTAGGTCAAAAAAATCGAAAAATTCTTTTTTGCATAATTTGATAGCCCTAAGTGTGTAGAATATTGTGATAAAAGCACAAAGTGAAATTCGTAACGGTTTTAAAGTTATGAGCCTCTGAACCAGCCGTGCGCGGGCAGGTAACTTTTTTTGGCTATTAAGTTGTTATTTCTGACACCAAGTAGAGTCTGTCTAGAAAAAAACGAGTCGGTTTTATAACCTATAAAAAAACTACCAAAAACACGTCCTCGTGTTCTGTGCGACGCATGTCTGTGCGTATCTGAGTTTGGTTTTAACGAAGTTGTAAGTGTATTATAACAATTAACTTATACATTCGGTGTACATTATCTGTTTTATCTTAATCATGTTTCTTTTCTTTTATATAGCTATCTATTTAAATATCTGTCCAAATAATAAATAAAAATTGTATCTGAGAAAAGGCAATTAGTAAATAACAGATTCTTCGCTTCTTTTTATGATCATAAAATTATGTATCGTTTTGTTGGAGGCATCAATTATTAACTGTGGTCCTTTTTACCTTTCTAGGTCAGTCAATAAAAATAAAACTTTTATATACTATAAGTCACTCGATGAAAATAAAATTTTAATGCACCGGGAGGACAATATACTGAATTTGGTCTCTAATAACTTTTTATTTAGCTTGATCGGCGAAACACCAAGAAATACGACCTATATATTGTACGACCTAAGGTTAAAGTGCATTTAAAAGCTACGGTCGGCGCCAAAATATAATCACGGTGCTCCGCAATACTGGAAAAACGTGCCAAATCGCACGATGGCGCGAACGAGATTACAGATGGGGAAGCTGACCACGCAGGAACACGATTCTCGAGTCTCCTGCACTTTATCTCGCTCATCGAAGAGTAGCTGAATTTTCTGAACGAGACTGCGACGCGAGATACGTGCCAAGTACGTCAGAGAAAAAGACATCCGGTCGTCTCTTTCGATATAACAGCATCGAACGGAAAATTACCGGCTAGAAAAAAAAGCAAGTCGAAAATATACCTGGCGACAGCCCCGAGGCATCCATCAGTTTTATTATCCGAATAAAAGAAGTCTCGGGATGAGAGCTATTTTTGAGCTTTGCGGACCTTCGAATGGACGTGTCCGTTCTTCCAACAATAAGTAACGTATTGTTTGAGGAGAGTTCTAGTGCTCTCGCGCTTCTGGAAACACGTTCAAAGTCACGTAGAAGGCGAAAGGAAACCTTGTTCCTTTCCTCTTCGTCAGCTCAGAAAAGAAAATAATGGCCGTGAGGACAAACGTAACTTCATGGAACTATAATGATGACCAAAAGATCCTCTCTCGATGTGCGATCGGCCGTAAAACGAAGAGCAATCTCTAATTGGACGACGATCGTTTTGCTTGCCGAGATGACCGCGCGAATCCTCGAATCGTTCCTTTTTCCGACGAATATCTCGAATTTACACGAGGTGAGAGTATACCCCTACACATTTAACGCTATAAAATCCAGCGTGGCGTCTTACGTTTAATTGCCAAAACACGCGGAATTATAAACAACATGACAAACTACAATTTCTTGTCGCGAGAGTGACTCTTATATTGAGAACTGATATACCTATAATCTTTTTTCCTTTACTTTCCAGATAGAAAACGACATTGCTCTTCCTAGGCATCGCGATATCGACATTCGTTTCGTCACGTAGGTCCGGTTCGCGTATCAAAACGCAGCATCGTAGACGGTTTAATTTCGAGTCCACCTTGAGATCGGCGCGCCGTCGGACACCCCCCCGGCTTTCAGTAATCGTTTTTACCCAGACTCGTTAAGGCCGCCCGGCAGAAAGGCTGGTCCCGGCGTTTTTTCCGGCAGCGGCGAGAACGAAGAAAATTCACGACAACGGTCGGAGTGAGAAAGCGAGAAGTGCGATCGGTATTTACTTTCGTGCTTCGCCAAGGAGGAATTATCGCAGGAATTTCAGGAGTGCCATGGTCAAGGTAAGAGGGTCAGCGAGGTGCGCGGAAAAAAGCGGAGGCCGCGACGCGCCACCGTGATCGATGCAATTCCCGACGCCGACTTCGAACGTTGCGCGGATTTCGAGTGTGACTTATGCGCGGTGTGAATATTCCGAGCTACTCCGTGAGCTACACCTTGGTGTAAACAAGTTTTAGTGACGAATTGCGATCCGCATCTGTCTAGAGCGGTAAAAAAATAAGGAAGAACGGACATGCGGATATACATTATATATAATCATATCGTTATATCCAAATTTACATATTTATGAATTAAAAAAGATTTGTCATCATTTGTTAAAATACATATTTGTTATGAAAAAGTCCATCTATTCCACAAAAAGAACCGTGCAAAGACATGAATAACCGAGGCAAAATATAACATCTCAGTGTTGAAGATTTTTGTTTTAAAAAGAAAAGATATAACCAGCATGATTGAAATTCGTCGGCTGAGTCAAGTAGCTGATATATCGCCTAATCGAGCGAAAGCTTCCAGAGGATCGAGACTGAATACAGTCTAGCACGATCGTTTATTTATGTCGAAACCGTGTGCACGATGCATTTATCAGGTATGATTTATTTGTTCGTAAACGTTGTTCACGATTGGCGCAATATGTGTTTTGACTGGATTTATTGCTTGAAGAACGCTCAAGCTCTTATAATATTTTGAGAGAGAGAGAGAGAGAGAGAGAGAGAGAGAGAGGGGGGGGGGTTTATATATTAATACTTTTCTGAAGTTCTTAGCGAGAGATACAAGAAAAGGCTTTTACACGTCGACCTTTACATACGTGAATATATGATTTTTAATTGCACTATTTTCGAGAGACAAATTTCCGCGATGTCGTTTCAGATTCAATAATCCTCAAAAAGATGTGTATTGAGCGAGAGCGAGATTAAATCAATTTAACATTACAATCGGACTTTGGATCACTTGCGCGAAATCAATTAATTGCACTTTGCAGGGGGATTAATTACGATTATCTGTTTTGTATTTGTGTACACAAGGCTGATTAGATTATTATTTATATAGTGTATACGCGCCGTTTGTTTTCCCATCGCAATTCATCCCAATTCAATCTCCATCGTGCGGCATAAGCTCGCTCGTAATCGTCCGCTCCGGATTTATTGCGCTCGTCGAACATCTGCTCCCTAAGCACCATCGTGGATCCGTTATAAATCAAAAACTTTTGCGCAACGTTTGATAACGAGGAGTGCCAACATAATCGGAGGCGGCCAAGGACGAGGCTGCGAAGAGTATAACACGTGTTCCGTTTCCACTCAACGTCGACCCAAATCTCGTCTCGAACCTGCAGCTCATTTAGGCAATCTCGTCTCGTATTGAATTAAAAATCGCAGCCGCTATAGCGTCGACATTGTTTTATTGGCAAGTAAAAGATTTCAGAGAACCCACGAGGACGTAAGGAACCACAGTCAAGACAGGCGTTCGCGTTGCGGTTCACAGTTTCCGCAGCTTCCGTTTAATCTCAACGCTGACGCGCGATTTCATCCACCTTAGCCATCAATCTCGGCTACCGTAAATATTATTTTCAGATCCGCGCGGGATGAGCTTCTTCTTCGATAACCTTCTCGCGAGATGTCGAGTTATGCGCCCAACTGTCTGGAAAGCTTTTGGACGGGCTCCAAGATACACGGCGTTAAAAGAAGCTTTCGGTTTCTACGTTTCGCTTCGTTCTCTCTTTCGGGTAAAAGCGTGCGTAACGATCGAGGATCGAGCGTGCGAGTTTTCGACGAGACCTACAGGGCTGTCACGAAAATACACGCTTCTTTAAGGCGACGGGTATTGTGCGCTCGTCGACAGATGGAAAATTAAAAAAAGAATTTGCGCAGCGATGTTTAGACATTTTAGAGGAAGTGACAAGGTTCTTGTGCGCCTAAATATTTAAATGATATTCTCTGCGTACGATGAAATACTGTGCGATATTATTTTTAATTACTCACAATTTGACTGTAAGGTAATAATATAATTTAATTTAATAATATAATTACCGTGATTGAGGTAATATTTTTCGCAATAAATTTAAAATATGAAATATTTAGACATTAACACCCTGTCACGGCTCTTAGTCCTTTATTCCTTCAAATTTGTGTTTATCACATTTGAGCCATACGAATTTTAATAATAATAATAATGTTATCAGAGGGAGGGTGTAAATTCAATAAACATAAAATTATGAATCGCAAATATAGCTATACTTAAGCTTTCACACGTGAGTAAAAGCCCTTGGCGGTTATATTCCTGGAGCTTTCAAGAAGAGTCGTTCGGAATGGTCGGTAGTGTTCGCAAAGTGAACTCAACCTGTATGACCGAGGATTACCCTATAACCGAGGAGAGATAAAAATTTTGACGGAGCCGTCAAGCTGATGGCAGATGCTTTTTTCCGTTAAAAGCGCGATAGACGCGAGCGTAACGAGCGACGACAGCAGAAATTTCGATGAAATGTCTTGCAGCTTGAAATAGACGTGCAATATGCTTCGGTATTGTAGCATACGGCGGATCGAAGCAGTGAATCGCATTCTAGATTAAAGACTCATTTGATTCCTTCCTCGGAAAGCTGCAATTACTTTTACGATCGCTATACTTTCTTCGAAGGGACGAAGAGGAGCGGCAAGGCGAGTTTCCAGCTGTAATCCGCTTCGCGGCATAATACTCATTCACGTTGACTATATTTAAGACTATATTTAAGACTTCCGACGAAAGCATCGTAGTCGCGAAACGGAAGTTCAAGTAAACCGCGTGAATCGTGTCTATGTAAGTGCAAGCGTTCATCGTGGTTGTTTCAAGTAGAGACCCTGTAATCAGAGACTGGCCATAAGAGTGCGTCAAATTCCTGCGAGTGAGATAGCCTCTCGCTCGCAGGAATTTGACGAATTCTTATGGCCAGTCTCTGATTACAGGGTTTCTAGTTTCAAGTATAATCACCACCGCGGTTTCATCTCTCTCGATCGCGATTTATCGCCGCTCGTCATCCCGGAAGCGCGCAGTCGGCGTCATTGTTTCGCAAATTCTTGCAGGCGCGAGAAAACGCGGAGGGAAAGAGAGAAAGAGAGGGGAGAGAGAAAGACGGACCGTTACGCAATCGCGATATTACGTACCGCAATTATAACAGTCCGCAGGAATTTGAAACATAACACGACATAATGCGACGTCGCGCTGCGAGGAAGTGCGACATATGCGCATCATCGTACGCACTTTGCGCACTTCGCTCTCTGACCTCGGCAGTCCGAAATTGCGAAGTAATAAAAACCGACGGAACCGCTGAGAACGCAAGGATAAAAGTGCGAAAGCTTCCATCATATGTAAAAAGTGTATTTCTATCGATTACTTTTTCTTTAATTTCTTATATAATTTTGATGAAAATATTCTGTAAAGAATGTCCTCGATATGCCGAATATTTATACCCAAGCGTGAAAAATATCAATTTATTTCTAAATTCGCGTTTGTGTTCTAAAATTTAACGCCACCGTCTATGTTTAAAATGCGTTCCGTGAAAAGCGGGTCTCATGCACACGATCGATCAGAGATAATTCAATTAGACGAGCTATCGGTCTTGCCGATCGTATCTGGTCTTCCGACTAACTGGTTTAGATGACGAATTGACCCGATTGTTAACCCTTTAGTCTTGCGAGAGAAGCTCGGCTTCTGCTGTTGCGACTCGCGCAACGGCCTCTGACCTAATACGAAGGTTTAGGACGATTTGCGTTTCTTCGAAGTGCAAATTGAACGCGGTCCATACCGGTCATGCCACTACGGTCGTTGCTCCGAAATATCAAAGTGATTTGTCGCCGGCAAATCAATCTAATCGCGCCACCGACCGCATGATTAAATCGCGCCTCCGAATCTACATAAAACTCAAATCGCATTATGCCGAAAACGTTTCTTTTCTCGATGTAATTTAATTCGTTTTATTACGCTAGATACCGCCGGGTCCTGTGAGAACCCACGGTGGAACGATCTCGCGAGAGAAGTTTCTCGGGAGGGAAGAAATGGTATTGCGGTTTCCTGGACGACCTTAAGGCCGATTTTAGAATGCCCTTTGGGGAGACTCATCGAGCGTAGCGAGGCGTCACTCTTCCACGACGCTCACCGACGCGATTTATGCCGAAGCTGCCCAAGGTCGCGAAAAAGTTTCGTGCTCCTTCATCGGAAGGTAGCCTTTTGGCTCCACGCCTCCGTGAAAGAATCTTCCTCTGTTAACCGCGTATCTCCCTTACATCCTCGCTACGCGAGAAAATTTAACGATGACTGCTACTCCCGTCTTAAGAAACTGCAGGTTAAAAACCCATTCAATACGAAATTGAAGAAACTGGGAAGAACTATGCGTCTTATTTTAACAAATTTATACAGGACAAAAGGAGAGTTTGCTTATAGTCGCCAGTAATAATTAAAAATTGAAACCGGAAACTTAGAGTCTAGCCAGCTGACTAGTTACTTTATTAGTTTACTACAACGTTTCGACCCTATTTTTTTGGTCCTTATCAAGTAGTATTAAGTGAGTCATCGTCGTCACATAAGACAGAGTCGAATTATAAAATATACCTACACGTACATGTGAGCACTGTGGCTGCTGGGCTCGAACTATGTAGTAGTAAACTAATGAAGTAACTAGCCAGTTGAGTTGACTATAAGTTTCCCGTTTCAATTTATATAGGACATTTGATTCTACGTAGGAAATTTCGATGACGATCGGACTCTCGTCGACCGATCGTGATTCACTTCTGATTTGGTGAATCAGGTCCGAGGGTGTTCTCTCGAGAAGAGGTTCAAGGGCGACGATCCCACGTGGAATCGAGATGGAGCATCCGCTCGGGTTTACAGACGCTTTTCGGTTCCGCCGTGCGATCACGTGAGGACACGAGCCGGGCCGTCGAGGCCCGTCGCGCGGGTTGTGAAACAGTGTCAGTGACCGACAGCCTAAGGCTACCAGACCGCCTTGCACAGAGAGCATCGTCTCAAAATGATTTAAGTATCGTTCACACCGAGGAAAAAAAGCGATAAGTCCCCCGAGCGACGACGTTTATGCCCGTTTCGGCGTGGAGCCGTATATCGGTGCCTCAACGACGTGCCGTCGAAAACACCGTCGATGCCTGAAACTCGTCTTGCTTTTACCTCGGCGTGTCTTATCGATTCATCCCGTGTCGTTCCCCGCGCGCTATATCGATTGCATAAACATAGGTACCTTATGTATCGTCTTTGCGTGAACAGAATGTTTCTCTCCCTCGTTCTTCTCGCCTCCTGGAGAAAATACTCTTTCAACCCGATTGTAACCACGTTGATGGAACCGTATAGACGACTCGCGAGTCACATGCAAATTCGAGGACCTGGTGACAAGGAGGAAGACGAACAACATTTAGCTACCGTTCGAGACTCGTTCCTCGCACAAATAATCGAAGCTGAGTCGAAGCCTCGCGCGCGTAGAATCGACCCGATTAGAATGGTCATCGCGGCCGATCGCGATTGCGGACGATCCGTTACGATCCGCCGCTGTAAAGCGAGACGCGGGTGATCTCGCGATCTCGATACCAATACGGAGCCGAGATTCGTCCGCCAACGGCGGTCGCTGGCCCTGAGAAAGCCCCATCCCTCTCGCGCGATCGTCACCTTCGATGTGGGTTCGACACCGACTCACACACGCCGCCTGGCCCACTTACGCGCCACCGCGACATCGCGCGTGGTTGGCGTCGTCGATGATCACGCGCTTTTCCACAATCCCGCGCAACTCGATCCGTAGCCCTAAATCTCATTTTCTAAAGAGGGAGGATCTGTGCAGTCAGCGTTCAGCTCTCAAACGCCGTTTCAACTGGCAGCGGCCAGTTTAACGGGCTTCCCCAGCAATCTTACTAACAGTAGGCACACTCTAGTCCAACGCGGGGATTGCAGAATCAGGCCTGAATAGACGCATTTTCTACCTCTGCATCATCACTTCGCGAAGGAAGTTACTCGGCCGCTTCCTGTCGGCCGCTCGAGTCGTGCGCGAAGACAAAAGGAAGACGGCCGGCTCTACCGACGGCGACAACGTCATCCGTTTCGCGGGAACTCTCCCGGCCCGTACCCGTGGGAACCGTTACACGCGGGAAACCGCGGTGTAAATGACAGAAAATAGTTCTCCCGTTAATCACCAGCGCCAGATGGTGCGCGCACGCCCCTATAATTAAGCCACGTCTAATTGATTTCGCCTCGCGTCGAATATGGAATGAAAACGTGTGACGGGTGACTTCGCACGAGCGGGACGACCAAGTCGTCCGTGTAAACGCGCCGGCGAATCACGGTCGGTGGCCGGTCGACCGTAAACTTTGCCCGGGCTCCCCCTGATCGAGAAGAAGGGTTTTGTCGCAGCGTCTCGCTGGGAAAAGATGGACGCTAAATATTATTTATTAATAGACATAATCTTCATGTAAGCGAATCTCAAAACATAGAGTGACAGGTACAATTATGTCATAATCGTTACAAAACACGCCAAAGGAAACCGGAGTGAAGGTGCGAAATGGATGTCGAGACCTGTTCTGGCGATAAGATAATTTCGAGGGGGAAACCGCTGACCAAAATCTTGTACACCAATGCCCACCAATGCCCAGTGGGCATTACTTTATTTTATCTTGTTTGATCTTATCTTATAATGCCCCAGCAAGGCCTAATGCCCAAACTAATAAATGCCCGAAAAATGCCTAATAAGGTCTATTGCTAGATAATTCTAAAGGTGAAAATTTTGAAATATTTCCAGGGACCACCGCGCTCTCTTTTATCGACGAGTCCCTTCGTTTTCTCTCCTCTCGGACAGTTTTGTTTTCCTTGTTAGACAAGTTTCATTTAATGTCGCTTCGTCATCGCGTCATTAAACGGACCTGACTGTAGCTTCGCTCGTCTGTCCTTTGTACACACGTCGTGCAAAGGTCCCCCCTCGAACGTCAAACGTGTACCACGACAATGGCGAGTCCGTGTCGGAGGCACGCTCGAGATCCCTTACAGCTAATTCCGAGAATCCCGCGGTCCCGCGAACATATCCGCTCCAAAAGAAGGTTCGACCGGAGCTACCTCCGGACTGAGTCATATTTCAGCGCTCACGACAGGTATTCCTCGCCGTTTAAACCTGGTCGCATAATTGCCCGCGCGGTCTTATGATTACTTTAATAGCGAGCCTGCCGAGTGCTGTCGGTCAATGAAAAGGAAGACTCTTTCCGCCGACTCCATTGATTATTTCCTCCGCGCGGCAACGGAAAGAGATACGCCTTTCAACAGGAGGAAGTTCGCGCGCGATGTCGATATTCTTCGTCACTACATCAAGATAATTTATCGCATTTGTTCAGACTGAACTCAGATTTAATTAACGAGAAGAAAAAGAGTCACGCTTGTACGCGGTGACCACCATCCTTATTTGCATTTACATTGCAAATACGAGAACAGACATTTTTTGCACCAATAGAATCATTCTCGTCACTTAGGATAATCATTGTTATTTCTCGTCGCTTTAATCTTTAGTGCTTATCTCTTCTTTCCCAAAGGATTAAAATCGATGAGAATAGGCTACGAACGAACTGAAAACACAGACTCGTCGTAGCTTTCTTTAATACGATCGCGTCTCGATTTCCATTAACTTCGACGGACATTCGAATATCGTCAAGTGTCGCACGCAATCTCAGACGCCTCCTCGACGACTCGAAACTGTTCCAAGGCGTGGAAGGCGTGAGGTGCACGCGCTGAATGTCTTATGAAGCACGAACGGACATCCTGGCGTTATGTAACACCGTTCTCTTCCCCTCCGTCCGTAATTAATACCGCCCGCTGTATTAACCTTCCAACCTCCGCGGCAAATGGCGACGCTCCTTTCTCCCGACCGTGTCGGCGAGTTCGCCAGGGATCTGACCCCGTTCGGGGTCCGCAGCGAGCCAAATTTGCCAGTAAAAATCGAGGCGCTGCCCACGCGTCAGCGGCTACGCAAAACGGTAGTGCGGCGAGAGCCTTGAACCTGAAACCGCTCGCAACCGTGGGATCAAAGCACGAAAGCGAGATGGTGGCGATACTTGTCGCGCGGTCGCGTAGAGTGACCGCCGATTTGCACAACGAAATCAAGTTACCATTCGCGATCACATTGGATTACATTATTCGTGGCAAATAATAGGCTTGTTTTCTATTGCTGCACTGGTGAACTAATGCAGTAAGCTAGAATGAGAAAAATATACATACTTGTCTTACTTTAATTTATTGCGCTAGTTCACCAGTGTAGCAACAGAAAACAAGCCTAATGATCTAGACCTTTCGGAAATTTTCTATCATATTTAAATCCTGGTCTGATAGTGCTAGATAACAATCTGTACGTTCGATATTGATTGTACGCGAGGAGATTTCGGCTTTGGACCGCACGATTTTTCAGAAAGTTTCCAAATCTCGTGTTAAATGGATACAGTTGTCTAAACTGCAAAGATGAAACGGTTTCCGTAATACCGGCGTTATTTCCGGCTGCCAGAAAATCAGCGCGCCGTGTAACGACCCGTCGACACGGTGTAGGAATTAGCGGAGATGCCATAATTGCGCTCACAAAGTGGCTACAATGGAACTTCCTTCCGTGGTCCTTTCCACACAAAACGAATTCTTGTGAGCTGTCTCTTCGAATGTTATGCCCCGCGTAACGGTACAAACCGCCACATAAACCACACGCAAATAAGTATTATGCATTGTGAGCAAGCGTTTTCGGTTTCATTAGTATTTGTCCCTCAGCTGTTTCAATGCGCAAACGACTGTTCTCCAAAAGGCATTGTGCTTGCAATCAACAAATAGCAATTTCCATAAGTATCTTAATTTCCGGAGAGATTTGTATTACGAACTAAACACGAGTACAAAATATATTTCATTTATCCCCAAAATAACGTGTAATAATGTTTAATGATGCACACCGTGAATATGTTACGCATCAGTTGTTACATTCACAGATCTGGCAAAATTTAAATCGAAAGTTCAAATTGCGCGTATATGTCGCGCCGCGCACAAGACAATTGCGTTACGCAGTGTTGCAAGTGCAAAGAATTTCGTTTTCCGAAAACATCGGTCGCCGAGGTAGTCGATTCAGCGTTTAAATCGATCGGCGGACATCGGGGTACCGTCATCATCCTCGTATAACATAACGTCGCGATCTCGCGTACATGCGACGATGTACCGCAACGTCGAGCCACTCTTGTCACTTCCTGGCTCGTTGCTGGACACTTCTTTCCGTGCGGGAAAACATCACGAACGCGCGTGTCATCGTCTCCTGCATTTCGCTCCGAGAGCGTGAACATTCTCGCGTCGACGAGGAAACGCGCGACAAAACGTGCGCCTCTTGTCTCTTGCCCCTCGAAGTTGCAGCGATTTAAATATTTCAAAGTAATTTCAATTAAGAGCCTCGCGGGCGACAAAAGAAAAAGCAACGTGCGCGAAATTTAAATCATGCCCACATTCCATTAAGCCCGTATCAGACTACAGAGATTGAGATTAGATTAAAATTTGACCAATTAGAGTAAAAGTCACTGAACTTTAGATTAGTAAACTACTCTGAATAGTCAAATTTCAATTTCATCTCAATCTCAATCCATAGTCTGATACGCTTTAGAGTCGTAATAAAAAAGCATACATGTATTTGCATAGAAGAACTAAATAGTGCTCTTTTCGGTTATCGGGCAGAATCTTACGTTTAATAATGATTTTTGTTAGCTGCAGAACGAGGAGAAAACCGCTGACCAAAATCTTGTACACCAATGTCCACTAATGCCCAGTGGGCATTACTTTATCTTATTACTTTGTCTTATTTATCTTGTGTTATCTTATTTTACCTTATTTTATCGTATTTTATCTTCCTAATGCCCAAACGAATGCCCAGTAATGCCGTAAATATCATATGTACATATTATTAGAGATCCCGAATACCGAAAGTATCAATAAATCAATCAGATTGATTTATTCTGTGTTTTATATTGATCTTATATTGAACGCTATTTATTTACTTAAATTAACAGATAATGCATTCTTGTTGCAGGTAAAACATTACAAGTAATCTAAGAGATGGAAGTTATGAGTTGCAAGTGATAGTTTTGAAAATGTCTCTCGTCAGGAATTTCTTCAAAGACAAGAACAAATTTTTAATTCCACACACACACACCTATCTTGTAAGATGTTAGCGGTGGGACGCGAAATATTCTTCGTCCGCAATCGATATTTCTCTTGTTTTTCTACGCAATTCAGTGGCGTGTCACTGACCCCTTCGTGATTTAATTTATTTTTAATCCATTTCACCAATCTGGATGCTGCTGTCGCGCTTCGGTGAACGTTAGCGAACGATTTACATAGGCGAGTGTTTTGGAGCCATCACGTACGCCATCGAGTAGTTAATACCTATTTTCGTTTGGTCCGTACACGTTCCACAGAATTTTATTTGGCGGCAGCGGACCGTAACGAAATCCCTCGGCGCAGCGCGCCGGCTAAAATCCCGTTCCGGAGGCCGCGATTGGCGGGCGCTTGATTGAATTGGCGGTCAGTGGCGGGCATTAGGTCCAGCTTGCAAAGGATTGAATTTCTGTCACAATTATCGACCCGGTCCCTCTTATCCGCGCGCCTACGTACGAACCCGGGACCCGCCACGAAAATTCCGCGGCAATCGTCTAAACTAAACGCAGCTGCTGCCTTTAATAGGGAGGGTAACGGAGGAGGGTAAATTCGCATCCAAATGTCCCCGAAGGATATTCGAGTAAGCAGCGTGCATTTCCGAGCGGAATTGCTCTTGCAAAGACGAAGGCTCTTGCCGTTCGAGTACTTTCCGCTTAGATTGCAAAATTATAAGCTGAATGTCGACTTCAAAATCTAGCAATGATTAAAATCTCGATTATATACGATATTATATCGAGGACGAAAAGAAATACAATGGCTGGATATAAATGTTTTCAGTTATTATATGTATAATATAATATCGATAATTTCTTGATTATTTACGCTACCGAAGGACTTTCTAATATGTATAACAATTGTGAAAAATGCATCTTCTCTGGGTCACTTATTAAATACAATAATTCGAGTTGCCAATATCTACCAAGAAGAAGGTCGGAAACCCTCGGGATTTCCGATGTCTGGACCGGACGAACGATTTCTTCACGTTAACACCGGTCTATTGACGCATTGGAAAGCACGTAGAGAAGAGTGTCACGGCCGACCCGAATTGACGGCACGTATACTTTCGTCGCTAAGTCCGAAAACGTGAGATGAATCTGCGGATTAAGTGACCGGGATCGACGCCGAGTCCGATATTCCGATCGGCTCTCGTTAGAAAGTGTTGCGCGACCGCCGTGCCACAAAACGCGCGCAATTATACCAGCATATTCGAGATCTGTTGTATGTACATACGAGCGAGTATCCAATCTTGCGTTACACATCTAGCCAATCTTCCACATTACTTATTAAAATCTCAAATTAGAATCAGTTTCCGCGACAAAAATTTCATGCCGACTTGCGTCAAAAATCAATCGTGTTATCCTCTTATTCGCTCATTCTGTTATTTTTGTCACCTGTATGTCACGATTTCGGTATAACGTAACTTCAAGCTCTTTAGCTTCGCCAAGTTCAAGGATAATCGTAGCGATGTCGCGTGCTTCGCGACGCTGGTTTCTTATTGGAAAGATTGGATAGAGCGATAGACGGGATAATTATTCGATATGCTAAGTTAATTACTGCGTATGTTAACTGGCGATGACGCGACAGTGCACTTGAACGTGTACGGCAATCAGAGCGATGTTATCCGCACTCCTGTTTTTCGTGTACACGCAACCGAGAGCAAAGGAGATACGCCAACGGAGAGTTGTCTCGATGTTACAAAACAGGATTGGCGTTCATGAGCAGTTCATAATATTGTCGCGAGGCGTGCACCTGCGGAAGAATGAACGCCGCTCTTTAACTTTTCTAGTAGCGCCCAAGTGTGATGAAAATTATAGCGAATGTAGCGAAAACTGTAGTGAATATTACGTAAATTAAATCGCATGTGATGTCACTGTTAAAATAAAAAGAAATGACAATACAATAATTGTAAATCGTTACTGTATACCATAAAGAAATTAGATCATCATGCGTTCCTCACTCCATTATTATCCTAAGTTGTTTAAGAAAACACTATATTTTTTAATATTTTTCTATGCTGCGTAAACTGTAAATTAACAATATAATAAAGTCTTGGTAATAATAAGAAATTGTTAATTATTTTAAAAAGAGAATTTTAATTGCTGATTATTACTGTCGATTGTGCAGTTAATTAGCAAAGTGTACGCTACTGAAACTTTAAAGAACTAACCGACTTGGGAAGTTGACACCGCCATGTGACGGCAATCTACTTTGATCTGGATTGGCTTCTTTACTGTCCGATCTGGACGCGGATCCTGACCTCCGTTAACCGGGTATCGGTGACCTCACCAGTCGAACTGGATTAGATGATCGTAACCTGATACGAGAACGCAGACTACCCGCATTTCGATCCGACGGAATATTTTAGCTCACTTTAGTTTACTTTGGCTCACTTAATTAGATTAATACATAATTAACAGCCGAATTAAATTAATAGATCCGGTATATCGTTTTTCGCGAAAAGTGGAGATAAAAAGATCAACAATTGAATTTTCGTGAAAAATAAATATTTTTACCGGTCAATATGTCGATACTTTCTCGAATAGTCGATGTGTTAATGCACATCGCAGTTGCTTGAAAATGCAACTTTACAATTTTAATTATTACTAATCATTTTTCATTCCATTATTAAATTCAAAATTAACGATCCGAGACTCTCTAAGGATCAGGGTTTTAGATGTAGAAATTAAAACAGGAAGTATTTCGACATAAGTTAGACGTTAATCTGACTATTGATCTATCTGGCCATTTCTTTTCTAGTGACCAAGGACATAGAGTTTCTAACATTTTATAGAATTATCTGTCCGCTGATGTCACGCTCTTAGCAGTTTATCATCGTTTCTTCTTTCATTATCTTCCACAAGGAAGACTCATCCTTAAAGTATTGCGAGCAGATAATAATAACTTGAAAAGGTCTAGCGAAAGGTATTTCGACAGGTAGAGATTATCTGAAGGACTAAATGAGGATCGAGTAAATATTCAAAAATTTTATATAAATTGTGTAAAGCTGAAAATTTTAAACACTAAACAATAAAACTTTTTTCTCAAACTGGAAGGTATTTCGATAAGATAAGAGATTATCTGCAGGAGTAAATAAGAGTCGATAAATCGAAAAGTGTTTCCAACAATTTTATGTAAATTTTGTAAAACTAATAAGTTTGACTACTAAACGATAAAATTTGAGAGATATTTCGACAGGTAGAGATTATCTGAAGGACTAAATGAGGATCGAGTAAATATTCAAAAATTTTATATAAATTGTGTAAAGCTGAAAATTTTAAACACTAAACAATAAAACTTTTTTCTCAAACTGGAAGGTATTTCGATAAGATAAGAGATTATCTGCAGGAGTAAATAAGAGTCGATAAATCGAAAAGTGTTTCCAACAATTTTATGTAAATTTTGTAAAACTAATAAGTTTGACTACTAAACGATAAAATTTGAGAGATATTTCGACCGGTAAGAGATTATCTGGAGGAGTAAATAAAAGTCGAGTAAAAGTGCTCTCAAGAATCTTATGTAAATTGCGTGAAGCTGAAAGGTCCCAGTAAAAGTTGTTTCTAAAACTTTTGTCGCGTTTTTTTACCTTAAAAATATGTTCTTTTTCGAGATGTCATAAACATCTTAACTCGTTGCTAAAAGTCGTTATTCTAATCAGAAAGCCATCGCTGTTTATAATCGCTTATTCATTTCGAATAAAATCTTCTTCGTTAAGCAACCTTTGACATCTTTTTATGATTCTGTTAAAGTGCGTTCCGCCAGATTTTATCGCGTGACACACATATTCGACGAGAATAAAGATATAAAAATCAATAATTGGCCTCGCATTCAATGACGAATGACGAGTATGCTAAATGGAGTAAATTTCGTTGCACAACATACATGTTGTATAACGTAAAGTAGTTTTATCAAACAGCATCGTGTATGCTATGATTTAAATGGCCGACCATTAGTTATGCAGTATTTTATGTAATTATCGTGAAGGCGTTAGTATATAAAGATGCGGACGAGTAGCAATTCATTAAATGTGCTACGTTTAATCGAAATGTAACGTTTCAATAAGATCTGCATGAAAAAAGCGCATTATATCGATGCGCCATACGACTCTTCGCGAAAGAGAAATAGTTTTCGTTTAGTAGACTAGATCGGGAAGCAGGTGAAGGTATTTTCGCAATTAAAGAGTTGAATCTGCATTTCGTGATCGTGCTCGAGAAACTAATTGAGAACCGCGAAGTGCGCTCCGTTAACGAGTGTAATTGTTCTTGGATACAAGGGGATTTAATTACACGGCGCCTTCGTCCGCGCGCCGAGCGCAGCGTACCTCGTATTAATGAGCGACAATCGCGGAGGTAAGTAATTACGCAAAGAGTGGTCGGCGTATCAACAATCGCGCTTTTAGCCCGATTCCACATCATTTGTTTACTAGTAAACAAACTGCGGGAGCCCGCAACACGCCGCGGGTTAATTAATCGGTTGTATATGGTCAGTCTGTGTAACGTTGCCGATCGATGCTGATGCCGATTTATTGCCTACGTGCAGTAGAAAATTCGGACGCGAGAAAACTTTGCAAAAGAATGTAGAGCCACGCGAGATGCAGCGGGATCTCGCGTCGATGGTGTAATTTAAATGCGCGCACGTGTTGTGGAGTTTGCGACGAGTTTCGAACGAACGTTAAAATGGCATTACTAGAGTGACTATCACGAAAGTTTTTCTACGCAAAATTATTTTATGCGTACAAGATTAACACTTCGACGAGATAGCGACGACCAGGACTTAACGAAAACTCGCGGAGGAGGAGGTTTTGGAAAGGAGCTTAAATTTTTCGTGCAAATTATCCCGTGTATTTTTCCATCGCGGCGAGGAGCCTCGGAGAACGCACACACGGATGATGCGCTCCGAATCCAATCCATGTGGAAATTTTTTCCCCGACGTTATAACCCAGCCCCGTGCGAACCCAAACCACCGGCTACCTCAATTTGCAGTCCTGCGTAAGATACGTGACGTTCGCGATATCCGCGGGGACCAATCGCGAGAGGTACGATCGATTCCCGTCCGAGCGCCGGCGGCGTGTTTCCGCCGCGTGTTTACATCTGTGTATATATGTACACGTATAAACGAAACAACGCACTTACCACGCTCGCGGATCCGCCCGGGGAAGCGCAGATCCGTTGCCCCCACTCGCCGTTGCCGCTGATATCCGATAAAGCAATATCAATTTATCGCGTCTCCTCGCGCGCGTTTGTTGCGGGGGTCTTCCTGCCTCCTCCCTCTCCCTCTCTCGCTCGCCGCGATATTTCTCTCTCCGCAGTTGATCCCGGAGTGATTCGCCTGCTCCTCTCCCTCGCGGCGAACGTCAGGCCCGCACTTTCTCACGGAATAGCCGAGGAGAGGAAACGAGAGGAACGAAACGAAAAAAAAAGAAGAAGAAGAGTAAAGAGGGCGAAGCGGGGATGCAACCGAATGTGTCACACTCGCGCACAACGCTTCCGCTGTCGATCGCACCGATCTCTCGCCGCGGCCGGCGAGCCTCTGTCCGTGTCACGTGGAGATCTGTTTCGGGCCCACCCGTCGTCTGCTTTCTCTTTTCCTCTCGGTCGCTCTTAGTACGATCGAGGAACCGTCTCTCACTTTCTCTCCGTCGCTCTTATATCCGTCTCTTCGTCGCGCGTTAAATGTCACTCCAGTTGCCTGTCACTGCATCCTCTTCAATAATTAACTATCGCGATCCACGTCCATCCGATACTCTCCCTCGACACTCCTGTTCACCTGAATGTTTATTTGTGATTTCCAGGTACCTCTGTCCGACTCCTCTCGACTTTATTTCGCATTACCGCCCTCGATCGATTTTCCCCGAGAACAACAAGTCCGCTCGCTCCAAGTCCCTACTTCTCTTCTCCCCCTTCTGGCACGTCTTCACCTCGTCCTCGTGTCAATTACTCTCGCACCTGTCCGGCTGACGGAGCGACGCGACGCCGCCGCCAGCGCACTTTCACGAGTCGCGCTGCTTTCGGTCGCGTGCGTGCGCGCGCGCGCGCGCGCGCGGAATCGCTATCGGCGGGCGGGACACCGCGCGGCCGGCGACGCGGACGCTCCGGCGGTGATTGGGGTCGTCCTGGTCCTGTCGATCTTCTCCCCGCGGCAGCGATCGGGCGCGATCGCCCCGCCGAAATTTGCGCCGACCGGAAAGGCCGCTTCCGTCCTCGCGCGATCGATCGATCCCTCGCGATCGATACCCCGCGGATACTTTCCCTCCTCCGGATCACGTTCACACTGGATCCAAGACGTTACCGCGATGTTTCATCGTTTCTCCCCGCGCTCGTTTCCGTCGCGGAAAGAGGCGAACGAGAGGAAAGAAAGAGAGAAGATCCGGAGTAGCGAAAATTTCAGATCGCCTCCTTCCTTTTTCTTTTTAAATACGAAACGCAACGAATTCGCAATCAAGGCGAATTACTCGGCGCGGTCGAAGCTCGCGCCCCGAGCGACTCCTTTTCCCGGCGGAGACTTTCCACCGAGTTCCGACAAGGCAGAGTGCTCGCGGAGCTACCTCCCGTTCGGTGCAGGCGTCGAGTGGCGACTGTCGTTTCTTCCAACGCTCGGCCTGCCTCCGGCCTGCCTGTCCCTTCCCCCTCCTCGAGACCATCGGGGAACCGACTACACGCAGTTCACGGATTTATGCTATTACCGCACCGTGTTCCACCCTCTGCGGCCGGTGCTCTTCACCCACCCGTTGGCCTCTCCTTCTTTTCTCAACTTCGTACTTTCTCGAGGCCCAAAAGGGCACGGTGAAACCACTGAACCGACGCGGCCGGGCGGGACTTTCCCGCCAACGATTCTCTTTGCACAGGAAAATATAATATCGAACGTACAACAAACGACGAAGAGTATAAGAAGAGAGCTCGAGATATAAGGTTGATATTAGATCGCACTTTGTCTGCACAAATTGTCCATATTCGATAACAATGCAGATTCTGGAGCAGTAGCGTCTTTTCCCAGGCCCCTCGCGCTAGAGACTCGGGATATACGATTCGATAAAGTATCTCCCTCGAAGGGTCGACCCTCCAACCCCCATAAATACGAATATCCATGCGAGAAGGATCACGATCGCGCCGTACGCGCGCAGCGCGTCGCCGGCGCGTGCACGTGTGCGGCGGCGAATACAGAAAATCAGGCACGTGGACATGACAATGACGAGGTTTCCTCTCGGAACCGGAAACCCATAAATGGAAGCTTTAATGTAAAAATAATCATTTGTTTTACAATCCGAATGGAGAGACGGTATAGCGCACGTGTCTACCTCGCCATCCCCTGAGGGGTAAACCGCATTGTGTGTACAGATTTGCGGTATTACTGGGCATTTTTTGGGCATTAATAAGCATTGGTCTACGTGACTTTGATCATAGTATCACTAGTATGCCCACTCTCTGTCGGTCCTTTCATCTTTTCGGTTTCGATCACGTGGTATTCCGCCATGGTTTTCGTATAAAATCCTATCACACTGTCACACTAATTTCACACTATCGCATATACAATTACCATATATACACAGTCTGGGAAAAAAAGACAGTTAGCAACCCATTTTGGGGCCCACGATTAGTAATCGAATTAGTTGGATTGTTCGTACACTACTTTGGGAAAATTTTTGACTGTTTTTTTTGTAATTGAGCAACTTAACATTTCGGTTAGTGCTTCTTGAGTGAAAATTATCTTATTTTGCGTTACTGAATATCGACAGGACTAATTGAGAGAATTGATTAGTATTACTTAAAAACCTTAAATATAGATAGAATATAGCTAATTGCGATTTTTAGTTACGCGGGGTAAAATTCGTAAAAGATTAGAGCGAGAGAGAAACCGCTGAGGGCATTGTGGTGTACAGATTTGCGGTATTACTGAGCATTACTAGGCTTTTTTGGGCATTAGATTGGACATTGGGCCTTGATGGGGCATTATAAAGATAAAATAAGATAAAGTAATGCCCACTGGGCATTAGTAAGCATTGGTGTGTATGATTTTGGTCAGCGGTTTGCCCCTCGCCATCCCCGAGTCCACCGTTGCACGTAATACATACATGCGCATAGGCGGGTCGAGAATTTCCTCTTTCGAGAACTGCGCGTACATTCTTATCTCGATTATCGTTGCCTGACTCAGTTCAATATGTGGGACAGCCCAAGTTGTCATTCAAGAGTGACAGAAGTAAAAAATTTACGTTTGAACGAAACTACGATACTGTCTAGACGCGGAGAACGATCAAGTTTGATCGAATAAGATGAGCGACGATTAAATGATCGGCACTTTGACGACAAGGCGTGTGTGACAAATGTCTACAAATACAACATTTTATACACTTGGAGATGCTTAATTGGAGAAATGAGAAATTTGAGATCAGCGGTCTCCGGAGTTACTCCGCGCCCGGGACACGGCACATGGTCCCGCGTGGCCCTTTCTGAAACCCGCCTATGCGCGACTCCGGGCCCCCTCCCGGAATAAATCAGCCAAGGAAAACCTGCCGGAAGGTATTAACGTCGCGTCGCGGGGGCAGCCCCTCGCGTCCGAGAGAGGGTTAAGCCCGCGCCCTTATCGCGCGTCCCTGAAACGCCGCGCCGTTCCCGGGGGGGATTTTCTCGTTCTCTGCCTGATCCCGCCTGACGCGGACGATCCAACCGGGTCGGCTGCAATCCTGCCGGTTGCACGACGCCGGTGGTAGATGTGAGACGACGAGGAGGAGGATAGGGGTGGCTGGTGTGCGGGGGTACGGTCGGCCCTTATCGGAGGTCGCGCATGACGAGACAAGCTAATTGTGTTATCAGCGTACAACGGACGCCGGCCGCGCCTCTCCTCCGCCGTCCCTCAAGCTGTCGCCTCTTCAGCGTGCGTTCAGCATAGCACGCGTGTTTGTCTTCCAAACGGCGCATCTGCCGCAGTCGCCGTGACGAACGCGCGTGACTCCACTAGCGCGCGAATCTCCCCCGATACGTGCTCGAGAACCGCCGGAAGTAAACTTCTCGGGAGTCAAACTGTGTCGACGGGTCTCAAGGAGATTCGAAATTTAAGAGGTAACTCTCGATTCGTCGCGACGCGCGCGATCTGTACCGGCGGCTAAAATCAAGATAAACTGGCGTTACATTTTTTAAATTGTATTCTTTTCTTACAATGCTTCTTTGTCTCGAACCACGGGGTTCCCAGGAGAGCTCTCTCTCTCTCTGGATCACGAGACACGCGGAGCCGACCCCGCCAGATTCCGAGCCGGGGGCTCCGTTACTTATCGCTCTAGGTAACGCGATTATTTATTTGTTACACATTAAGTTAACGCAATCCCAGCATGGGCGCGCGGCAATTACAGTAGCGCGCGCTGTCATCGTACGAAGGACCATTAAAATAATTACAGGTGTCGACGCGAGGTACCGCCGGTAACGATAGGAAAGATCGGCCGTCGGCGGGTTATTATCGTTGCAAACTTTGTCGCAACTATGCGCGTAGGCAAAGGGCCACCGCTTTCCGCCCCGGGGATAAGAAAAAGCGCGCGCGGGGGAGGATCCGCGGGGTGTCCGACTTAATTACGGACGGGGCATATGGGCCGGACCCCAGCCATGGTCCACCCGCTCGCCTCGCGGTATGAATATCGCATTAAGTCGTGAGTGAGAGATAGCTCTAGGCAGGGGTGGGCCCCCGACGGGAAACTACGAATTTAATAGAATAATAAATGGAGCTCGGCGCGCGCGCGCGCGCGGAGGCGGCGGGACGGGGCGGCGTGCCCGGGGCACAGATCGATTCGCCAATCGTGATCGTCCTGTACAGAGGTGGTCCACATAAAGTGTTTAAAGTAAACCAGAAAGAGAAAACGGGAAATTACTCCGTGCAATTAACCGCGCCGCCTTTTACGCGGTACTGTTAGACATTTTTAATTGATCGGGGACACCTTACGCTCTTTCGTCCGAGGTTTAAAATTATACCGCTCGTTCAACACGAACCCCATAACGGGAATCTTCTACATAACTTTCCCAATTTCTGTCGCATCGATTCTACGTATCGAGCGTTTGTTCCTACGGGAATCTTTTAATTGCAAGGATAAACGCGTCGTTTCTTCTTCGTTTTTCTGTTCTCTTTTCTCCAAAGTCGAGATCGGCCGCGGCGCGGAATGTCCCGAAGAGAACGCGCCGCGGCATATAGGTCTGTGGAGTAATACCTAAATTAATAATTGCGCCTTCCCGCGCGCGGTAATTACGTGTACAATCGCCGCGCGTGCAGGAGGGTGCGCGCAGAAGGAGGAGGAGGAGGAGCGGAGAGGTTCGTGGGTAATTGCACGCGCGCATTCCCGCGTATCAGTATGCAAGCGTGCATAAGCGTGCTCGCATACGGGGTCGAACTCTCCGTGCATTTGCCATAATGAATCCCGCCGGCACACGCGCGCTTCCGTCCGCGTGCGCGCGCGTACACGCTCGGATACACGCGCGGAGAAACGCGCGGAAACGTTAAGCGAAAACAATAACATAAATAAAAGATACGCGCGTATATCCGAACCCCGCGAGAGCGAGCTGCGCGACGTGCAAATGCGCGTAGCGTTGAAAATTTATACGCCGAGTCGTATATGGGAGAAAAATGTAGATCGTGGCATCTAAATTTAACATCCATCGCGGATTTCGCATGAAAATGTTTCGGTAATTAAAACTTAGATTAGATTCCCGTGCGCCAAAAGCAGCTTTTCCTCAAAATTGTCCGAGAGGCAAAGTTTCGCTATCGATTCACCGGCGTGAAGTTTAATCGGTTCCTGATCTAAAATGTTAATTACCGAAACTTGAAATGTTTTACAAGGGATTCCGCGTTTAAGTGAATTTCACAAGATCGCGCAAGAAGCCGAATAAAAATCAAACATAGAAATCTCTGTAAGTTGCCAGTGTTTTAATACAGAAAATTTATTGCGAAAAATTGAACCTCATCCAGGGTTCGAACCGCCCTACTCTCTAGGCGGGCGTCTCACTAATTCGACTGAGGCATGTGAATAAAAATGTTTAATTAAGTGAAGAAATAAAAAATAACATCAACGAAGAAGACCAGCGTCAAAATGGAAAATATGATATTACGCGTATTACGTTCACAATTTTTTATTATCGCCTTTATAATTGCACGAAGGTCCTAAAATAAGAGACGGATAAGTCGTCATTGTTAAATTCCGATTCTCGATAAGTTCGCGATTGGCTACGTTTCCTCGCAAAAAATACGCGACGCACGTTGCAGGTTATCATCGGGTACACGCCTCGCCGGGCGTTCCGTGTACACATACAAGAGACAGCGACTCGATGCATTTCCCATAATGAACCTGCTGGCACGTACACGCTTGTATACGAGCATTGCAGTGGGGGCATGGTGGGAGGAGGGTGCGGGACGGAACAGATCGAGCTGTTGGAGTAGCCTCTGTGATGTTACAGGTTCAATGCATTAGTTTGCCTAAAAGGTTTGTGCCATCAGTCTCTAAATGTCCCTCTGTCGTTTGCCCCCTGCCCCGCTCTCCCTCGCCCTCTCTCCCTTTTCTCTCTTTCTCCCGTTTTCATTCTCTCCCAATCTGCACGATCACCGCTCCCTCGATCTCGCCCCCGCTCGTTACCGTTTTGCTCGCGCGAACGCATCCTCGGGGGAAAAGGAGGGCAAGCGCAACCCCTGGCTCATAGCGCGCGCGCGCGCTATGAGCGGCCAACGCTCGCACGTAAATTAAGTGCGCTGCATCGGCGAAATTTAGATGAGTTAGCGCAGCGCGTTAATTCGCGCTAATGGACAAGTTATGAAAGTTTAATTGTCGGTTAGGCACACCCGCGGCGGATCCGCGCGGAGGGTGAGAGACGCGCACCAAGTAGACACGGGAGGAGGAAGAAGCTGTTGCTTCTTTCCCTACTTTCGGGGGTCGGAAGAAATTTCCTTGGACTTTTGGACCATCTTTTTCTCCCCTCCCGGAACGAGTCATGTTAATTCAAGAGCGGGAAAGAGCGAAACGCGCGTACGTTAAATCGTTATCGATTTGGCGAAGAAGTTATGCGCAGCACATGAATCATAAATGCCTAAGCCGATGGTCATCTAAGGCTAAATTCCATGAATAGCTTAGATTAATTCAACTCGTGCGGTATCAAATTCGCGACGATGCAAGTCTTGCATTCTACAGTGGTAAAGAGATGTGCTCTATGTCGATTCATTTTTAACGAATTGAAAGCGTTACAATTAAATATTGCAGCATACGTTCGAGAAATGTACGGGCGCTTCTGCGTCAAGATTTCCCATCAAACAAATGTTTTATATGCAGGAAATATTTTCTCTTCTATTTGGACACGGTCTATTTTCTGTCAAAAGTAAAACGTGAATAATTAACTTTTAGCGAGTCGCTACCTTTTCCTAGATGAAAGTTCAATCTATTATGCATGTATGCAGATAAAAAAATTCAAGCAGCAGTCTTTTCCTGGATAAAAGTCCAAACTATGCGCGGGCGAAAAAAGCTACAGGTAACCGGAGTTAATATGACCCGACCGACGGTTGCAACCGGCTCACAAGTGTTGATAGATATATCCCCGAGATGCCCGTTAGAGAGAAACGTTGCGCAACGTGCTTTCCAACTCTCGCAATTTCGCGTTATCGATCGACCTTTAATGCGCCATGGAGCCGGCCAGCTGCTTCGTGATTAGCGATCGCGATTTGTGCACGCCGCAATTGCGGCGATACAGCCGCGTGTACCGTATGCTGTTCTTTGCTTTCTCGCCCTCCCTCCCCCTTCCGCCCCCTCTTGCCATGCTCCTCTGGATTCGGTCACGCGCTTTGTGTTACGCAAAGCAGAATCGCGTACACGAGATAAATCCGTGCTCATAATTTCCACAACGAGGTGATATAATCCGGCCGATCAGCTTGCGGCCCGACGCACAAAAGCGTGTGTCACCGTGTTATGCTTACGGTGCTCTCTAAATTACTGAGATTGGCTTAAAAATAGATGTCAGTGGTGCAAAAACTACGCCTCGGATATCACATCTTCCTTTGCACGTATATCAAGTTTTATTTATTAAACTTGTAAATTGTTTTTCAATTATTACAAGAACCTATATAAGTTAATACGAAGGACTTCTTCCTGTCCCAAGAGCTGCGGAAAAATCTAACGAAATACAGAAAACGCTGCACGCTTATTTAATTGACTGCTAATTTTCGGAAAACTGTTTAGCTTTGGACATTTTTTTAGAAGTTCGCGACGAAAACTTTCTACTTGTAATTAAAAAATGCTCTCGATCTCCATAAAAAAAAGACTTGACTCAACGTCTCAGTTAGGAGGATGCACTCGTACCTTTCTGCGGTGCATCCTACCTCTTCGCCGTATGTATTTTTCATTAAATACTCGCTTATGTACGTGCTGGATGCTCTTATTTTGACTGCGTCCGTAATTAATGGCGGCGCGCGATGCCGATAAAAACGGCACGGACGCTACTGCGGATGATACCCGAGATATACGCACTGCGACGAGCTATTTAGAAGAGACGTGGCAGATAGGTATGTACGCGCATGAAGAGATACTCCCTCATTTGCATCCCTCCTCGCGGAGGGAGAAGGCAGCTGGTCGCGGCGGTTGGCCACCGCTCGCTTCATCTCGTTCCACCGACCGAGAATTCCTAGACAGTGGAGGCTCTGTGCGCTCCCGACGTTTCTGCTCGGCTTCACCGCTCAGGATTTCCTGTTTCCTGCACCGCGAATGATTCCGCGGGCTCGTCGACGCATCGCGAATCACGTCTGCGTTCGCAAAAATTTAAGACAAAAACAAATACTTTGACACTACTACGAAAATTATCTGTCATCGATAACGTGTAATGTTGATCGCTAGTTACTTTTAGCTGGCATGAAGCAAGCGTCTGAGAAATTCTTAACCCCATTTTTAACCTCACGTTACGAAGATAAGAAGGCAGCAGTCGCTTTCGTTGCGTCTATTCGAAATAATTGAGTAAGGAAAAAAGAACAAGATCTGATTTCTCATACTTCTGTGCAGTCATAAAGATTCCATTCAGTACTGTGCTCCTTTGATTCTAACCCGCTGCTCTTACTTAAACGATAGTAATTAATAGACAAGTTAATTAATTGCCCGGAAAAATTTCGACCCCGCGCTCCGTGTCGAACTTTCGCATGTTCCATCGCGCTCCTTCCAAGAATTCTAAATTTAAGAACGTATATGTATTTTGGCAAATAATTAATCTTATAATTACTTCTTTGTAGAAATATATGTCATTTACAGATAATCTATATTATCAAACGAATTTTATAAAATGTTTCCTAATTTATTTTATATTTTTTTACACAAGAAAGAGTTACGGAAACCTAAATTTAGTAATATCTTGTGTGCCATTTAATTTTTCGTCGAAAAATTATAACTAATAAAACGGATTATCTGCTTCATGAAATTCAGATGCAACTTGGGATGTCTTCCACTAATATTTGAATATGTTAAGCGAGCGATGAGTCACCAAATACGGTCTTCTTGGATATTATATATTACCATCGTACTTTTACCGGATTTTCCCATACTCTGATTGGGTTTCTCGAAGCCTGAATTCGTTTCACTTTCCAACAGGATCTTTAATCTAGAAGGTCACAGTTAAAGTTGACTTACTGGGCTAATACCATTTGACACACTCTTTCATATCTCGAGGAGAAATCTCACAAAATGCACCCGTAAAACATTCCGGAATAGTTCACGAATAACTGAATAATGGCTTAGATATGTTTGTCAGTTTTAAGGAATTGTTAATACCTATTTCGAAATTTTTAATATATTTTGTATACGTCACAAAATAAAACATATAAATAAATCTTACATCTCTGTTTCTCTCGAAAGAGCTAATAATCCTAACATTGGCAATTGATCCCAGTGCATTGAACATTTATAATTGGTTCTTTAGACAGAGAACTCGAGAAATACATGATCAGGAAAGCTTGTGGACACAATTTTATGCAGTCAGTGATCTCAATTATCGCTTTGCTTTATTTGATGAAAAAGTATTTCTGACATTAATTCTCGGTTAACAAAAGAAGATGAGAAGTCGTCGACGAATTGTACATAAAATTATCACTAGTTTAAAGATACATCAAAATATTATAACTTTCTAAAAGATATGGGAAAAAAGAAATTCTGTCAATTAAAATTAAATGTTAAATTGTATACTTTCACATGTAATTATTATTGGCTATATAAAAATAATAGAAATACTTTTTTCAAGCAATTTTAAAGATGCAGTTTTTCTTCAATGTAAAATATAAACACGACTGTTTTTAGCCTCGAAACCATTATCATTCCTGTCATCTTCGTTTCCGGAATTTCTTCCTAATAAGGAACAAGCGCGGTAGGTATTGATGATCGTGAGAACAAGTTGCCGTGTCCAGGGAAGCAAATTCAGAAAGGATTAATTAATATATACGACATCGTTCGGCGTGACATCAGAGCGGCTGATTGCTGAGGCCGCGTTTACGCAGCGCGTAAAATAAAGAGTCCGAGCGGAAAACGACTCGCGTCAGGACGATGTAATTCCGCGCGCCGCGATGCCGCGTGCCGTTAATATTAAAATTCTCTCGCCGACAAAGAGCCCAGTGTTCGGCAGCGTATATGCATGCGCGATAACGCACAGCGGCGAACGGCGGCGCGTTAATAACTACCCCGCTACAAGCAATAAGTAATCACCGTTGTCGTAACTGGGTTAACTGCGCCGGCGACGACGGGCAGAGATGCGAAAACGCGATCGAAAACGGCGCGGTTCGCCGGCGGACGGTGCATTCCGCGGGTGCATACCGGAAGTGCAGTTTTGCGAGGCGGCGGCGACCACCGAAAATAACCCCGCCGACGAAAGTCCCGCAGACACGAAGCGAGAAAGCCGGGAGAAGGTCGCTTAACCCGTTGCAAACGCGGCACCCGGCTTTTGTCCGGTGAAAAGCTGACTCAAGGCTGGACCGAAATGCACTTTTACTGTCGACGGATTCGTGCGAATTCATCGGGGAAATCGACGCACCGCGCACGAATCATTTCTTTTATTCGACAACTCGAATTTACCGTTCGTGTCAAATTGTACGAACAATCAAGAACATAAATACACTAAATTTTAAGTGATATTGTTAATTTGGTACTGATTTAAATTAATATCGATAAATAGATATCACAGAATTAGGGATACACGAATTCTTTTCAAATCCCTCGAAACGTGTTATATTTTTCTGTGCTAACTGAAGCACGTTATATAGTTGTATTAATTGTAAAAAATTGCAGCATTTTGCAATTAGAAAGTTTTCAGCTAGCAAATTTTTCCTGTTAAGTTCAAGTGGCATTGTCAAGTAATTCGGATAAGCGATTCGCGGATCAGCATGAGATGAGAGAGTTGGGCAAGCTCCGTTTTTCACGGGCCGTAAGACCACCGCGCGTCTGTTTCTTCTTCCGCGTCGTATTTTCCTTTCTCCAAGGAAAATATTATTTCGCGTGAGAATCTCTGCGTACCCTTAGGCAGAGTCCTGTCTTTGTTACTTGGCGCACGCCCGCGTTTAACCGCCGCCTCTCGCATTTCCCGAGGGAGAGACATAAACAACCCCGCTCCCTTTCCTCCCGCGCGACGTAAACACAAGGGAGGATAACTCGTTGCGCAAACCTCGCGCGAAAATTTCCGACGGTTTTGAGGTGGATGTTGCGCAGGTGAAAACGAACGTTCGTTCTCGATAAGCGCGCCAAGAAATATGCAGATCCGATTGATTCATCGTGCAAACTCTCCGCGCGTGTTTACAGCCTAGTTTCTACATTTCTTACTTATCGCAGCGGTGTTTTGGAAACAACAGTCATGTGGAATTGAACCATTTCGATTTTGTATTTCTACCGCGAAGCATTGTACGACGCGATTTATTTATCACGTTAACACGACTGGAAAGTGGATAGCCAGAGATTCTAGAAAAAAAGATATCTTTGTTTCCTCTTCACTCGCGCAAATAAATGTTCGATTTTTTAAAATTCTCTTTTCAGATCGCTTTATTACATCCCGAAATCACGGCCGTAGCTAACTTTTGCGAAAACTCCTCGGCCTAATCTATATTTATGTTACATCTCTGCACGCGTGTGTGTAATCTTCGACGTATTTTCGTGCGCGCAAATGTCTTTTACCTTATAGTAGAGAATTATTATTTCTGCTATATACTATTGCAATGTGGAATGTGTGCACGCCAGCGAATTGCGGTTTCTTCTACGAGATGTATCGCATAATTGACACGTTTCTTATTTGTCTTATTGTCAAAGAGCACATTTTTTTTGTCGACATCCATTTGTAATCACGTTGTTAAGCAATAACGCGTGCAATAACGGAAGATAGCGAGATACCAGTATAAATTGCGTAACAGAAAGTTATTTAAGAGCCACTTGTTTAGCCGAGCGCAGACGTGTTTGCTTCTCGTGTCTTTACCGGCGCGGCGGCAAGAAATAAATTTCATTTGAAAAATTGATTTCTTCCTCGTGCGCGGTGTCTTCCTACTCGCCGACGTCTCGTCGACGATTACCCCGGGATTTATCGAAACGGTAATAGCATCGGTAAGAGAAGCAAATCGGATTTTTCTGTTCGATCGCACCGCCAAGGTCGTCTGGACGCCGATGGAGAAAGGAACGGAGGCGCCATTCAAAAGGCACAATTACACGGAGCATCCACGTGCTCTCTCTCGCTCTCTCTCTTTCTCTCTCGGTGGAAGTTATCGAGAGAATGACGACTGTACGGAGAAGATGATAAATTTAAAGAAAAAAAAGGTACGCGGTCTTTTTCCCTGGATGCTACAACATTACGTAATGTGCCATCTCCGATTATAATTACACATTGAACGGCAACTCGAAGGATAAGTAAAACAATAAAGTATCTTACCTTCGCGTTTATACCCACCGGGCATTCGAGAATCAACCGTGAGCTGCAATTTGCAATCGCGACGTACCCAGCCGCAGGGTGCAGCTCTGACAATGACACGATCTTCGATAACGTAATTTTTTTACTCGCGTAGCCGGTAGGAAGCGATTATAAAATCGGAAGATTAAACGTGCAATCGATCGTGAAAGGTAATAATTAAAGTAGATTTTTATCCATCTCGATATTGTTAAAATTGAGGCGGCGGTGTAGCGCGGCGAGTCTTAAAGAATATTATAAAAGTTTAACAAGGTCCCTGTAAGCCTGCGAAGAGGTCACATACCGAAAAAAGAGAAAGAAAAACAGGAATCGATATTGCACGACCTCGGAAACGTTTAAAAGCATTGGAAGGATGCTTGGGCACGTTCGGGGATCGTAAAGCTTGTAATTCTTTGTAAGGCGTTCACTTTCGTTAAAGAAAGTATTTATGCCTCTTGGAAAATTATACCGTCTAGTTCCGTACTGTCTTTTCTCATTCGTCTATTATGGCTCGTTATGCTAAATATATATTTCAGATTTTTTTTTATAGAGAAAACTTGCTTTCTCTGCGAAAGTAAAAGTGTAATAAAACAATAACTCCGAATTTTAACAATAATGTACCTTAATGACAAGTAATTATAGTCGTTAAAGAAGATTGCAAGTTTTGCAAATTACTTTCAGAAATGTTTTCAATGAAATGGTTTAATCAAACCGTTTTATTCCAACGGTGAAAAAAATACAATGTAATTTAATAGTTCTAGAATTTATTAAACATATTGCGCGGATACTTGCGAGTCTTTAATTTAAATAAGCAACAGTGTTGTATGTTTAATTTCACTTTTTTAACGCGCACGATGTATTCAAAATAGAGCAGAAATGACGTCAAACGTTTATATATGTTATACGTTATAATATGTTTGTCACATCGATCTTGATTTTCACAGATGAGAATCGTTTAATATATCATCGGAAGGGATCAGCGCGTTATTTCGGGAACACTTTCGGCAATAGTGCCAGCTTCTACATCCTCGCCATTCTCTTGTTAAAAGCACGGACGTTCCATTGGAAAATATCCAAAACGCCTTTCACAGTGTCGCGTGTTCGCTGATCGTATCGAAATCTGATCGTAAAACTTCGTTTTCGCAGTTGTCGAAGATTTCAGATTTGTTGAACTCTCGTGAAGCCGTGACCGCTCGTGAAGCGATCACACGAAGCGCCAGCGATAGAAATTCAAAAGTATGAAAAGTGTGAAAAGTGTGAAAAGTGCTCGTGCAATCTTATTGATTACGGCGTTTCACTGAAAGGCGGCGTTAATTCTCTCTTCAACATCTAATCTAACAATAAAAATCTAAGAATTTTCTCTAATGTCTGCAGATATAAAGAGAAATAGTGGAATTTAACTTGAGAATGGAGGATTCGTGTTGGCAGCTGAGCAGGCTATGTCGAAATATA